>NW_016107344.1:48906-221958 GCF_001604975.1 Cebus imitator
GCTTGCTGTGAAACTCTCAATCCAGAGAGTTTCTGATTGCTGTTCTTTTGTGGGGGTGGGACTAGCCGTGCCTGATCACCTGGCTCCCTGCCTCAGAGCCTTTTTTTTCTTTTTTAGTTGAACAGTTGACTCTATCCCAGTCGCCTGTTGAAAGGGCTCCGGGATCTGTGTGATTTCCCGTGCGGTGACTCACTGCGCCAGCTTAAACAGGGGTGCTGAGATTCATGGCGCTTTTTTTTGCCCAGGAATCTCCTGGCCTGGCTCCCTGTTCAGTCCCCTCTTTAATCAGATGAATGGGTGACTTTCCGAGTCTCCAATCGCCAGCCAAAAGGGCACCCGGACCAGTGTATTTTCTATGGAGAACCACCGGACGGGGTGCCAACAAATCAGCTGTGCGGGACAAAGCAGCCACACCGACCAAAAGAACCGAGTCGGCCAAAACAGCCGTGCTGGCGACCTGTGGGGTTCCTCCACCTGGGAATCTCCTGGTCTGGGGGCAATAAAAATGCGGCGTCCACTCACCTTCTGCACTTTCTCTGGGAGCTGCAACTCCCAGCTGTTCCTAAACAGTCATCTTGGATCTTCCTCCTAACAATATTCTTAATAATTTATTTGTATAAACTTGTGTATTCTTTCTAGCTACTCTATAATCTGAGTATTACTTGTAGATCCAATTAGTTTTGTAATTTCCTCATGGTAAAATAATTATGAAATTGCCAAGATGAGTTATGTACCCATGTACTCTGACTCTAGAGCCCTCACCATATTCTATACAATTATGTAGCCCTCCACACACATAACCAAGCAATTGCCTACACTTGGCTATTCTTTTAACTAAACAGTGTATTATTAAGATTGCTGTAACTAATACTTCCGTAATGTGTGATATTATAAATAAAATAATATTTAGTTCAGAAAATATATCAAGATGGTGGCAAGTTGGCAGACACTCACTCTCCGATGGTGGTTCTGGGATGCATCTAGTTTGAGGGAGGGTCTGCCAACCAGGTACACCCCATCTATCAGTTTCCTTGTAATTTTATTGCATCTGCATTAAGCTGGTAAGCAGAGAGAGCATGGTAAAGGTCATGCTGAAGTTTTTTCAGAAACCGCTTTTAAAAGTGGTTCACATCACTTCTGCTCAAATGCCCTTACTTTGGACTAATTCAGTAAGACACCTACCTGAAGAAAGAGTCAGCAAATCTAATCTAGCTGTCCATAACTCTTGCTTTTGTATGGACTACCATTGTTTTTCCTGTTGTTTGCTAATATAGCCTCCCAAGTAATCTACTTGCATTTTTTTTTTACCTTTTCTAATTTATTGTCTTCTTTTGACCTAACCTGATCATTTCATTTTCTTGCTGGTGTCCTTTAAATGTCCTTTTATTGCCTGTGAGAAAACCTAAATCCCGAGAAAGGCCTTGGCCTCCATTTACACTTTCAAATCATCACCCTTAATTGTCTCCCTTTTCTCTGCCCCAGTGATATGACTATTCTTGAATTTGTAAAACATATTTTGCTCCATCTAACTACAAATCTTCCTACATGCTGCTTTATCTTTCTAGCATGCCATCTCACTTTCCTTCCTGGCTAATACTAACTTATTTTTCAGATCCAGCAATAACCTCATTTCCTCAAGGAAACATCCAAGACCTGCCTGTTTGAAGCACATCCAAAATTTTGAAAACTGCTTCTCTCTCATTCCTCCTACACATTTTATATTCTTCTCCATGTCATAACATTTTCATAATTTATTTTAATAATTTAGTGCAGATTTGTCTATTATAGGATAAACAGAAAAATATGTTTTTGACTCTTTTTCTGTCTTTCTAGTGACAGCATAATGCCTAACTCATTCTACTGATGTAGAAACCTGCCTCCAGAAATCAAGTAAATTGCTATTTACTTTTCAACTCCATACTTCTCTTTGTCTTTGTGTCCCAGATGTATGTACTGTCTTTTCTCACAAAAGATAGTAAGTAAATAATCCCTGTGACTAATATGTGAGCACATTTCAAAATGAGTGAAGTCATGAAGACCTACCAAGAGATGTGATTGCTCTGGATCAAGAAAATTTATCCAATATTATCTAGAGGGCTACCTTATTACCTTATTTTAGATATTAACTATTGTACCTAATAAACTAAGGATATATGTAGGCAACTTTTGAGTATGTATTAAATGCAAGGAGCTTCAAAGTATAATTATGCATGATCCCATTTAATTTTTGTAATAAAGTAACTACTATTATTTTTTGAGAAAATTAGAGAAGTTGAGTAACCTCTTTAAGATCACAGAGTTACTCTGTGGGGAAACCTACACTCTAGACTACATCTGTCTTTAAATGCTTTCTTTGTCGGAGACTACCAAAACAGACTTTTTACCTTTTACCATGTAGATACATGATTCAGTATTCAGGCCTAGAGACAAATGGAATCATTGGAGAAATATCTATTATTCGAGATCGGGAAGAAATCCTTTTGTGAAAATCTTCCCATTCTTCAACCTAGTAGATTGAAGTAGATACATTACTGTAGTAACAGAGTAATCTACAGTGAGGAAGCTTCCCTGTCTGAGCCCTGCTCCTAAGAAAACAAAACAAAATAAAAATGAGAGGCAAAATTTTCTTTGTCAGTGCCAACAACATTATAACTAAGTTTTTTACTGCCATATAGAAACAGCAGTTGCCAGAGTAAGAGTTTTTCTTTTTTGGAACAGAGTGGGGAGTGGCCCTGGGAACAGAAGTGAGAGAGGCTTTATGAAGAATGAATTTTTGTTGTTAAAATCTAAAGTAACAGAAGCCAAAACAATTTCAGAGTGCACCTGAAATCAACACTCATTTTTTTTCTTGAGTGGTAAATATATCTAAACCTATCTGAGTGGGTTATAAGCAAGTTGAAACCAGGAAGCATGATTTTATTATGAAACTTAAGAGAGGCTGTAGAAGTGCCTTATATGGGAAATAAATAAGGGGAACTATTATTCAAGAAGGAGTGGGACCAGGAAATTTGAGGGGTAGTTTGTGTGCCAGGATTCTAAGTTTCTATATTACGACCATGGGATACATCAAGAAAAGCTCCAGCACAGCTTATTGTCAGGGTCTGGTATATTATATGGGTCTTCTAACTCAAATCTTTGTTCAATTTACCACAGTGCCTCCAAAAAGGTTGTTTCTAATATACTCTAGTTGGTGTTTACTATTTAGAGATTAATAGGTGACCATAAAATGTATATATAATGACTTCACTTCTTAACTCTCAAAGAATCTTGAATCACCTTTGTTCCTTACCAGGATATTCTAGGCATAGAAAAGAAATTTGGAAGAAAAAAGTCTGCTTTCTTTTCTCCATATCCAAAATATAAAATTCATCTAAATGCACCAAACATTGTTGTATGCCTCTTTCTGTACAAAATGCTGCACTTCTACAAGACGCCCAGAGTGCCAAGATAAAAAAAGATAAGTTTTGTGCTCTCCAGCTGAATCACTTAGCCAGTAGGATTAGAAGAAAAAATCTGAAAATGACAGGAACTTTTTTCATAAGTAAAGGTGGCAATGACTGTAGGAGAGAATCCCCAACAGCTGTTGAAGGATGGGATGAAATAGGGAAGCCACAGGCATTTGGGCAGAAGGTGCTCCTAGCACAACACAAAACAGTTTCACATAGTCACGGATGTTTGGAAAGTGAAAGCAGCAGACAGACCACCCTGTGTGTGATCATCTGAGATGCATTGGCTCAATTTAAGCAAAGCTGTCATGCAGCCTGAGGGACAGATCCATAAAACAGAAAGCTAAAATTGGGCAGTAGGTTATAGTTTTGCACATCTTGTTTGAGAAGAAAGAAAAAAGGCTTAGGAAAAGCCATGTATTGGTATGTATAAAGTGGTATCCAATATGTTTTCATCAAATGCCTATTAAAAATGATAGTATCAGTACCTTCTAAGAAAAGCAAAGACTAAACATTGGCTTTTTCAGCTCCCTTATAGTTTGGTAGGTGGTGCTATTGACTGAAACCTGGTCTTTGTGTGTTGAGGACCACAATCACATTAGCCTCCAATGAACATAAATCATCTCTTCAGTTTTCTTTGTTTAAAATTATTTGTATAAATTTGTGGGGTAAATGTGCAATTTTGTTACAGGTATAGGTTGTATAGTGATCTCTTCAATTTTCTTAAAGCAAATTGTTGACTATCTTCCATCTCAGATCACTGAGAAAAGGCAAGATACAGTATTTCTGTATGATATATATATTTTTAAAACTCTATTACTCTAGTCAATTTTACTAGTCATTTTAGCAATTGTCTTATAAGCTATTCTGAATCCAAGTGTGATTTCTTATTTCAATATTTGGCACCTGAGGAAGAGAATGGCTAAAACTTGAAATTATTCATTTCATAAAATATATATAGTTCCTGAAATATATGTATTTCATATACATACACACAAATGTAATTGATTATAAATTATCATATATATTAAGGAAATTGACTTTTAAATGAGCTTTATAAAAATGAAATTCTTTCCTTGGAGTCTTTTGTTTCTATATAACAGGAATTTTATTCAACCTTACTTAAAAGAAAAAATAGAGGGAGAATGAGAGGGAGGAAGGAAAGAGGAAGGGAGGGAAAAAAGTGAAATATATTATTAAAATAAAAACATAGATGATAATTCATTCACATATGGTCCAAATTCCTGAGACTAGACTAGGACCTGGAAAGCCTTTGTGTCCCAAGGTACATGTGACTTCAGATTCTTTTCCTAGAGTTGAATAGCATTCTGTCATAGCTCTTATCTGATCACAGGATCCATTTGTCTCTTTCTCTGCAGGTTAGCTTTCTACAGTTCTCTACATGCACAGCTCAATGTGGGAGCCCCACAAAGAAGTCATTAAGAAAGAACCATAGGTATCTCTCAGACTCTATTATACATTCTTAAGACAGATTCTCATTGGTCTAGTTTGGATCAGGTGCCTTCTTCCGTCAGTTATGGCCAGGGATAAAGGGGTCAAGGTTGTCATAGGACTTTTCTCAGAGTGAGGAAGAGTTGTCAGATAAATGAAAATTGGTTGTGTTCTGAATGAACAATTTAAATTATAATTTTTAATGATAACATTTGCATAAATAAAATTAGTGATGCATATGTGTATATAAATATATAATCTCACATTTATAAATGAAATTAATGCTAGTGAGAAGTATTCTTTGAGAGCATTTCTCCAAACTTAATGATGTAGCCTCAATTAAACCATTGACATTTTAGACTATATTGTTTATTTTTTAATAGACATGTAAAATTTGTATGTATTTATGATGTACAATGTGATGTTTTAACATATGCATACTTTGTGAAATGGCTAAATTAAGCTAAATCAAGCTATGTAACGTGTTTCTTCACATATTTTTTTCTGGTGAGAACATGTAAAATATAAGTTCTGGACATTCTGAGAAATTTTATTGCAGAATATTTAACATGCTATCTAATTGTTCCTATTTAAAGTAAACAAAATAATAGAATTTGACATTCAAGTGACATATGGAAACATCATCAAAATAAGGACAATGAACCTATACATAAAATCCAAAACTTTTCTCATGCCTCTTTATGATTCTTCCAAACCATTCCTTCCCAAGTACTTCCTCCTGTACCTAGGCAACAACTGATATATTTTCTGTTGTTCAAAATAAATTTGTATTGTCTAGAAATATATATGAATGGAATAATAAATATATACAACTTTTTCTATCTCTTTTTAACTTAGCTTAATTATTTGAGATATATTCATATTGTTGCATAGATCAAATATTTAATTTCATTAATTGCTGAGTAGCATCTTCTTATATTAGTATTCCAAACTTTGTTTATCTATTTGTCTACTTAGGGACATTTAGATTATATTTATTTAGGTTTTGGATAATACATGCAAACCCATTATGAACATTTTTGTGCACATCTTTGTGTTGGCATATGCTTTCATTATGTTGGAGAAATACCTAGACATGGAATATCAGGAAATGTTTTCCAAGGTGGTCGTATCAATTTGTATCCCAGCAACAGAGGATGAGAATTCTAGTATTCCTCAGCCTTGCCTATACTTTATTCCAATATCTGTCCAGTGGTACCTCATTGTGATTTTCACTTACAATTCTTTTTTTTTTGACTAATGATGTTGAGTATCTTTATATGTAATTATGTGTAATTGATGTATTTCTCATGAGTGAAATCCTTTAATATTTGGTTGTTTTTTTCATGATTATTGAGAATAATAATTCCTTATATGTTCTATATATAATCTTTTGGTTAAAATTATGTTTTGCAAACAGAACAGTCTGTTCCTTGCCTTCTCATTTTTGCAGAAAATCAAGTTTATTGATTTTTGAAATTTCTTATATTTTTGAAATCATATTTTAAAAATTTTGACCAAATTTAAGGTCATTATAATTTCCCCTAAATTTTTGCCTAGAAATTTAAAATGTTAATTCTTGCCTTTATAGCTATGCTACATTTGTAATTGTTAATTTTTGAATATGGTATAAAGCAAAAGCCAAGATTTAAAAAAAAAAACGTATATGGCTCTCCAATTGGTCTGGCACCATTTGTTGAAAAAAAAAAAAACAACAACAAAACAAATTTCCAAATTGAATTACTCTGGCATGCTTTTCAAAAATCAATTGGTCTTATATGAGTGGAACCATTTGTTGAAAAAAAAAAAAACAACAAAACACATCTCCAAATTGAATTACTCTGGCATGCTTTTCAAAAATCAATGGGTCTTATATGAGTGGAACCATTGTGTTCCACTGAAATACATGTCCCCTTTTGGTACAATACCACTTACACTTTATTTATAAGAAGTTTTGAGGGAAGGTGCTATAGGTTTTAACTATTCTTTTCAACATTATTTGAATTATTCTAGCTATGTGGAATTTATCATGTACATTTTCAAATCAACTTTTCAATATTTAAAGATAAGTTGCTCACATATTCACTGGGATTGAGTTCAATCTGTGGGTCATTATGGAAGGAATTGAAATAGTAATTATATAGAGCCTTCTGACCCACAAATATGGTACATCTCTCTATTTATTTAGGTCATGTTTATCTCCTAGCAATGTCTTATAAAAATCTGGGTACAGTCTTGCATGTCTTTTATCAAATATATCCCTATATATTTATTAAATATATTTCTAAGAATTTCACATTTGCATATCTCACTAACATTTTTACTTAAAATTTCAACTGTTCATTGGTGGAGCCAATTCAAATTTCATTTGAAAAAAAAATGCCACCACTGGAATTTAATTTTGGTAAGAGGATGATCTATCTCTTTCCATCTTTAACACTTTAACCTGTATGTATCTTTGCATTTAAAGTGATTTTAAAAAAATAATATACAGTTGAATCACATTTTGTTGAATATGACAGTCTTTACCTTTTAACTCAGAATTTCATAGCATGTATATTTGATGTAAGTATTGATATGGTTGGGTTTAACCCTAACATCTTGTTATTTGTTGTTTATGTTTACCATTTTTTCTTTTTCCTATTTAACAACTTCTTTTGAATTAATTGTACATTTTTCATGATGTGATTTTTATCTCCTACCATTTATCAAAATCTCTGTTTAACCTTTTCAGTGATTCCTTACATTTCATAGACTACATTTTTAAATTAACACATTCAAGCTTTCATAAACATTATACTATTCCACATATATTATTAAAAACTTACAACATAATTCTTTCATCCTTTCTTGAATTTTGTGCCATTGTTTTTAGATATCTTATATCTATATATGTTATTAGGCTAACAATAAATCACTATATTTTTTACAGTCTGCAGTCAACCATCTTTCAAAAAGCCCTCAAATAATGCTTTGCAATAATTCACATAATTCCACTTTTATTTTTCTTTATTTCTTTCTGTAGATCCAATTTCTATTTTGTTTAATTAGTCTATTAAATAAATTATCTATTATATTATTCAAATTGTCTATTATATGATTCCTGTAATGTATGCATATGTATAGGTATACATAATATATATATTATGTATATATATTAATCCTAACCCTAACCTAATCTAAAATTTAATAACTTTTATATATATTATGTGTGTGTGTGTATGTGTATATATATATGTATGTATTCTAATGCCATTGGTGGAGTACCAGTGGTATTCTAATGCCAATAATATACATTAAGTATATATATATATATGTGTGTGTGTGTGTGTGTGTGTGTATACATATTTTATTTGTTTACTCATTGATTGATGGCATTTGGGCTGGTCCCATATTTTTGCAATTGTGTATTGTGCTGCTATAATCATGCTTGTATAGGTGTCTTATTCATACAATGACTTATTTTTCTCTTGGTAGATACCCAGTAGTGGGATTGCTGAATCAAACAGTAGTTCTAGTTTTAGTTTTTTAAGGAATCTCCATCCTGCTTATCATAGCGGTTGTATTAGCTTACATTCCCACCAGCAGTATAAAAGTGTTTCCTTTCACCACATTCACACCAATGTCTCTTTTTTTTTAAATTATGGCCAGTTTTGCATATGGTATTGCATTGTGGTTTTTATTTGTATTTCCCTGATTAGTGGAATTTTCACTTTCCCCTGATTAGTGGTTTTGATTTGCATTTCACTAATTAGTGATGTTGAGCATTTTTTCATGTTTGTTGACCATTTGTATATCTTCTTTAGGTAATTGTCTATTCACGCCCTTACTACACATTTTGATGGGATTATTTGTTTTTTTCTTTCTTACTGATTTGAGTTCCTTTTAGATTGTAGATATTAGTCTTTTGTCAGATACACAGTTTCAAATTATTTTCTCCCACTCTGTGTGTTGTCTATATACTCTGCTGATTATTTTTTGGTTGTACAGAAACGTTTTAGTACAATTAGGTCCCATTTATTTATTTTTGTTTTTCTTCCATTTGCTTTGGGTTCTTAGTCATGAATTCTTGGCCTAAGCCAATGTCTAGGAGAGTTTTTCAGTATTATCTTCTAGAATTTTGATGGTTTCATGTCTTAGATTTAAGTTTTCGATCTATCTTGGGTTGATTTTTGTATAAGGTGAGAAATGAGAATCCAGTTTCATTCTTCTACAAGTGGCTTGCCAGTTATCCCAGCACCATTTGAATATACCTTAGAAATATTATCTCATCCTGTCTTTTTACAAATATTATTTGATTATATACCATCATTGTGAAACTCCTACAGTCAGAAATATCTCTTTCTCTCTCTCATATTCACTTCCAACTCACCCACACTTTCTATCCTTAAACATAATAAATAAAGTGTAACATTGTCAAAACTCAATAAATATCAGCTTTCTACTTTAGAGTTTGCATTTTGTGAATTAGTTATCTGTTGTGTTAACTAGATTGTTGTTCAGTCATTTGCTGAATATATAGTGTCATTTTGGTAAGGCTATACAAACATTTGAATTACTGGTTCTGAAAACTTGTAAAGTTGTTCTTTTTATGATTCTTTAATTATACAATTACAGAATAGCAATTGTATTATAATTGTACAATGGGTTGGAATTTATTTTAATGATTTTTATTTCCTCTGATACCTTAAAGCAGGCACCCTTGTTCAAATAATGCTTAAACTATTTGTTACATGTAAAAGTTATGATGTGATATACATGTTATCTGTTATTTTGTAGAATTACTATCAAATCATGATTCCAATACTGATATTATTTCTAAAATTATCACATAAAAATTTTATATATTAGCATTATATAATTATTTTCAAAATAGTCAAGTGCAATAGAGAAATCAGAATAATTCTGAACATTGAATTACACTTTTAAAATTTAATTTTTTTCTTCAGACTTGTTACTCAAATTTAATTTAATACTAATTATTCTATTTATTGCTGTCTGTGTGGAAAATTGTGTTTACTATACATATGAAGATGATTTTTTAAAAGCCTATATATGAAGCATTTCCTTTAATACATTAAAAATCCATTTCATTCTATAATAAATTATTTGGCTAAATTTTCTAATTTTAATATATAGTCCTACAAATATAGTGTTCTATTATGAAAAATCATATGGGCAGATTTATTTTCCATGCATAAGTATTCAGTACACTACGTGTTCTCAGTTTCTCAGGACATCAATAAACTTAACTTTGGTGGACAAAAATAATTAAATTTGAAGGCATTATTTGAAAATGATATTGAGCCATTAATAAGCATTAAATTATGGTTGGTATCTTTTCCTTTTGATAAATTTATAAATATAAATAATTTGTGAAAATATTTGTATTTTCCCTGTACAGAACATGAAATACCCTTTTGTATTATTGGAAAAATTCATATATTTAACTTCTAAATCAATTTTTTTTGCCCTTTTCTATTCTGCAGGTAATAACTCAATATTTTAGGGATTACTTTAACTTTCAGACTGCAGCTATCCTGTGTAGACATTTAAAACATGTACAGTTCTCTAACCTCCCTTAATTTTCCAGGAATAAGAAGAGTTACAGAAATTTTGATTCCAGACTGAAAATATCACCATTTAGTTGCTTGAAATTTCACAAAAAATATATATTTTGGCAGATACGTTCTGCCATGAAGTTGGTCTGAAGCAATAAAGAAGCTTGTAACACAATAGGACTGATAAACTTTGGGTGACTTCTAATTATATTTCAGTTTCTGGATCTGGTATTCTTGAGGCCATGCTGTATTTCTATCCTTGGTGCATTGCAGATATTTTGTTTATTAATTCAATTGTTGATTCATCCCTGCAATTTCTTTCGTTTGTGCAGCTACTAGGTGCCAGTTAGGATCTCAACAGGCAAACTTTGGCACACTCCAAGGAGAAAGTAGGAAAATAAAATAAAATGATACCTTAAAAAATGTGGGCAAAGTAAAAAGAAATAGCAAAGATGTCACAGTATACTGAAGCTAGAAAGTTGGGAAGGTTTATCAGCAATACACAAAAAAATAACAAGGAAATAGTGTAATTACTAGAGTCTGAAGAGTAGGTGTTTGACATCCACTTCTCTAGAGGAATGTTGACCTTTGGTGAATGGAGGCAGCTAACTCAGAAAATGTGGAGGGAAAACACCAGGCAAGTAAATACTCCATCCTTACTATATTCAAGCTTTCCTGCCATTAGCCAAAGCCAGCTAAATTCTAAGTGGAAAGGAACCAAATCGACTCATAGATATTGGCTTTCTGGGATACAGAGCAGAGTGCTGGGAGATGAATATTGGATGTGGATGAGCGCATAGGAAATATCTAGCTAAATAGAGAAAAACATGGTCTCTCAATATTGATCCATGGATCACTATAATATAAAGAGATCAAGGTGAAGAGAATTAGACAGCAGAACTTAGAAGTGGTCGCTGAAGTTGAAGAAAAACCAGGTGGAAATGGTAACCTGGAAGCCAAGTAACATGTGTCAAGAAAGAAGTAGTCAACAATCTGGAAAACTGCTGAAAGCTCATTTAAGATGAAAATTTCAAATTAGCTATCGAATTAACCAATATGTGTCTTGGCTTCTTCCTGGGTTATATTACATGACACATACCCTAACTAAAATCTTAGTTAGGGTCATTCATGACCTTGACACGAGGAATGTAACTGGTTTTGAGGAGAAATTCCTGCTTAGTGAAGATTTAGATAAAAGGAAAATACAGTAATAGAGACTTCACTCAGATTGAGCAAGAAGAAACATCAAGATAACAGCAAATATTGAGGATTTTTTTTGAAATTAGGAAGTGCAGTTAAGAAAGTTTTTAAAATAAAAACAAGAAAGAAGAACATTTTTTTATGCAGAGGGGGGATCTAGGGGGTTGGAATGTTGATGATACAGAATAGAAACTATGAAATCATGCATTTGAAGGTAAGAGGAAGTGCAGCGTAGTTCACAAGTGAAAACATTGGGTTTAGGAGGAATTCCTTGAATAGAAGTTCATATATAGTAACAATCAGGAAAGCATATATTCTTAGGCAGGTGTATAGTGTATCTGTGATTCACTACTCTATGTTTCAATTTCTCAAAGTTAAAAAGTGAGAATTAGGATAAGGAAGAATTAGGTAAAGTATTGAGGAAGTACACACTGTGAAATGTTTAGCTAGGAAAATAGGTAACCACTGTGCTTGAGAAATGGAGCTACATTTTGCTACCTACAAATAGCAGCCTGTTTTGTGGTATGATCATGAAATAAAAGTGAAGTTAGTTATTATGGTTTGTGCTTCCCTGAACAACATTCATTGACATGGGAGCTACCACAAAACAAATGGAGAGTTGACTTAGCCAGAATTAGATGCTGACAATAAGTTAAAAGAAGAGACAGCTGAGCAAAGAAAAGTGAGAGAAAATGCAAGAGAATGATTGTGTTGATTGATCATAAAGTTTAAGTTGACAATGCTTTGTTGATCTCCAAGGCTATCATCAGTTTCCATGATTCACTAGGAGTACTCTCAGTACCAGCATCTAGTCATACTCATGGCTATGATTTATTACAGTGAAAGGAAGCAAGGCAAAATCAGCAGGGAAATTTGCATGGGGCAATATGTGGGCGAAAAAAGGCACCAGTTTTTAAACGCCCTCTTCCAACAGAGTCAAACAGGATGCAAATAATTCCACCAGAAAAAAGTTGTGACAACATCTATGAAATGTTGTCTGCCAAGGAAGCTTATTACAGGCTCAGTGCCCAGGGTTTCTCTTGTAGATTGGAAATGTGAGCACCCTCTGTTTGGTGTATAGAAAAATGTCAGACTCTCAGAAGGTATGCAATTTGCTAGCACAAACCATATTGTTTCAACAAACAATTTTGACACAATAACCCGCTTTTATCAATTATGGTAGTAGAATCCGGCTCAAAATCAGCTCCCAGACACCAGTCAGAGGCCAACCTTAAGAGCAAATTTTTTTGAGGATAAGCAGTCTCAGGTTTGCCATTGTTAACTCTTTTCTGAACATACAGAAAAAATAAATGACACTTCGGGGTGTAAGAAACTGAAAAGTTGTTGGAAACACTGGATTATAGAATGAAATACTTTTGCATTAGTGGTAACATAGGTGATGGGTTGTAAAAATAAGAGGTAACCAATTTTGGTCAGATAGTGGGAAGCTTAAAAATGAAATTATGGAAGAATTCAAGCTACTAGAAATTACAGGACCTAGAGTGAATGACTATGACATGGTGAAGGATAAGAACAATGGAAGACAATATTTCATGGAACTCAAGAGACAAGAGTGAAGAGACGAGAGTGTGGGAAGGATAGTCTACATGTATGTTAAAATCACTAAATATTAAGACAGAATAGGATTTCAGAGAGTAACACTGAGACAGGATTTAAAAAATCATTGCAAAGTGAAGGAAAGTAACCTAGGGGTCATTGGATAGATGGCTGCATGTATTGTATGTCCAGTGTTAATCTGATGACTTGGATTTTATCTGAAAGTCAGCAGAGTACAATGATACAAAAAAGAACCCCTCAGGTGAAAAACCAAAAATGTGATAACAATATAAACTTTCTGTAAAGATTTTTTGTTCTTCCTCATTTGCTAGTGATCTCATCTAAATTTTTTGTATCACAACTCTCCTACTCAGGCTGTGTTGCATATTTTAAAGGAAGAAAAAGCTGATAAAAAGCAACGATGAGAATTAAGGAATATTCTATCTTTAGTCTTAGACTTATAAAAGTTGCAAGATTAAAACAAAAACAAACAAACAAAAAAACCAGAAACAGCCATTATTTGTGAAGGCTTAAGATGAAGGAGTCTCACCATTCTGGCTTCTTTTTTGATTACATGTACCTGGGGTATTATGATATTAAAATCAATAGGGAGATTCATTTACACATCTCATCAATTGAAATTGAATTTATTTATTCCTAGATTTATATCTATACCCTGATCTGTATTCTTAATCTCAGACTCATACAGCTACCTGCATAATTTCCTCCCATCAAGAGCTCTTCCTATAGACTTGCCCCTTTAAGGAAATGCAATGCCAACTTTGCAGTTGTGGAACACAAAAACTTTATCATCCTTGGCTCTTCACTTGCACCCTCTGTATCCTTTCCTTGGGAAAATCCCATTTACTCCACCTTCAAAATATATCCAAAAATGCTGGAGTGAGCAGTCACATGTATGCATGTGTTGGAGGAATGCTCTGGCTTGTGACCAAAATCTATACACAATAAAGAGTTGATTTTAAATTTCAGCCAAGAATTATACCTTTTTAATGTATCTACTAGCTTGTTGCAGATAAAGTTTCCCCAGAAAACCTGGATAAAAATTAAAAAAAAAATAAAAATCTGTTTGGAGGCTTCCAAGTGCTGCCAAGGCAGCCAAAGTCTGAGGAGCCAGGATTCCAGGGAGCAGGCGACTCCATCCTGCTGAGCCCAACATTTTGTGTCATGTTTTTCTTCTCTGTGCCTTTGCCTACTTTGGCATGTGGTGAATCTCAACGGTGGCTGAGAAGACAGAGGGTGACAGAAAACAGTGGAGAAGCCAATAAAGATTGTAACAATATTACAGTGATGAAGAAAAAAAAAAAGAAGTTCTAGGTTGTAAAGGCATTCAGGATTTGAGACAAGTTTATTAATAACAGATGGAGATTAGTGAGGATGGCATTGCCTTTCTTACCTTCAAATCAATTAGTGAATTTGTAAACTGTGTCCTAGAAGAGGTGAATGAGAAAGCAGTAACTACTTTAGAATAGAGTGGAGTTTAAGGCAGAGTAATAGTACTTATGACTTAGACTGGCAGCAAAATCATTCAGTTTGATTGAGGGAGAAGGAAAGGAACATGTTGGAATCACTTTTGATGAAACTTTTAATCTTGGAAAATGATCAGAGTTCACTTCTATAAACATTAATCTCCATCCATATTGTTACTTTAGTTTTTATACTTTTTTCATGAAACATCTATAAATGATCTATTTTATCACTTCAACTATTGATCTATATTAAATTATTTCTTGCTAATTGAAGATCTCCTAGAAATAAATGAAGTATCATAGTTAATATTTTATCCAGAAGGTATATGAGAAGGATTGGCTCAGTATTTTTGTCTAGCATTGCAAGATTACCTAACACGTGTGTTCTGAAATACCAATAAAATAGATGATAAATGCATTTTGTCGTTATACATCACATGAAGAATGTTATATTGGCAAGAATGAAAAATGCAGAACTACTATTTAAAGCTAAAGTGAACTACTGGTAACATAATCTAAAAATAAACACATTTCACTTCCTGTTCCACAAAATAGAAATCAAATGGCCTGAGAAATAATCTACTGCATTTGTTTACAGAATAATCTTAGTTTGCCAAGTTGTAGAATGTTGTAAGGAATAATTACTGAGTAAAACAAACTAACAAAAAAACTCTCATCAACGCTCCAGAAATACTGACTCAAACTTCTAAAATCGTTTGTTTGATCACAAGAAATTCATTTCACTATTTATCCATTTAGTTGAATTTGTGAATCGAAAATAATGTACATTATTTAGATTATTAAAACTTTATATTATTAATACCCAAAATTGAATAAAAAATGATCCTGCTGCACAGGGCCTCCTTGGGCTTCTGCCCCTTGCATTCCAGTGTTGCATCCCTCAGCCACCTCAGCTGTGGTTCAGGAGGCCCCAAGTGCCACTCGACCTGCCTCTCCAAGAGGTACCAGTCATAAATCTTGAGGGTGTCTACATGATGTTAACTCTGCAGGCCCACAGAATGCAAGAGCTATGGAGAGATGACAACTTCTGCCTATATCTCAAGGATGTGTTGAACAGCCTGTGGGCCCAAAGACTTGTAGGGGTGGAGCCATCTCAGAGAACCCCTGTTAGGGCAATGCTGACTGGAGCTGTGGAAGCTAGACCACCACCAAGAACTCAGAACTGTAGTGCTACAAAGGTACAGTGCTAACTTGGGAAAGCTAAGACATGAGCTGAGTTCAGGAATACTGTGGGAGTGCTGCCGCCTAAGGCCTTTAGGGCCCAAATGCTGCACCAGTGTGTGCAGGATGCTGGCTATAGAGTCAAGGAAGATTCCCTCCAGATTTTTTTTTTTTTTTTTCTTTGAGACGGAGTTTTGCTCTTGTTACCCAGGCTGGAGTGCAATGGCGCGATCTCGGCTCACTGCAACCTCCGCCTCCTGGCTTCAGGCAATTCTCCTGCCTCAGCCTCCTGAGGAGCTGGGATTACAGGCACACACCACCATGCCCAGCTAATTTTTTGTAGTTTTAGTAGAGACGGGGTTTCACCATGTTGACCAGGATGGTCTCGATCTCTTGACCTCGTGATCCACCCGCCTCGGCCTCCCAAAGTGCTGGGATTACAGGCTTGAGCCATCGCACCTGGCCTCCCTCCAGATTTAAGATTTAGTGTCTGCCCTCAGGTTTTGGACTTTCTTGGGACCTTGAACCCCTTTCTTTAGGTCCATTTTTCCTTTTTTGAATGGGAATGTCTATTCTATGCTTATCCTGCCACTTCGTCTTGAAAGTAGATAACTTGTTTTGATTTCACAGATAGGACTCTAGAATTTAGACCTTTGAGTTGATGCTGGAATGAATTAAAACTTAGGGGTTTTGGGAATATAAATAAAAATAAATATATTTGTATGTGAGAAGGACATACGTTTTCAGGGACCAAGAGCTGAATGCTATGGTTTGAATGACTGGCCCCTCCAAAACTCCTGTTGAAACTTAATCCCCAATGTAGCAGTATTAAGAGGTGAGACCTTTAAAAGGTGATTGGGTCATGAAGGCTCATGAATACATTAATCCAATCATGGATTAATGAAATAATAGGTTAATGCACTCTTGGAATATCATGAGTGTGTGACTGGTGGCTTTATTCAAATTAGGAAGAGTCTGCAGTGAGCTGTGATCGTCCCACTGCACTTCAGACTTAGAGACAGAACAAGGTCCTGTCTTAAAACAAAACAAAACAAAACAAAAATAAAACAAAAACCTTCAAGAAAAAGAAAAAAATATTGGAAGAGAAACCTGAGCTATCACTATCACACTCAGCCCCTTTCCATGTGCTGTTCTATGCCACCTTTATACTCTGAAGAGAGTCCCCACTAGCAAGAAATCTCTCAGCAGATGTGTCCCCTCAGTCTTGGCCTATTCAGCCTCTAGAACTGTAAAAAGTAAATTCCTTTTCTTTACAAATTATGCAATTTTAGATATTCTGTTACAAATAACAGAAAATGGATTGAGAAAGTTGGTAAACTTTTTACTTAGGGATATATAGTAAATATTTTAAGATGTTTTAGTCTGTGTTCCAACAACTTTACTATGCCATTGTAGTATGAAAGCGACAATAGATAATACATATACTAATGGGTGGCCCTGTGTTCCTATAAAACTTTGAATTTCGCCCCCAACCCATAGTTTGACAACCTATGCTCATAGTTTAATTCAAGGGAATCTTTTTTTGTTGTTGTATTTTTTTTGTTATTATTAACATCATAAATATTACTACCTTATCTCAGATAAATATCATGTAACATTTATCACTTTGTGACTGATAAGTGTTATTAAACAAAGGGAGTCATTGCTCAATGCACCAGAATCCAACACTGTGCCATCAGGTTTTTAGAGAAATAAACACTTTATGTTTAAAGTCAATTCGCAAGAGGAGTCAAACTCAAATCTGTCTCCTTGGGTTGGCGTCAAGGCAGAATTTTTATTATAAAAGGTACGACTGGTGGGTTCTGAGATTAGTGGATGATTAACGGACAGGAAAGAAGAGGTCTGGAAAGTCCTTGGTCATGTACAGTTATTTCTTCATGCTACCTCGTGGGTTGCTTGTCCAAATTTGAGGGCAATTAATATGAAACATGCAGTGGAAATCAGGCTATAACATCAGCAAGCTCATTCTTGGCCATCTTGTTGAAAACTCTTTTTGGCCATCTCTGTTTCAACGATTTTTTTTTTCTTAATCTCACAACTAGAGGAATTTCTGCTGGTTACTGGTTTCTTACTCTTTGGGGCACAATTTCAGTGTTAGTTTTTGAACAAGTTGTTTCTTTCTTATCTTCTATCCTATAAACCTCAAAATTTAGGCATTTGTTTCTTTAACTCTTTGAGATATGGTTCCAAAAATATCCTAACTGATCTAACGTATAGTCCGCATTTTACTGAGACTACTAAGACATATTTAAATATAAGAGCTGATCAAGTCATCTCCCTGCATCTACCACAACATAAACTTAAAAAATTTCTTACCCTAGTCATAATGTCCCCCTTTATTTGGTTTTTCTTTCCCTTGTATCCCTTTCCATCCCCTCTCTAGCTTTAAATTTTAAATTATACCATTTCCCATTTCCTATGATGGCCTAATCAATAAAAATTGTTCGATTTTCTTTCAACATTATCATGTTCCTTTTTGATTCTGCACATGATTAAGTTAAAACATTTTCTCTACTTAAGACACTTTTTCTTCTCCTTTTCATTTGGTTAAATCCTACTAAACTTTCACTTCTTCATTTAAAAGTCAGTTTCTTTTTTCTTGCAAGGCCCTTTCTCACAGCCTATCCTGGCAGTATTGGCTTGTTCTCCCTAAATCCTGTGTGTTGTTTACCATAGAACTTACTATATTCATTTTAATGCCTATTTGTTTTCTGCATTCTGTTTTAAACTCTGTGGGGAGGATCTACATCACTGATCCTCTAATACCTAAAGTGTTTTTAATATAAATGATAGGAATATAATATTATCAGAACGAATATTTATTACAAAATGAATTGATGAATAAATGAATGAAAAATTTGTGTGGAATAAAGGAGCTGAGGAACACAGTAAATGATTGTATGGGATATAAAGAAAAAATTAAATCTAAGATGACAGGTAGAGTAGTGATACCATATAAAAACAGGGATGTGAGGGAAAAATAATTTATGGGAAAATATAGTTATTCCAGTTTAAGAATAGGACACTTAATTTGAAATGGTATGGTTAAATATAAATACTCATCAAAACTTATGAATGCAGAACTAGAACTTAGAATATGGAAGCCTGGATAAATAGACAATTCTAGAAGCAAATATCATTAAAAAGTTTAAGTGTAATACAGAGGATATAAAGAGTGTTTTTTGAGTGTTACGAGAACCTTGTGACTAATAATTATGGGATTAGAAAGTAGTACTAACTCAATCATCACTTGAATAACTGTTTTGTATCCTCTTTGGTTTTTAAAGTAATTGTCATGTATACAATCAAGGCAACAGAAGAAAATAATATTAGAGACACTTAAAAGAGTTAAAATAAGAGACATTGATGAAGTCACAAGCAGGAGAAGAAATCAGGCTTAGAATATCTAAGTATAGTACTAGAAGGCCATCAGTCAGTAGATGGGACCAGAATTTACACACAGGCAGCTGTCCAACTCCAAGGCATGCACTTTTTACACAACATTGCAAATTTAAAAAGAGAAGTAATACTGAGTACTTTTTAAAGTTCCAGCTGGGATAGTATAATACAAATCTGCAGTAACTTATATCAGGATAACCTAGCAATTGTGTAAAATACAGATAATTCTGTCATGATTTGAAAAATATTGTGAGGTAGGTTAAAGGATTTTAGGAGTTTGAAGTAACAGAAAAAAATAATATTTAAAGAAATAAAACAATCATTTGGATGGAGAAAGTGAGAGAGTTGAGAAAAGAAAGTTAAAGAAGTTGAAGTTAAGAAACTGAAAAGTCATTCTTTTGAAGGTAAGTTTAATCTAAGATGTATTAGAGCTGGTTGGTCACTGGTACGGCAGAAAATGGAACTTCCGGAAACCAGAAAGGAGTCCTGGTTTCTTGATCAAAAGATGATCTTTACATTAATGTTGCCATGAATAAAATCAAAAAAGCCAAATTGTGCTCATCATAGAATTTCTAATGGGTGATAGATGTTATCGTCAGTGGTGAAAACTTAGCAGTGCGCACTCAGATGAAGGGAATTCTGCAGTAACTAGAGAAATTTTACATATGATTGAACCTAAATCTCAATTTCAGGAATCTACCCCAAAGATACACTGGCAAAAACATAAAATGATCTTGGAATTAATGGCCTAATTGCTCACATAACAATATTACAAATATAGAAAAGTAGAGAACTTGTTAAATATATTATAATACATTTGCCAAGAAAACATTTAAGAAAAAAAGAATGAGGATAATCTTCTATTCTGTTAGGTATGATTTTCACAACATAAGTTAGCAAAAAAAAAAAAAAAAAGTTAGCAAAAGAAAAAAAAAATGTTGCCAAGAAGCATTTATAGCATGCTACATCATATGTTCTAAAGAGAGGTATAATCAAACATATTTGTTTAGATATGGTCTCCAAAAGGAAGTCATGGAAAGATAAAGCAAAAATTAATTTAAAATGGTAATTTATAGCATAAAAGAGAAAAGAAAGTGGAGGGAGAATTAGAGGCATTTTTATCAAATAGGTAAAATATATTCAATTTCTGTGAATATGCTTTAAGTGTTTTGATTTGAGTGAAAATCAAAGCAAAAGATTTTTTTTGGCGGGGGACAAGGTCTCCTTTTGTCAACCAGGCTGAAGTGCAATCATATTATTATAGCTCACTGCAGCCAGCAATTCCTAAGCTGGAGTGATTCTCCCATCTCAGCCTCCTGAGTAGGTAGGACTACAGGCACATGTGAACACATCCAGTTAGTTTTGCAGATTTGTAGAGACAAGGTCTTGTTCTGTTGCTCCAGCTGGTCTTGAAGTCCAACAATCTTCAAGTAATCCTCCCACCTTGGCCTCTCAAAATGCTAAAATTAAAGGCATGAGCCACTGAGCCTGGCCAAGAGAGTTTGTAAAATCTGAAACATTAAAGAAACACTAAATGAAATGAATTTAATTATGTAGCTACTTGGTAACATAACTACACAGACAAATCTTTCAAATAACTTGAAAGTATACTAGAGATCTTTCACTTAAGAACGGTAGCATTGTCTTTTCACTAAAACAGGTTATTTGAAAAATATTGTTTAAGGGACATCAAGAATAAACTTGACAGCTTATTTCTTATTTATATCAGAGACCTTAGACAGAAAGACTTAAAAAAATTAAATAAAGAAGTATTTGCTCCTAGTTATTTGTTATTAACACAGGATATTTGTTATTAACATAGACTCTAAGAGGACGGTTGGAATCCTGGTGCCTGAAAGCAGCACAAGCAGAGGAATAAGATCCATAATCCCACCTAGTATTGACAAGAACAGAAGATAGACAATGTTGATTTACAAGAGAAGTAGGAGCCAAACTTTAGTGGCTGCTATGAGATATACTGAACATTAAAAATTGTTAAGACTGTAATTGTTTAACATGCATTAAAATATAAAAAGATTGATCCGTCTGTATATTCAGCTACAACAACAAAAAATCTCATGGGTCATAATAATGATTGCTCCAACTCCCTTAGATGGAGCACTAATGAATTATTCTGAAATTGTCAAATAATGGTTACAAAAGCAAATAATAAAAACTAAACACATAAAAAAGAAACAGCATTTGCTAGAATTTTAAAAAACAGAAATTAAGTGACTTTTCATTAGAAGCAAGATAAGAAAATTGGAAAAAATCTTCTGTTCTCAGTTTCCTTATGCTTATATAAATTTACATAATATGTCTATATCTTTTGTAACTTCTTAAGGGAAATATAAAGATCTATTGCTTTTCAATTTGTCTGCAACATTCACTATCTCCACTGATGTGTAAGAAAATTATGCATAGATAGTAAGTAACATCCAAAAATTAACTCTAACCTGTCAAGTAGTATAACTCATCATTTTCCAAGTCACTAAAAAGTATTTTTTGATATTTTATAGACTAGAAACAAGTTTTAATAATTACATCATAGAGAAATACTTTTAATATATTTTAAAAATCCAAAAGTGAAATGCGATCAGCCTTTCACTTCAATGACCTTTGATGTTCTAGAGCCCAAGAATCTTCATGAAATTTTAACCACAGACAAGTTTCACTTTATAGATTTGGGCCACATTGAAGTCTCTCTTTACCCCTGTGAAGGAAATAATGTTCTGTCTCTGAAAGTAACATTTGTAACCTAATTTTCATTATCATCTTTAGAAATAGTCCCTCCCTCTTATCCTCATGGAATAAATGTTTCAGATCAAACAAGGAACAGTGATATTTATGCCAGAGACCTTAGACAGAAAGACTGAAAAAAAAATTAAATAAATAAAGAAGTATTTATTCCTAGTTATTTGTTATTAACACAGGATATTTGTTATTAACATAGACTCTAAGAGGACGTTTGGAATCATGGTGACTGAATGCAGCACAGGCAGAGGAATAAGATCCATAATCCCCCCTATTGACAAGAACAGAAGATAGACAATGTTGATTTACAAGAGAACTATTTTATATCATGTTGACCATAGTTAAAAAGAATATATAGTTCACTTGAAAATTGCTAAGAGAGTAGATTTTAAATATTCTCACCACAAAAAGAATACATATGTGAGATAATGCATATATCAAATGGCTTGAATTTAGCCATTCCACAATGTATACATATATTAAACCATTATGTTTTATAACATAATTACTATTTGTATTTGTTGATTAAAAATAAAGCTTGCAATCTCAATTTTATATAATTTCATTAAAAATACTGTTTAAATATTGTACTTGGCACTGGGGATACAATAGTTTAAAATAGAAAGAGATATGATGCCTGCCCTCAGAAGATTAACAAATATATTGCAAGGTGGGAAGTCCAAGGACATTATTGTGAAACATTATATGGGAGCAGGAACTAGAACTATTATATAAACAATCTGAAATCCCTGGCAATAACTTTCCAAGAGAAAAGAGTTCCATGAAAGTTGGTTAATACAGGATAGAGAACATAAGGAAGAATACCTGGCAAATGTCCTTGAGTACTATCTGTAGGATTCAAATCATGTTTCAATGGAAAAGAGGTCTCATAATTTGGCAAGCAAAAGCAAAGCAAGGCAAGATACTATTGTGACTTAATGTGAACCTCTTTTATCCATCCAAGTGTCTTCAGTCTATCAGAATTTGGAGAAACTTGGGTTTATCTATATTATAAGATCTTTATATAAAGTTTTCTTGACACACTCAGAATTGATACAGAAACCTAACTCAGCATGTTTTTCACATTCATTGTGTGTTTCCAAGATACTGTGAATGTAGTCCTAACACAGGCAACAGTCATAAAGAAATACAGCTAAATACTCTCCTTTATTTAGGAGCTAAATACTCTCCCTTATTTATAAAATAATTGCTGAATGTCTGTTTCAGTTGGTAGGATTGAAACTATGTGATATTAGACGTAAGGAGAAGATGTAAATGAAGCAGACGGTGACTCAAAATTTTATCTCAAGTTTGAAGGACTGCACATGATTTTGGCTATGCTCACATGATTTTGGCTATACTCACTTGATGTGTTTGATTCAACCCATTATGTACTTTATCTTTAGAGGTGGACTAACGATTTTTGTCTTCACTTTGAGAACTGATTTGCACTACTACCATACATGTCTGGCATCTAATAGAGTCCAATGAGCATAATGACTCCAGAATATTGGGTCAGTGATCTATGACCAGAAAAATTATCTAAGTATTTTGACAACATGGATCCAGTGAATAATTTCTTTTAAAATCATTTTTTCTTAAAAGATAAAGAATGGAAAAAAAGGAAACATCTTTTTAAAGTCTCACTAACACTGTAATTACTGGATAGGCAGTAAAATAAACAATTACTAGCTGTACTGGAAGTCACTAGGTAATAATTGTTTGATGATACACAAATTAATTTCAGGTCATGCAGCACACCAAACTGTTAATTTCCTAGGCTTTAGTAAGGGATAAAAATGTAACATGCCTGCCTACAAGTACATAAAAAGGACATTATTCAAGGACTGAGAAAATATATAGTAAATCAATTCTTCTGTTAATTATAGAGTTTTACCGGAGCATTGCCTTTTCACCAAAACAGATTATTTGAAAAAATATTGTTTAAGGGACATCAAGGATAGGCTTGACAGCTTATTTCTTATTCTCCAAAGGTCATCAGTGTTGTTTATTGGCTAGAAAGACAAAAGTCAATCACCTGCTACTCAATAAAAGTCATTTCTGATCTAGATGAGGTGTTTAATCAGACTATTTCTAAATGCATTTTTACCAACTCATAAATATTTTTGACATTGAACATAAAGTGATGAGGTGTATTTAAAACCTCAAATTATATGGAAGACTCACAGAAAAAATAAATGCTTATTACTTGAAAAAACTGGATGGTGATACAATAGGCAGAGTCTGTAAGTTATTATCCCAAAAATAATTGCTTAATTTTTCAAAGAATACACATAAGTAGTATTATAGAACTAAATATCAGGCATAAGTATCTTTCAATCATCTTCATGATTATAATATAGGTACTTACTATATGCAAGACACTGTACTGGGAGCTTTAAATATCTCTTTTATTGACCCAATAAATGCTTCTTATTATTGTCATATGATCATCATCATCACTATTATTATTGCTGTCACAGGTAGGAGGCCATGTGGCCAAATAATAGCAATAATAACAACAATAATAAATGTCTTCTATGATTTTAATTCTTCATATGGCTATGAATCCTTATCTCTGCAAAGTGAATAAAATTGTTTATTTATTAATTTGATTTTCTTCAGTGACACTTTATATAGTTGACCAAATTCAAAAGGATATTACTGATTATTGGAAGAAGATGAAATATCTGCTATCCTTACTACTATTCAACATTTTGCTAGAAAATCCAAACAATGGGATTAGTAATAATAGAAAATAATAGAAAAAGGAGGAGATAAATATGTGGGTGATGGCATATGATAAGTAGAACTTCAGCCTCAATTACATTTGCCACTTATTAATGACCTTGTGAATATGTTACATTATATTGCATGAGGGACTTTATTGATGTAGTTAAGGTTACTTATCAACAGGTCTTATATAGGGAGTTTATAATAGATTATTTTAGTGGGCCCAATATAATTACATAAATCTTTAAAAGCAGATGAAGAGTCAGAAAGGTTAAAAAATGATGAGGGTTCAATATGCTAACACTGGCTTGAACATGGAGGATCCCACCAGCCATTGAATGTGAGTAGCCTTTAAAAGCTAAGAACAATTTTTGGTTGAAAGTCAGCATGGAAATCTCAGACCTACAGCTGCATAGGAATGAATTCTGTCAATATCTAAAGGAGTTGGGAGGTCGATTCTTCCCCTGGAACTTCCAGATCAGAGTCCGGATCACCCTCTCAATCATTATTTTGGCCTTACGAGACTCTAAGCAGAACACACAGCTGGACTTCTGAACTTATGACCTGCAGAACTGTGAGATTTTAAAAAAAGATTGGTGTTGTTTTAAGTCACTAACTTTGTGATAATTTGTTACAGCAGCAATAGAAAACAAATACTTGGAACCATTATCCATATTGATTATAGTGATGTTACACAACTTTTTGCATTTGTAAAAACTAATAGTACTGGATATCAAAAAGAGTGAATTATACTGAACGTAAATTTAAATATTAATTAAAAAAATATTGTTGCTGCTATGTTCCAAGTTTAAAAAAGATATTGTCACTGTTCTGAAGCTGCTTCTTGATACCCAGATTTTTAGTCTGACAACTGCTGTCATAGCAACTGACCATAAGTACCCACAAAAGTAGTGATTCAACACTTAATTTCTCTGCATAAAAACTCCACGTCTTTAGGAATATGTTTGCCAGCAATAAGAATCAAAATTTTGGGAAGATGGTATTTATTTTACTTTGTCTTCCATTTATAGTTGACCAAATTTAATTCCTTCCAAAGTTTTCATCTGTCAGAGTGCCTGCAATATGTAGTTTTTAGCTTTCTAGTCTAAGTAATACATTAGAAGAATGTTAGAAGCTAAGCTAAAGGAAATATATAGTAGCCATAACTGATAATTCATTAAAGTGATTTTCAGTAACTACAAAATTTTAAAGAGATCCTGAGAAATATTTTAAAGAGTTATACGAAAACAGTATTAAAAATCCTATTTTTATTCTGGTTTTTGGAAGATGCCACTGTATCAGTTATAATTTCTTTTGTTAAATACTTACAATCTTCCAAGAGCAACTTTGTTCAGCCCATCTTACCTTTCTTAGCTAGGCAGTATCATTCACTGACAGCCAGTGCTTCTGCACTCAGGTGTTTAAGTTTGATTGAATCAGCCTAAAGTAGCATATGGCTAAACCCTATAGAGCATAAAAGAACTGCTCAAATCTTCACCTTGGGTTAAGACCACGATGAGAAATTTCACTTAGATGGGAATATACATGATGAGTAAGGTGATTTAAGTTTCCAAAACAATCATTATTTTTTATTAATATAGTTATGGCTATTTAGGTGTAAAATATGTCAGTGGTGTTATTATTAAAAGAAACAACTTATTTTCCCTATCAATTGCTAACCTTTCAGAGATAAGAAACTGCTAGTAGCAAGTTAAGAATATGTTAATCAGTTAGCATTTAAGAATGGGGCTTTTTCCTTACTTACTCAAAGTCTTGTAATGTGCCAATTCAGCACATATTGGATAAAGTTTAAAGGAAATTAGATGGGTTGGACTAATTCAATTAGTTTTTTGGGCAAATGCTTTGTAAATCCCAGATTCCTGGATTGGCTGGAAATAGGTCATGAAAGAGAGTAGCTTAGAAAGGTAGGTAAAAGTATAATGTGGCCTTTTTCTATCTCTAACTACTTAGTAACAAATCTAAACACCGTTCTGTTATTTTTATTATTATTAAATTTAGTTTTACCTACAGTCATTGGATTTATATGTCTGTTTAGAAATCAATCACTAGCCTCTTTTGTCTGATAGGAGTTCCTTGTACTAAGGTACTACACCAAGAGTCAAACTCTGCACCAGGATAAACTGGAGCATTTTGGGAGGATAAGGTGGGAGGATCCTTGGAAACCAAGAGTTTGAGACTAGCCTGGGCAACATGGCAAAACCCCATCTCAAATACAAAAAAATGAGTCTGGCGTAGTGGCATGCACCTGTGGTCCCAGTTACTAGAGAGGCTGAAGTGAGAAGAGGATTGCTTGAGCTTGAGAGGTCAAAGCTACCTCCAGCTTGGGTGACAGAGTGAGACTCTCTCTGGAAAACAACAAATAGTCTGCATCATGTAAGTGACTATTAATAATCCTCTAGATATGCCTGTGTTGGTTTTTTTGTTTTGTTTTGTTGTTGTTATTGTTTTGCTACTGCTGTTATTGTTCTGCTCTGAGAGAAAAATTACATCACAAACTCTGAGAGGTACTGATTGTGAGAAGTAATATTTCTACTAAAATATTACTCAAGGATTTTTGGTAAATAAAAAGAGACAACAAGTTTCAGTGGGAAAAACAATAAGCTTTGGGACAAGGCAGACCTCACTTCCAACACTGGCTCTTCCTATTAGGGTAACGAGCTGCTTAACAACAGGGATACATTTTGAGAAATGCATTGTCTAGTGATTCATTATTATGTTAATATCATAGAGTATACTTACACAAACCTAGATGGTATAGCCTACTACACACCTAGCCTATATTGCATAGCCTAATGCTCCTAGGCTACAAACCTGTGCAACATGTTACCGTATTAAATACTGTAGGCAATTGTAGCATAATGACAAGTGTTTGTGTGTCTAAACATATCTAAATATAGAAAAGGTACAGTACAAATAGGGTATAAAAGATACAAAATGCATGGAATGCTTAACATGAATGGAGCTTGCAGGATTGGAAGCTGCTTTGCCGGAGTCAGTAAGTGAGTAATTAGTGAATGTGAGGGTACCAGAAATTACTGTATACCACCACTGACTTTCATAAGTACCGTACACTTATGCTATGCTGTTTATAAAAATATTTTCTTTCAATAATAAGTTAATCCTAGCTTACTCTGACTTTTTTACTTTATACATATTTTATTTTTTTAAACCTCTTGATTTTAAACACAAACACATTGTACAGCTGCACAAAAATATTTTGTTTCTTTAAATCCTTATTCTACAAGTTATTTTCTATTATTAAAATTTTTGAAATTTTTCTTTTTTTTTTTTTTTTACAATGGAGACACAAACACTCATTAGCCTAGCCCTACACAGGGTCAAGATCATCCATACCAGTCTTCCACTTCCACATCTTGTCCAACTAGAAGGTCTTCAGGGGCAATAAAATTGCATAGATCTGTCATCTCCTATGATCACAGTGATGTTTTCTGGAATATCTTATGGCGGACCTAAGACTGTTTTACAGTTAACTTTTTAAAAAATGAGTAGAAAGAATACACTCTAAGATAATGATTAAAAACTATAGTAAACACTTAAACCAGCAACATAGTCAATTAATATCATTATTAAGTATTATGTACCATACGTAGTTGTATGTGCTATAATTTTACACTTTTATAAAACTTACAACAGCAGTATCACCAACACACGAGTCATGCATTGCTCAGCATTATGACAACTACAACATCATTATGCAATAGGAAATTTTCATTATAATTTCATGTTAACACTCTCCTGTATGAGGTCCACTGTTGACATAAATGTAGTCATGCAGCGAATAACTACAATAGATATATGGTTTTGGGAAAGTCACTTAACGACTCTGAGATACAGTATTTCTGCCCTCAGAAAAGGCAATAAATTCACCAGATCCTAGATATGGATCTAGGAACTCAATGGCTCTTAGAACTAATATGAAGCTAAAGTAAAATATGTAAAATACTGGAACTAGGGGAAAGTATTAGAACCTCAATATATGTGAATATTCTCTTTCCTTTCTAGGTATGTTGATGATACAATTATAATGATTATAAATTGCACCTTATTTTCTATTCTCTTCAAGAACAACAAAAAGACTGTAACCTATGGTTGCTATAAAACCATATAGTTAAGGTTTTATAAGCCTCATCGGTCTCCTTGAATGGTTCAAAACTGTAGACCTTATTTTTATTGTTATTGTGGTAGCTATATGATATGGTGAGCATGTTTGTTTTGTTCTGTTTTGTTTTCCTTCTTACTTTACATAGGCTTTAAGACCATTTTGCCCAAGAAAAGAATTCCATCCATCTCTTTCACATATTTGTTAAAGTATGTGTATCTGCAGTGATTAGTTAATAATGTTATTACATATGAGAATGATTTGTGTGGGAAATTAAATTCTAAGATTAAATTGAAATAACTGATAAGCATATATGATTAGTTATCCAAGCTGGATTAAGGTAAGCAGGTAAGACATTCTTCTTGAACTCTAGCACATCTCTACACTTTTCAAAGTGCTGTAAACATTAGAAAAAGCTGATCTAAGTATCCTGCTTTAGAAAAAATGGAGATCTAAATTATTTTTTACCATATGACATATATTTAAGTAGATTTAATAAATTCAGGGAATTAAATACTAATTTATCTGCAAGTTCCTGAGTTTTATTGTATAAAGTATATACAGTTTATTACTATATATATTTTCCAAGAAAGTAAGAATATCAATATAATTCCTTTCTTTGAAAATAAAAGGTTAAAGTCTTTCAATTAACAATATCCTAGATAATTACCATTATAGTAGAATACAGGCTAATTAATATGCTAATTTGGGGCAATTAATTGATATCCATTAACTCACTACAGTTATTTTGTTAAATACCAGTTAAATGTTCAAATTCTTTGCAAGTTTAATGTATTAATTAGGGTAATAAAACACATTTGCTTTTTTCTTGTTGAGATAATTATATGGCAACTAAATTAACTCACTCTTATTCATTTAAGTTTATTACAAGATCATGTATTTAGTGTACAATAAATGTGCAATCTAATTTAAATACGGAGAAAGTGCTAAGGTTTATGTAATTCTGGACTATTTAAAAACAGTTCCATTAAACCTTTCCTGGGAAGAACGGTGAAAACTTTTTGGGTGTGTGTGAGGCTTATTCATTTATCAAGCATTTAAATTGTGGTTATGAATATGTATGTGTATCTAGATATAGATATACATATAAACTATATTAGATAAATTTGGTAATATTTTGCCTTTGAAATTATTTAGAACTATTTTATTTACAAAAGTAAATATATTTATTCTTTTAATATATGCTAGTAATTTTAGAAAATCATTACCTACTAAATAGATATCTTCAAATTATTCATTACAACCTTTTATTTATCAGAAATAGTTAGAAGTGGGCCTGAATAAGCAATACATCTTTCTAAGATTATTAACCACAAAAAAGTTTAATGAACTTAGAAGTTTACTTAGAAATCAAATACAGACATACTAAAAAATACATTTTTTTCTTTTAATTTGTAGACTTTTACAACCTACCCTTAAAATAAGTAATGAGGCTTTTTGTCATTAAGTTTTTTCTCAATTAGTCATGCACGCACTTGTCTCATATTCCTATTAGTGATATTTAAGGAAAAATTAGGATTTATCGTACAAATTATTCGTAGTGCCAATGTATTTTGTTCTGAGCATAGACTACACAACAGTGCTTACTTTGATCATGCAATTTATTAGTTTGTATCCAGTCCAATCTGTTATTCTCCAAGCAACCCTATGCAAAGCTCATCTCTTCTAGGTATATTGGGTGAGCAGGAAACAAATGTCATGGGATAGTGAGTGTATCTCACTTATAAGTTTTGGCATTTTTTATGTTTGTTTTTTGTCAGTCATATTAAGCATATTTCACTAACACTTTGTGTGTGTGTGTGTGAATTTAACTGTCTTTATTTTGTAATACACAGACCTTCATTGTTTCTCTTTACTGTTACAGCATATATTCTGTTGGTATTCCACTTGCAGTTTGCTTAAGTTTTGTAATGAAAATAAATAGCTTATCCCACTTTTTCTTGCAATCTTGGAGTTCTTTCTGTAAACAGAGACCATCATTCCTATAGTTATTAATGTATGCAGCTTCATGTGGAGCCTCATCTGGAGGCACTCAATTTGCTGAGTGCTTCCACAGGTAATGATCTAAGGCCCTCCCCTCCCTGCTGAGTAAGAAACACAAGAAGCTGGGAATAAGTCAATCCTCATCACCTGGTCACTTCCAGGGAATGAGTTGGGACCCATTAAGATAAGTTAGCAGTGAGATATGGCTTGTGTGTTACAAGAAAGCATCTAAAATATGATCAGAGGATAGTCTAAGATGTATAATATTTTGGATATTCAGAGTTTGAGGCAAAGTCAAATTCAGAGATTATTTTTACCAATTTTCATGATGAGCTCAGAAATATTTCTGGTTTTAGCAGAAAGTCAATGAAAACCCCAATGAAAGAATCATATTGCAGCGTAGCAATTCTGACTCTTAGAACCACAACATGGAAACTGGTTTTGTGTAAAACTCAAAAAATCTTCTTTTAGAATGCTATTGCCATTATAACAGAGGATAGTTTAGCACTATCTGCCAAAAGATCCACCGTTAAAAGCTGATTTGAAATAAGTTATTAACAATATTTGTGAAACTTAACTGCAAAGAGGATAGATACTTACATAGATCCCAAAAGATGATGCTATGGTTTCAATGATGGTGTCTCCTCCAAAATTCATGTTGAAACTTAATCCCCAACGCAACAGTGTGTGTTAAAAAGTGGTTAACTCCACCCTCATTACTGGGTTCAGCATCCTTATAAAATGGCTCAAGTTTGAAGAAAGTGCTCTCTCTTGCCTTCCTTTCCATCAGGAGGACAGAGCAATAAGGCACCATCTTGGAAACAGAGAGCAGCCTTCACCAAGCACCAATACCAGTGCCTTAATTTTGGATTTTCTCACCTCCAGAAATGTAAGAAATAAACTTCTGTTCTTTATAAATTTCCCAGTCACAGACATTTTGTCACAGCAGCACACATGAAGTGAGACAGACTAAATTTATAGAATAAAATTATGGTAAATATAACATTATTTTATGAAAGCAGATATTTGACATTGCGAGATGCTTACAAACTGCTACCAGGTTTAAAAAAAAGCCAAGCTCTAAATGCTATGGCATAGTCAAACCTTTATACAAAGTGTATCCATGTATAGTTTATGATACTATACCTAAATTTAAGTGTCAAAGAACTATAACAACACTTAATAGCAATTACCTATGGGCATTAGGATAATTTTCTCATATCCTTTTTGCAATAAATGTACATTTTATGTGTAATTATGGTTAATGTTGCTGTTATGTTTTTATCTTTTGCTACAAAGAAATAATAACTAAGTTCAAATGTTACACTGTTATTCCTTTTATGGCTGAAGGAAGAAAGATAATTCTAGGTGAAGCAAGAGTAAAGGAAATATTGCACATAGAAGGGATCAGAGTGTCTTACATATTACGGATATTCAATACACGACATGTATGTTCATCAAATTGAACTTTTATTAGTTACTCACTACATTTTTAGCCTCTTGTAGCTATATTTGCTTTAAGGGAAATTATGTCATAATTAACAGCACATGTAACAACTGGCAGCACACATGACCAAAAAATTTCATGTAAAATTTCTAAGTATTGGAAGTACCACAGTACCAGTTACTGAAAACAATAAAAAAGTGTATATATATATATATATATATATATATAAAATATATATATATATATTTCATGAGTTTTCAATTGAATTTCTTCTTATATTCTGTTATACATCATTTTAAGGAAGTCTAATTATACATTAGAGGGACACATTTTTCTCTCTCTTGAACAATCTTATTTTAGAAACAGTTCACGTCAGGTAACATACATTGTATGTAAGAAAAATATGCTTTTGGAATATAGCCATGCATTCAGCTAGAGCCTCAAAACTATGCACACACATTAGTACACACACGGGCACACAGCTTCTATTGTAGGCAGGTACACTTACTCACTCTAGTAGGATTTTGATTTCCATCTCTTTTCCCATGTCTGCCTTTCATTACTTTCTCATTTTGCCAAAGAGGACTAGCAAATATGACTAGATACTACCTGCAAAGAGACACAGGCAGTGTCAGGTCTAGGCCAGTAGGGACATAATAGTGTTCTATCCTGTTCTATGACAGAGGTCAGACTATAATTAAGATGTAAGACTTTTTTTCTTAATTTATTGATTATCCATGCCAAAACAAACATGCATTCTGAGTAAATTTGACCTTTTATTTTATAATTTAACCTTTCTACCTTACCAGTAGGTCTACAGAACTATGCAGTTAAGTCATTCAAATTTTAGTATAAAAGGTATAAACATCTGAATATATATGTGCAATATATAAAATACATATGAATAAAAATATTCCAACTGCATTTGTGGATGCAGTTCATTGTGGATGCAACTTTGGTACAAAAGAGGTAATTCATCATATGCTTAACACTTGACAGAAAAGGAAATATAAAAATAGAAGTCATTAACTAAACCTGATTTTACTTACCCATGACCAAATTAATTAACCTTAAATATGCATATAGGTAAGAAAATAATACAATATACGTAGAAGCCAAATGGAATATCTTCATATCATAATACCTGTTAAAAAAGTACACTAGCCACATCTAAAGCAATTTTCCCTCCACTATGTAGAAAAGCATGCTGTTTTATAACTGCAAAATATTACAAGATAGTCTAGCAAAAATTTTTTCAATTAAAACTTAATAAGAGGCCGGGCACGGTGGCTCACACTTGTAGTCTCAGCAATTTTAGAGGCTGAGGTGGGTGGATCACAAGGTCAAGAGATCGAGACCATCCTGGCCAACATCATGAAACCCCGTCTCTACTAAACATACAAAAATTAGCTGGGCACGGTAGCACATGCTTGTAGTCCCAGCTACTTGGGAGGCTGAGACAGGAGAATTGCTTGAACTCAGGAGGCAGAAGTTACAGTGAGCCGAGATTGTGCCACTGCACTCCAGCCTGGTAACAGAGCAAGACTCCCTCTTAAAAAAAAGAAAAAGAAAGGAAAGTGAATTAAAAAATTAGTTGATATAGCCTAAAGTCACAAGTGTGTTGGCATTAGAATTGTGTGTGACCAAAACTAGACCTCCTGACTCAAAACACATTAAATAAATCTTTTATGTGACACATAAATTCCACATAATACATTTTCAGAATTAGGTGTCACCCTTAATAGAGAATTCAAGATTAAATATGTTGATATACTAAATATGTAAATATATTTTGGCAAATTTTAGAGCTACTATTGAAAATGAGAGAAATTCTGGGCAGATAATGAAGCTATACACAGCATTACCTCTCTGATGTCACAATAAATTCTGTACTAAAGTAAATTCTGTAAAAAATACATAGGAGAAACAAACTGTGAAACTAATTCCATCAGCTATTAACAGTCTTTCTTTTTTGTTTGTTTCATATTAATATTTTTAAATAATCCTAAAAACAAATGAAACTCCAGGGAGGGGAGTGCAGTGAGGGGGGTAAGATGACAATTATGAAAATCTTATTCAAATGAATCTGTATAAACTATATAGGCAATATAATTTGAATAGATAGCTTATATGTTTAGTAGACAATCTAAAATTATAAACATAATTGTACTTTTATTCTATACCATTTTCTTCTATACTTGCAATGCTGGTCTATTTAAATAAAAACAGATAAAAAAAAAGAAAGCAAAAAAAAAAAAAAGAAAAAGAAGAAACTTACATTCTAGCAAATAGGTAAAAACAACCTTATATTCCTTCTCCCCTATTTGTAAACATAAGTAAAGGAAGTAAGACCTCATATGTCATTACAGTCTCAAAGTTTTAGCTGAAATGTAACACATGAATAAGGACAATATAATGCCACACATATTTATGTTCGATTTTGTTTTCTAAGCATTTTCTTCTCCCAATACTGTTAAATATGGGAGAAAAATTAATTATAGTAACTTTTTCTAATAGTTTCTTCTTGGAATAAAGATAAGTGAATAAATATAGAGAAGGCAGACAATGCATTGAATTAACACTAAAAATACTGAAAAGTTTCAGGACTTCATTGACACATTAATTAATTAATGAGGACTTTGTGTATTACAAAACGTAGTGAAAATATAATGTGAATATAATACAGTTTCTGACTAGAAAAAGATATAGACTAGGAGGGGAAGTATTCAAATGAAAAATATATTACATATTGATGGCTATAATTATAGAGATAGATATGTAACACGTGCTATATAAGAACAGAAAAAGAACACTTCAGTTACAGAGGAGGATGAAAGTAACAGTTACACTAAGTCATTTCAAGAGAGATAATTCTTGAGTTGAATTTTCAATAATAGAAAAGGCAGATACCTCCTTCAAAAGAAGCAGAATGTGCACAGTCTCAAAGTATCTGGAATATCTTCTAAGTCATTTAGACAGCAATTAAAACTGAGAGTCCAAATAAAATATATAAATAATAAGACAGATTTCTGTTGTATAGAAGTGTATATGTCCAATGGTTATGAACCTGGACTTTTATGTTTAATACACTTTCACTGAAAGGCCTTTATCTAAACATTAGTTGCTAGGGATAGGCAAGTTACCCCTTGTCTCAATATTCTCAGCTGCAAAACAAATAATAGCACATAGCTTACATTGTTGAAAGCATCCTTTGTAATATCATTTAAAGCCCTAAATTTTCTACCTACACAAACTTGTTGGCTGTCGCCAAGATTTCTGTATTTCCAAATACAAAGGAGGACATCCAAAACTACCATTCTAAATCTCTAAAAAAATCTCACATAATTTACCCTCCCTCCTGATGAAAGCAATTCTTCTAAGACTCCACCTTCTATTCTTCACATTTCTCTAATATCTCATGCTAGATGTCTTTAACTGGAGTAATAGTACTATCTACTATTGAATAGTAAATAATGCTAGCAAAATATCAAGTGAAGATACTCAATTTAGACCCAGGGTTAAAGGAGGTGTCTGAACTCTTGAGTATAAAGCCGTGAAGTATGTGCATCATAAAGTCATGGGATAAAAGAGGTGGAGATGACTAAAAATGTAAAATTATAAGTGATGAGAATACAGAGGGAATTTTTTTTTCCAGAACAAGTTAAAAGCTAAGTCCTATGAACAGTAAACAGGTTTTAGATTATGCAACATAGTTTAAAAAGTTGTTTAACATATTCTTTCCCTGTTCAGAAGTTTTAAAAAAAAAGACAACATCATCAATTTCAACATGGTATTTCTTTACACACAAAAACAATAGAATAGGGAATAATTTTTTACACATCTCTCACCTTCAACCACCACTATGTAAAGCTGAAGATAATGTCATCCTATCTCTCTAGTTTAGTTATTTGAAAAATCAATATTGCTGGACAGTTTACTTTTCATCAGCAAGAGCTTGAAATATTTCTCCATATAATATCAAATTGTAAGTGACAGGTTGCTGTTCTTAAAACATTGGGTCTTTGCCAGGTTTCCAAGGGTGAAAGCTTTCCAGCATCAGATCATAGATAACTTGTATTATCAAAGTAATAATAAGATCATTGTGGTATTAATATATTCTATTCAGATTCTCTTCATAAAAACAAAGTATGTCTGTAAAATCATCTTGATTTATTTTTATCAGATAAATTATAGTAATATATAATAGTTAAATAAGTTTTCATAATAGAATTTTTAAAGCTTGTTTCTCAATAGATAAAAATAGATCTAAATTCTAAAGCAATCTGTTTTACATAGAAGAGTCTCAGAGTCTTGCCTAATACATGGATTGTTGAATTTATTTTGGAAAAATAAGAGGCTTAAGAGAGAGATGAGAGATTTTCTTGAACCATGCAGAGCGAGGTCTCCCAAGCAGGAGATGTCCTTGACTATCTCCATGTCTGTGTCTATTTTTACATCTATCTATGTCTGTATCTATCTCCTATATCTGCTTATACCAATATATTTTCTCTTATTTGGTGAATCTTCAAAACTAGAGAAATAAAGGAACCTTAAAGAAATTGCAGATATGAGGAAGCCTTATGTACTGTGCTGTTAGGGGGCTTCTAAGAAAAATGCATGCATGGTTTTAGTTTGTTTCTTAGAAATGCAGATAATGGCACCTGAAAACAATGAGCAAAGAAGGGCTGTTCTCTAGTTATGAATGATAGTAAGTCCGAAAGACGTATACAAAATCAAGCAGAAGGGAAATAGGCAAATCTATGTGCATATTTTAACATATTATCATTATTCTCTCACTGGTCTTTATTCTCTTGAGAAAATTAATAACAACATCAACAATAAATATTTATTTTGCTGAAATTAGACTTCTTAAAAACTAGTTTCTCTTTTAATTTATATTGTTTTCCTCAATTCTTGCATATGTAAATATTGTTACTCGAAACATTTAACACAAAAATATTTGCTAAAATGGCATTTAAAAATGAAATCTAGGCCAGGAGCAGTGGCTCATGCCTGTAATCCCAGCACTTTGGGAGACCGAGGTGGGTGGATCACGAGGTCAAGAGATCGAGACCATCCTGGTCAACACGGTGAAACCCCATCTGTACTAAAAACACAAAAATTTGCCGGGCCTTTGGCATGTGCCTGTAGTCTCAGTTGCTTGGGAGGCTGAGGCAGAAGAATCGCTCGAACCCGGGAGGTGGAGGTTGCAGTGAGCCAAGACTGCATCACTGTGCTCCAGCCTGGCAACAGAGCAAGACTCCATCTCAAAAAAANAAAAAAAAAAAAAAAAAAAAAAAAAAAAAAAAAAAATTTAAAAGAATTACAGTTTAAACATTTTCAAATAAATCTGAAAATAAAAAAAGAAAATTACAAAGAAAAATTATGACTAAGCCTATTCATCCAGTTTTCTCACCTTTTTTATCACTCATGTGTGTGTCTATGTCTGTGTATATCTCCTTACTGGGCACTAAAACACAATTTTGAGGCTATAAAATGTACAAAAGTATACACTATGTAATCATAATTGTCAGTTCGTTACAATAGCACTATCACATCCCTGATTATGTTCTGGAAATGTCATTGGTAATTATTCCATAACTAAATTCATTGTCCATCATTTGTAAGAGTTGACAGTCTTTCTTCCTTGAATTCTTTATTTCATCTGTTTGCTCTCTTAAATTCAAAGCATATGCTTCTGATATTTTGTTTTGTTTTAAACCTAAATGGTATGCCTCAGATTTGATGCTGTTTTGGTTCGTTCTCAGTCACTTTTCTTCCTACTTTAAATGTACACTCTAGGACCTGTCTAAGCTGGTCAAGCTGGCCACTTGCATTTATAAGCAATAATTATTTTCTGGCTGAAAAAATGCAGAACTGTGCTCTCTTTGGCCTTTCTCTCTCGTTCTCTTTGTCTCTTTCTTCTGTCTCTCCTGCTCTCTCATTACTATGTTTATCCATCTAAATGTACTGAAAGCAGCTCAAAGACAACATACCAATATTTGTTCTCCATACCTTTTGTTTGTCCTATAATCATTGTATTTATGAAGTACAGCTTTATTTTCTCAGTCATCCAAACCAGAAATCTAGGAGTAATTGCTGAGTTTAGATTTTGCGCTGCCATCTCCTCATCCCAACAGTGAAAACATTCTGTGGAAATGTTATTTGTAATATCTCATATGACCCTTTTATTTTTTCTATTTATCATACCTCTGCCTTAAACTCTAATCATTACACATTCTATTACCATAGTTTCAAAATAGCTTCTAAGAATTTATTATTACCCCTACTATAATCCAGTCTTCACAGTACAAGTAAAATTTAAAAAGATCTACCTAGTTTCAAATTTCCCTATTAGGAGCTATTTGACTAATCCTGAGTGAATTACTTAGCCGATTTAAGATTTGGATTGCTAGCATGAGACACAGTAACAGCTACCTTAAAACCATTACTAAGACTATACATAATTAAGGTTGAAAAACATATTTATTTTGTATCCATCATTGTAGAATGTGGTATAAATAACATAGTGAATAGTCTAAATATGAGTGAACAGCTCATGCTGTTATGTATAATGTATTCTAAGAGGGAGTAAAAGAAGGAAAATAAAAAAATACTCTCATGTGTGAGGGATACTTAAGAGAAGTTTTCCAACAGAACTATTATCTTTGCCGATGACAGAAGAATGATTGGACACTGGGATTGAAGGGAGATGAAGAAAGGTTGTGTCAGAGGTGTGAGATCATATGTCCCTGTCATAGACCTGACAGTAGTTTTGAATGCCTATATCACAGAGTATACAGGTGGGAAAATGGCTAAAACTGGATTAAACTACTAGCACAAAGATGATACATATAGAAGTTCAACAAATTACAGAATTTTTAAAGTTTTCTGATATACAAATCCTTTCATTATGCCTAGCTAGTTTAATTTATTTTACTGTCTTATATTGTCAAGAGGAGAATGCTATGAGGCTTTAATCTGTCATGAAAAATCCTCCCTTCTCTCTGTCATGAATTGATTTCCAGTTTTTCTTCTCACTTCATTCCTTTCTCTCTCTCTGTTCTCTTCAAGGCTGCCACTCCAAGTCAGTACTGTCCAATAGAAAGTTCTGAGATGATGAAAATGTTCTATAGCTGCAGTTTCCACTTGTATATCACCATTTAACCATTAATCCCTTGGAATGTGGCTAGTGAAACTGAAAAAATGAATCCTTAATTTAATTTAATTTACATTTAAAGAGCCACATGTAGCTGGTAGCTACCCTATTGAATAGCACAGATCTAGAATTTTTATTTGGTAGAATATTGAAAATGGCACATTGACTGAAAAGTTGTGCTAAAGGATTTAATCTTTGGCATAGGAAATATTTTTCTTTAAAATGTATGTTTATTTGGTGTGCCTCAGAAGATAGAGGTGATTGTAGTTACAGGTGAATTAAAACCCTCCTCCATGGTGTTACTAAAGCTGCCTCAATTTATTCCCTGAATGTAAAAGACAACTTGGGGTTGCCTGGACTCATTATTGCTGTTTCATACCTCAAAGACTTTGCTAGGACAAATAAACTAGAATGTTACTCCAACCCTGACCATCTGGTAAACATATATTTATTCATCAACACAGCTCAATTGTCATTATCTTCTACACAGGTCCCTCAGAAATACCTTAAATATTATTTAAAATATGTGCGATTTTCTCTAGAATTCCTTACTTCCCCATGGCTTAAAGCATTGTATACCACTAAAACCACCTTTACTATTTCTATTTTCTAATTTCCTAATGTTCTCTCAGCCACATGTTCTTAATGACTTAGTATTATTAAGGAATATATGTAACATTCTAGATGTTACAAATGAGGATCTTATAATAGTCACACCAAATGCATGCATTATCTATTCAGTGAATAACACAATAGAAACTTAAACAATATGCAACTTTCATTTAATCTCTCCTTTCAGAAAGTTTATTTTAGTATTTTTATTTAATTTATTTTACTTTATTACATGACATTCTCCTAATTTTACAAACATATTCAGAATATTTAAAATGGCTATAAAGGGTATAAAATGTGTTTTTAACCCTTTATTATAAAATAATTTTACCTTTTACTTAATCCAATCAGTTTTGTTTGTTTTATTTTGTTTTGTGTGAGCATAAGTTTTTTCTTTTTTTTGTGGAAGGTGTCACATTCAAGGAAGACAATATATTACTGAAATTTATCTCTTCTTTTGCTGACCAAACTTGTGCTATTTTATCTTCATATTTTAAATCTGACAGTTTCTATTTAATTTTTATCAGTTTTGTCATTCCCATTCTTTTAGTTGTGTGGCAGTCTGAATATCTTTCTAGGGTGTATTGATTTTAGTCCTCATTTAAATATTGTAAAAATTACTATCGATTGTCTCAAGAATGATTTTGATGTACTTCTCACCCCCAGCAGTCTCCTTCATTACCAGTCTCTTCATGCTAATCATGTGAGGGTGACTTTGACTGGGAGAGAGCTAAATTAAACCAGGGTCATGCTTGCCACTGTGTCCTTGGAATACTTTTCTTTTGGCAGTAGCATTTCCTATTTGTTTCTTTTGCTCTTCCTGCAGTTTTGTGCGACAACTTCTTCAGATACGCAACTATAGTACTGGGTCCAGCTTTGTATCCATGGCAGCATTTCTGCCCTAGTTTTATCTGACTTTTCATTTAATTCTTCTGAAAGGGAATTCATCCCTTTGTAGAGGAAACTAATGAGGCACTGGTACCAGAGCCCTGGTTCCTATGTGCCAAAAACAGCATCTTGCAAAGCTGCAAGACATATGACCTTGGGGAGTAAGTCTCATTGAGTAAATTTTGCATTTCAAATATCTTCAAATACCATCCTACTATATTAAAGTTTTTCAAGAATCAAAAATAGAAGTGGATGAATAGATATTCATGAAATATTTTTTCACTATTAGAAAAAGGCTCTCTTTTTTCCTTCTTTACACATATTTGTTGAGTATTAGTTTTTTATTTTTGAGAAATACATCATGTGCAACTTCCATAATACTAGATGTAGTGTGCTGATGACAATTTGATAGTTATGGTCAAGAAAACTTAGGGTCGTTTTATAAATTTGAATGGAATTTCATAGTTCATTCTGTATTTAATCTTTATTAATCATAACTAAATAAATCAATTCTAAAAATTTAATATTTGAAAAAGTCGTTATAGAAAATTCATGTAGTAAAGGTATTAAAATTTTAATAAGTGTTACATAAACAAAAGCCATGAAAATGGTTGATGAGTTCATGTTTTTATTATTCTATGTCCAGCATCAATGTGCTAAACTAGTCAGCTCAGCTTATGTGTTCATGGAAAAAAAGAGGTAACAATATAAGTCCAATTATACTTTTTCCTTATATTTTTCTGAAAGTTAGTAAAACTAAGCTAACCTTTTTATCTTTGGATCAGAACTCTCAAGTACTGTATTTTAAAAGTTGTAATAAGCATGTAAGTAATTCAGGAACTTTTCAATCACCACATTGCCTAAAGGAAAATTTACACATAATTGTATGCACTTCATATGAGCATAAGTTCAGTTTTTTACACACACATACACAGATACAGAAAATGTATGTCTAAAGCACAATTCACGTTGCCTTTCATTATTGTGTTCATGGCATTTTTTATTATTAGAGTTTCTTCATATATTTTTGAAAATTCCATTGCATTTTGCATGTATAGGTGTTATTATTCTAATTTTTTAAAAATGCATAATGACATAACCTTAAATACACAAAAGGTATTGAATAGTAGTTTGTTATTGACACTAACTGATATAATTGGATGTACATCAGTTATAATTTTAAGAAATCCACTAATACTGTCACCCTGAATTATAAAAAAAACTACTTAAAAATTAAAGGCATGTATGTATAAAATATATGTATCTATTTTAAAAGCAACTTTCATTTAGAATGCATAACACTGTGCTTAGTAACGTTTGTTCTTTATTTAAGTAATAAAAACAACATTAAAACTAAGTTCTATTTTTTGAATAGCAACCAAAGGTAATATGAGATCAGAGAATGTCACTAAATTAAACTCCTAGGGGAAAATTTAGATTTTAATGAGACTAGAAAATGTTTGTTTCATTTAAATGATATTTTAAGCATCATAATCTCATATTTTTTATTGGATACCAAGGAGGAGGCTGGGCTTGTGTGCTTAATAATGAGATTTGTCTAAAATTTAAGAGGTGGTAATATCTCTAGCAGAATACATTTAAAGAGTATTTTAAACCTAATTATGCGTTGATGTATTAGTGCTAACCAGCAACTAGAAAAGAGGGAAAAAAATAATGATATGAAAAGACTACATTCTAACAGAAAGTTATAAGGGATTAGGCTTCAACGAAAGGTAATTGTCATTCAGAAAGGGGAAAAAAACCTTTAGTAAACTCTGGACAAGATGGGTAAAAATTGCAGCATTCAGGTAAGTCATAAAACCTGTCATTGTTACATGAGATAACTTCTTGGAGAATGGATGTGATGTGACAGAAATCATCCTGTCTTTACTGTTATTGTGTATGAATACCAGTATTAATACACTGGTAAGTCCAGAGCAACATTTTAAACATGCTTCTGATGTTTTACCCTCATTAAATTAACATTTAATTGAAATTACTTGCCTTCCCTTCTCCTTTTCAAATCACAGATGCCTCACCAAGTATCACTGGTCTTCCTCGGAGGTTTACCAAAGCCTTTCCATGGAAGCATCATTCCAGATCACTAAAACAGTTAAATTGGAGACTTTAACACATTCCCAAAGTAAAAAAGAACCTCCTCAGTAATTCCTGAGCCTTTCTCCATTTTTCCTAGTTTTTTGTTAACACAATTTCATCTTTACATCTCTCATTTCCTGCCTGTCAGTGTGTCCCAAAGTGTAGAAATTAGTTTCCTTAAATTTATTTAAACCATATTATTAAATGTTATGCATATTCTGGGCCAACCAGTCCCTTTAAAAATAGGTGTTACTTTAAAATCAACGAACATTTAAAATAATGTATTATATTCTCTTAAATTTTCTTTAGATAATGAATACAGAACATGGAATTTATGGTTAGAAAAGTAATGAGATATTTTAAATGAAACAGCACCTTACTAGGTCTGTACGTATCAAGCTTTGCTATTGTCTAGAAATCACAATTTATATTCAATGCATTTATATCCCTCTTCATTTTAAAATAATTGATACATCACATTAACTTCCTAATCACTCCCTAATATTCTCTATGCCTAATTAGTCCTGAATATTCTCAGTGCATGCTTATGCAATTTCTAACATCTAGCTAATTTTAAATACTTCCATTAGACATCATTAGATATCAACATACTTTTCTTCTGAAAGTTATGTCTCCAGTTTCATTGTTTATATCATCTTTTGTGTGAATATATTATAGGCTAGTGCTGCTATAACTTTATAATGAATTGTCCTAGTTTTTCTAGTCCTATTTTTCTGGCTCTTTTTCTCAGATTCTTTAAATAAAATGTACAGTAATTTTTAAAAAGCCAAATAAAACATATTGGGAAAGATTCTTAAATGGATGTTTTAAACCTAAAATTCCTCCTACAATGAGTTTACTGGACAACTGAAGTGTTAGTTAACAAAACACAAGTAGCATGTCTGGAAAATAATAGGAAAATGAACTGTCTGAACTAAACAAAAACATGTTTTGAAACCCAGAGCAGTGAGTCTTTATCATTATGGATAACAAAGGATTTTGCTGAATTTAAAATGCCTCAAAAAGTCTACCTGTATTTTCTTTGTTTTAATTAAATTATTTCAGAAAATTCTGTGTAATAAAAGGATATCTTTCTTAACAAGTACTAATTTTTTTCTGATTCACCATAATCTGTCCTCATCACTCACATTTCACTCTTTAAATTTTTCACAATATGATTTATTTTATGACTCTTCTTCTCTTTGGGTGTTCTCTATATGTTTTCCACACTGTCAGGATGTTCTTTATAGAGAACAGGAGAACCATGCCTCAGCTCTGGTTTAATTCTGCATTATGATTTAAGTTCATGTCTCTGGTTCTACAACCAATTGTTCAATTTTTTATCATTGTATGATAAAATTTGCCTTTTGTCCATAGTTCTCCAGTGGTGGTGATTCAGTCATTATTTTATATTTGAATAAGCAGAGTCTTCTTTTAGCACAACATAGGCATGCATCTTAAATAATAATGTGCATAATTAGATAATTTCATTAGATAGATACTGAATGCTGCTTGGCTAAAACACGTTGTTGCAAATCTCTCCATTGCAAAAAAGGAGTCAGCTTAAAGTTCCAATTTTTCCAATTTAAAATGTTTACTTCTTTCTTTACTAATGCATGTGTTAAAGCTTACTTAAGCACCCCTTTGCCCATTCTTTTAATCTCTCTAGATCTCATTGAATCTTAAATCTTCTAGCAAGGAATTTGTTCTTCCTCTCAATTTTGAATCATCTGCTCCTCAGCACTCTATCCAGATTGTTAATAAATATGTTAAATAGCTATGGGCCTGACACTAATCCTGGAGGGCCTTACTACATGCAATTTTTTGAAAGCCCAATACATTCTATTAATAAAAACACCTATGCATTTTAATATGGTTCTCCTTTTGATATCCACCATACAATGCTGTACTGGAACAAATTTTAATAAAATAGGTTTAATAATAGACTTCACAAATCCTTTATTTTAATGTTATTACTAAGTTAAAATGGAAAGAATAATATTGGACATACAATACCAAATATAATATGTTTAATTCTATATATTTATTTTAAGTAAGCATAAATGAAAACATTATGACAATACAGAATCATTCAGGAGGAAACCTTTGGGCTATACATAATCAATTACACAATTTTCTGAACCTTCCTAAGGGTTCTCCTGGTAAGCACAACAAGGGCTCTGAGCATTTGAGTTGATAATCTTGAGATTTACTCATTGGTAAACTCAAAGCGTTTAACTGATAACAGAAGTAATTCTCTTCTTTAAAACCTATGGGAATTAATAAGAGCAATACTGTTAAGGACAATTTCAGTAAAGACAGTTTCCTTGAAACTAGGCCTGCCTTTCATGGAAGATGTTGAAAATCATAGAGATTTAATTTTTAGAAGGGATTTGGTATATTTAAGGACCTGGGCTCACTGGAATTCAAGTCGGCTATAGTTGAAATAAGCTGTCTAGCAAAATTTTACCTGGGTATTTACACAAATTACTTCCTTTCTTTCCTTCTTTTCTTTTCTTTCCTATTTTTTTTCTCTTTCTAAGACTGGGTCTGGCCCTGTTGCCCAGGCTAGAGTGCAGTGGCGCCATCTCAGCTTACTGCAACCTCTGCCTCCTTGGCTCAAGCATCCTTCCGTAACGGGAAGCATACTCAGCTCCCCTTTCCAAGGAGGTTCTTAGCCTCGCTAACCCCCGAACGATGGTGAAAGGGGCCTCTGGAGGCGCAGTGAGTTTGCCCTTCCAATAAATATTGTGGACCAAAAGGGTTTTGCGGAAAAGCAATTTATCAGAGGAGAGAGAGAGAGAGAGAAGAGAGAGAAGAAAGAGAGAGAGAGAGAGAGAGCTGCCACACTGTCGTGGGAGGTGACCCAGAGAAGGAATCCAAATAGGTAAGGGACAGCTGGAGTTTTAACCCTTGAGTTATTCCCTCTTCATTCATGTTCTCATCCAATGACAAGTGTTCTTTCAGACTTCCTCTGGAGTGATTGATCTTTGACTCTGATACTGGAATGGCTGCTTGGTCCACAACTCTGAGTTACAGAGACCCTCCTTTCAGAGCTTTCCGCGGGTTTTTTGGGACAAAGGAGCCTCACCTGGCTCTCTACCTAGCCCGGGCGCACGCAGGAAGCCCAAAGAACTTTACATTTGAAACCCCTCTGGTTCCCGGATGGAGGTGTGGAGCTGGGAAACTCCTGCCTTTGAAAACATGCCCCTCATGGACCCGGTAAGAGAAGTTCCTCACTCCCACCTCACCTCCCGAGTAGCTGGGACTACAGGCACAGGCCACCATGTCTGGCTAATTTTATATTTAGTAGAGGCGGAGTTTCACCATGCTGCCCAGGCTGGTCTGAAACAACTGAGGTCATATGGCCACCTTGGCCTCCCAAAGTGTTGGGATTACAGGCGTTAGCCACCTCTCTCTCTTTCTTATAGGGTTCCTTTTTGTGTACGTTTTTAATATAAGCATACTTTATTATTGTCAAATTAGCTTTTTCTTGTACTTCTGTTGTAAAGTCAAATATATGATTATATCTCAATTATGTATTTTTTTTGAGGAAGAAACAGATTGATAATCTGTAAGAAAAAGAAATCTAAGACATTTATGTTAGATTTCAAGAAGTGATTTCTTATTTGTGTTTGCAATTATGTTTACACTAAATTTTTCAGGACCACATATACTTCAAACCAAAATATGTAGTCATAACCAAAGTAAAACTTAAAAGGAGCCACAGGATTTCTTTATCTCTAGATCCTGATATTTAGCTATTGCCAACATCTACTACCCAAGTAGAGGGATGCAAACTAATCATCATCCAAAATCAAAATGAAGCACTAATTTTATAATTCTTATATAAAATTTGAAAAATATATTCATATAATGCATGTATCATTCATATATTGAGAGGGCATATTGTGGATATTTCCATAAAAATCAGCACCTGTAACTTAAAAAAAGGAAAAGGAATAACAAAAGATAATCATAGAACTAAATAAGTCAAATTACAAAATAAAGACATATTGGATGACATTAGACATGTAAAATAGAATTTCAGATGAAATATTTCCTAGGTAAGAAGGCAGGAAAGCAAGGACTGATTGCAACCTGAAGTAAAACTACTAATGGAAAAAAGTATCAGTAAGATAGAGAATGAAAGCTGTTGATCTATACCTGGCACAAGAAAACACATTGCTAATTCTGGTTAGTAATAGTTTACTCTGTCACTGAAGACATACTACTTGTTATGGTGGCAGAGACTGCATTATTTCAGGAAAATAATACCATTTACAACACTGACCTCCCTTTCTGTGCTCCATACTTAATATCATAAATGTGCTCTACGTGAGAAATTGAAATCAGATATTTGGCTTGAATTTATACAGTATTTACATTTATTTTCCCACACTAAAGAAGTATTTAATCTTCAACATACTTTTATTACTATTTCTACCTTATAATGTTTTAACCAAGATATTTTCAACCAAGTATTTAATGTATTAGCTGTAGATACCATTCTAACAGTGACAGACTATAGAAATTTATTGCTTGTTATTTTCTGACTCCAGAAGAGACTTAGATGTTGACCCATAGTTAATGGATTTATACAACAGTATATTAGAAGAGAGCAATGAGCAAAGCAATAAAGAAATGAGATTGAAAGTATAATTTTCCTTTTCAAAATATTTAGTTTTATTTTTACAACTTTAAATTAGCTGTATATGCATACTGATTGTCTAATATTCTACTTTTCAATTCTGTCTGTAGCAGCTTGAGCTCTGGAACCACTATCCCTGGTTTGAGTCTCTGCCCTGTCACTTACTGGTAAGCATACCATGAACAAATTACTTAACATTTCTAAATTTTGGTTTGCTTATCATTTAATTAGATAAAACAATCATAATACAATCCTGACTTGGGTTGTGGCAAGTACAAAATTATATTATCCTCATAACATTTTCATAGTATCTAAGAAAAAAACATAATTAATGAGCCCTCAAAAAGAGCCATAAATTTATAGTCGATATGACATATATATAAACCAGTTGCTATAATTGTTATATTTAACTGAAAAGATGCTTTGTCATTGAACAAAAGTATTTAATGTTAAACTTACTTTATCACAAGTTTAAAGAAGTGCTGGCAGGTAAGTCTAGGCCGAGACAATTATTATCAAGAAGAGGTGACAAAAGTTGCTGCTCACAAAAGACGGCCAATGCCTGCCTGAATTTAACTGCTGAAATAGGCGTTAGTAAGCTGAAGCATCATCATTGTTAAAACAAAGTAAATTTTGCCCATAGCCTCTAAAAATGTCCTGATGATTCTGGCCATTTTCAAATACATGAGAAAAGCAGCATAGCCTAGATGGCCACACTGAAGAATTTTGTCTGGTGAGCAAAGATTGCAAGGAATTGAGTAGTTTAAAATGAAAATAAGTAGTTTAAAAAATGCAATCAGTACTTACTCTATGATAATCTTTGCATTATGTATAATGGAGTACACAAAAATAACATATGGTTCACTTTAATTTTTACAAAATTTCCTAGTATTGTGGCTTTTTGCCTTTTCCTCTAAATTCCTTCAGAAAGTAAAAACATGAAGGAATTTAGAGGAAAAGGCAAAAAGCCATAATACTAAGAAATTTCATGGACATAAAATTCACATTGGACCTTGAATGATGTTATAATTTTTACATTATAAGAAATATTAGAAAAGCCTGGTATGGGTTGAATGCAACCCAAACATGACCAGATACTGCTATTATCATTCACCATTATAAATGACATTCTTTCATGTTTTTATTATGGTTGGTTATGTAATTAATTAGAATCTATAATGAATGTTGGGTTTAAATTACTCATGTTGTAATTTAATAAATTAACATGTCACCCAAGAAATAGTATTGCACTTTGTTAGGCTAATGTCAATGCCTTCTTAAAAATATTCTACTAAAAAAATCATTTATTTTTGTTTTTGTTTGGCGGGAATCTTGAAAAACCTTATTTCAATACAAAAAGAAATAAAAATATTTTAAAGGCCTTTTTTCTAGGAAATCCATGTTGACACTTCTGCTTAAAGATGAATACACTTTTTATGTATTAGCAATTTCTGAATTTTATTTATTGACTTTGTTTTTCCAAAGAGACTATATTCAAGATACAGTATAATTAAATTCCATAGAAGCATTGTGTAACCTAAATAATGAGGAGATCTGTGGAATTACCAAATTTTGTCAATACCCTAATTACTGGATCATACAAGTGAGAGAATTGTATTGCTTTTGGTCAAAACCAGTTTAAAGACATGAGGAATACATTGGGATCTTAGCAATATATTATAAAGATCAAAACAAAATGGTTTGCCTAAGTTGATTCCTGAAGTCAAGACACATGATATTTTACATTTTACTTCATAAAAGTTCATCACTTTAATAAATCATCATGGTATTTTTATTACAGTATATAAGGTATCTTTAGCTTTTATTTCTGACATAACCAGTACAGAACCACCCCCCACCACCCAAATACACACAGACACTCACACATGACACGGTTTTCCAAGAAGAGTTATATATATCTATGTCAAGCAATAATTATTTTCTCATTTCTTATATTGTTCTAGTTTAACCTACCTCCATGGAAATTCTTATGGAGTTTCTAAATTTTTGATGTTAACTAATCAGTAATGTGAAAAGTTCTACTTCAAAACCATCATGAACCAAGTAACCCAGTCTAGGTGATATCTCATCTTCATTTGATCAGTTGACAGCTGTTTAGGCAACAGAATGCTACTGAGACCAGCTTGGCCAATAGAGACCCCTACATAGGCGGCGCTGAAGGCATTAAGAAGCAGACACCCAGATAGAACATCGAAGTGGGGCTATTCAGTGGCCAACAGCCTTCCAAGCTGAGACACTCCAGGAGCTGACAGCCTTCCGGACTGAGGGCCTTGAGCAGACGTTGACCCACGTACTTATTTTCTCTGAACAGATGATTATTATTAACAAACAGGTGTTCTGTGTTTTCTCATAGAACCAAGATAAACTAGGTAGGCAGCTGGTGCCTGCTTACTACTGACCAAAGACAAACTGGAAAGCATTCTCCACGAGGGAGCCACAGGGGCAGGGTCATATATCCTGTGCTTAAAGAATTGTTTTAACCGGTGTATGATATACATATACTGTTTTGCTACTTTAGAATGCCTCAGGTAGTTTTCCACTTGGGAGGGGGTGGGCAGCTAGGTTTTCCTTGCTGCTGTTCTTAGCAAACAATATATTTTATCATACACTCAGCATTTCTCAGCAATCATACATCCAGCATTTCTCAACAGAATTCCATAAGAGTTCTTTCTCAGAATAGGAGACTATTTTAGATAAAGTATTTTAATGCCTTTTGGTAGCTTTTTTTAACTTGCGTACATTTTTATTAGAGAAACTGTCTTGAAAGAAAGATCCATTGATTTTTATGTAGAGGTGAAAATGTATTAATTGTAACTAAAATTCAGCAGAAGTATTAGCTTTATATCTCTAGGCTTTAGTTCTCAAAGGACTTTCCTACCAATAAGTTATTTCCCATTTTCTCTAACAGGCAGAATTTCTCTTGTCCTTGAAGACTCCAATGTAATTATTTTTTAAAAAATAAGAAATTGCTCTTTCTATGTAATAGTCTCTCCAATAAATATTTTATATTCAAGTGTTTCCCTTGTCTGTGAAAACTTTCTCGGAACTTCAAATAGAGTATTCCTCTCCTTGTGAAAAATCAGTTGTTACTGCTCATTTTAACAATACACCATAATGCTCTTTCAATTATTAGAGCACTTATCATAGAACAATCTTTGAAACCTAAGCAAGTAAATTGTATCTATTGCACAGAAGATGCTAAATTTGAATAAATAAAAGTAATTTATTAATTATAGCAAAAGCAATTTCTGAGAGGTTTAGTACTAGTTAAAAATATTATAAGATTATCATTGCAGGACACAAGTCTTCTGTCATTTTAATCATTGCTCTATACTTTGAAAGCTATTGCAAACATGTACTAGTAAATGTCTCTGTGTATGTGAACATGTAACTTACATTTCCTAGTATGGTTCTTGGGTTATTCTTAAAATCACCATTAACATTGATTAGCAATTAGCTGTCTTAAGAGGAGACATGAAAGATTCTTCTGTTTTGGTGTACCTTATGCTCAGACTCAGGCAGAGTCAAATTTCAATCACTGTTTAAAAGAATATTTTCAAAAAACTTATCTGAAATTTGCAAAAATAACAATTCATAGAGAGCATGATATAACTCTTATGATCATTTTTGTGTATGTTACGCTGCCTAAGGAAATTGTCTCCAAAATTCTCTTCTGTTAGGCATTATGTTTTAGGAGAAAATAAAGTTATCTAGATTTGAGGTTGCTTAAACATGGTATGTAAGTACACAAAGTTGGAATAGAAGTGAAAACATGTACAATAAAATAAATCTAGTCATTGCTTTGTATTTATTAAACCTTTGGATAAGTTTAATAAATGTATGTCCGAGGTAAGTATCAGAACTTGTTATTTTATCTTGGGCAGCTGTAAATCCTCACTGAAATGATTACAGCCTATATTCTTTGAAGACCTATGATTATAATTGAAAGATATTTTAACATCTTAGAAAACTTTACATATGCTATATCTAGAATTTGCATATTTCTCCAGTCATTTAAATCTAATTAATTAAAAGTTGAATTACTGTTGTATGAAAAGGTTTTAAGATGGATCAAGACATCTGAATTATATGGATAAAATTTTGGGAAAGCCCAGTAAATTGAACTACGTTTAACTGTGATTTTCCTAAAAGTAATTCACTGAAATAATCAAACACACACACACACACACACACACACACACACACAGAGAAAATGTTGATGCATTTATAAGTTGATTGTATATCAAAAAGATCTGGGTTTTTTAAAATCATCAATTATTTTTAATATTAAAAATTATTTTATAATGTTGATAACATTGGGACAGAGTCTCACTTGTTTCACATAATTATTATAGTAGGGGTAGAAGAATTGTGAGAATTTGCTCAAATACAAAATGCTATGTGGGCATATAGCTCAGAAAATAGCTATTTTATCAAAATCATAGCATTGAAAAGAAGAGGGTATGAAAAGACATCCTTTTAATAATCATCAGTTGAGTGAAAACACTGAAAATTTGTACACAATTAAGTCACAGTATTTTAACATTTACTAAGTGTTTTTTAAAATAAATCCCCTTCTTATAAAACTTTCTAAAACCAGCTCTCCCTTTTGACTTCCTGTTTCTCTTTATTTCATCCAGTGAACAAAATGGAATCTTAGAGCCATTTATACCCTTTCGTTTCTATTCTTCTATTTCCCTTTATTTCTTACATCTTAGTGATTTCCAAGGAGCTTTGAAAACAGCAATGTTTCAGAGCATGGTAGGTTGGATGAAAAAGCCTGAAAATATACAGGAAGTGAATATTTAATGCCTCTGTGCACTGAAACAAATTAGTTACAAGAAATATAAGAAGGGCCAGCCAGTTGTGCAGCATGCAGTGCTCAGACAGTGTGGTGGCAGGATGTATCTGGCAGTCCAGATGGGTTCCAGCAGGCAATGCATTCCAGCAAGCAGCCTCAAAGCAGGAAGTACTCATAGATCCAAACCAGGACAAGGGCTTAGAGACAATAGGCATCAAAAGAGACAGGCAGCAGGTGTCAAGCCCCGATTTAGCAATGAAATGAAAGCAAGAGCCCAGAACGTAATAGAATGAATAACATTAATCTCAGTACCCATGATGCTCAGGTACTCAGTTCTGATGTTGTTGCTCTGAGCTACGGTATGTGACTTAATGCAGAATTACTCAGGTGTCCATCTTAGAGGCCTTAGCTTTTCTCTATAGATGAGACCTGAGTCATGCCTTCTTTTGTTGAAAAGATATTCAGGGTCTTTTTACAGTGTTCTTCTTCTGTGTCTCCTGTTGAGAACTGTCAGTTCCACTATTTTTGAATGTGACTTAACAAAAATAAAAATTCTCAATTTATTCTTCTCCTACATTAATAACCTCTTCAGCGACTATTCAACTTGTACCCCCTTTCTCCTTTAATCCAAACTAGGTAATGTTGCCTGGTTAATCTGCTGGAGAAACTAAATTCAATAGCTAGTGGATCAGGCTTGTGTACCAAATTAGATGTAAATGTTTCTTTATAACCTCCAAGGTTCTTTACAATAGAAACTCAATTTACTACTTAAGCCGCATATCTTATTATTCTAGTATCATGTCTTACTCACATTTTACATGTAAATTTACTTCACCTATTCTGAAGTATTCATATTTACTGAGATTTTAAGTATAGGTTTTCTAAATATATTTTGATTTTGTTCTTTCTGCTGAAAATACAATCATAAACTTTAAAACTACTTTCTTCCAATAAAAGTTTAATCTCTCCATAAATGGTCACCTGCTAAACCAAGTTCTCCAGGTTCCCTTTCATTATCTCTTGATTCCAGTAGAAATTTACTTTTTGAGCAGTGTTGGTATTTAGGTGAGGTCATGAACTACTTACAGATTTTTCGCACATTTGCCTAAAAACAGTGTGGGCTGCTACCATAGACAGAGCAGTTAGGTGGTAATGAGGGTAGGGGGACAAGAGAAAAACAGAATAAATTCAATCTATACAACTTCTCCTTAAGAACAATTGCTTTAATTAATTTCATTAATAATGCAGAAATGCAGGTCAACCAATGTGACCTGCAACAAAAATTCTTAGGGATAGGTTTTGCTATGCTTGTTTGAAAAAAACATATATTATGTACATATTTACATATATTCACATAGACATCAGGTTGGAGCTGCCTGCTTTGAATTTCTACAACTTTGGGCTTGATTTGTTTCTATAATGACATCTGTAGTCAGATTTCTCAAGTTCAGTTGCTTGCCCAGAACTACTTGTTTATTTAATTTCAAATTTATACTCATACTGCTTTATACTTAGATTTCCATATGTTGTGCCATTCTGTCACTGAGTACAGTATGTTGAGTACAAGGTGTCATATATTTATCTCATTTCCATAATTTTTCTTATACTTTATTAGTCTGGATGCCTAAAGTTTGAGATTTCATGTAATTAAAGCAGCAATAATTTTGGTAAATTAGGAAACATGATTTAGAACTCTCAAAAAGTACATCCACTCTTAACTTTTACAAAAGTTACATATTTCAGAGGAAAGAGTTTTCATAAAAGAGCTATGATATCTCAATAGGGCAACTTTAATTAGTTAATGTTTAATTGACACTGAATTAATTAATGTTTAATTGCCACTGGAAAAAAAATGTATTCTGATGATAAAATTCCCTCCTTCTCTAGGAGGTCCAAGACACAAATTATAATGCATTAATATGTGGATTTTAGTCAAAGTACAGGGAAAAATGGAAGCAAATATTAAAATGCATGGAATAAAAGGTTAACTTCACTAAGGTTAACTGTCACTAATATAACGTTTTGGTTTCATGGTGTTCTTCATTACCGTAGTTGTGCCATACTGTGTGCTTTGATATTTTAATTTTTAATATATGTCAACATCACTTCTGACCTCAGGTTTAAATTTCAATCCAGAGCTCTATGATGCAAATACCTTCAAGAACTTTCCAAACATATATTTAGAAAGAAACTCACTTTTAGTTTGAATGTAAACAAATATTTTCAGGGAAATCTGTTGATACTATAAATATGATTCTTTTATAAAAATACATAAGCTGTTTCATCACAAACAGGCAAAAGTATATTAAAATAACAAAATTTGACTAGAGTTGGTCAACAACAAAAATTGTTTTTATAAGTCGAATGTACATTTCTATAAGTCAAAATCCACCGGGAGGCTTTTAAGCCAAGGAATATTTTTTTTTTAAATTTAAATCCGTAGAAATGTTTGTCAAATTAGACAGTTTTAAACATTTATTTATGGAGTTTTTTAACAGTCTTTATTTCCTAACTGAATAATAATGTTGGTGAATTGCTACAATTCATTTGAATCTATCTTGTTTGCATTTTACAAGAAAGACTCACCAATTTTTTTATTTTAATTTTTTTTAACCCAGCAATAGTAATTTGCTAGAGGATAAAGGCTGACTTGAAATAAGAGATTGCTTGCACAATAAAAATATAATCAGAATGCAAGCCCCTGAGTCTGCAGTTATACAATGATGCGTGCATAATGGGCACAAGAGACCTGGGAGAAACAGGATTTCTATCAGGATTGTCTGACCTCAGTGGAGTGCTTTTTCACCTGTAAAGTAACATTCGCTGAATCCTCACTGTAGGAAAATTTCAGGGCACGTATCCCTCTCTGTTGACAATAGGGGACAATTTAGATCAAAAGCTTTCAAGTGTTCTACCTAAAGTCATGGAGTGATTAAGGCATGGAATGAAAACAAAAACCAAGATTTTAAAATGGCAAGACTAATACTATTTTCATTGCACAAAACATTCCCAACCTCAAATGTCTCTTTCAAAATGTAATAGAAGTAACTTCTTTCTAAATTTATTTCAGAGGTTAAGTGGTATAAAGAATTTCTAAGAATAAAAGAAATAGCTTTGTAATTCAAATATATTTCAGACATATTGGTTACCCTTTAATATGGCTTTTAATTGGAGGTTTATATTATTTCTTTAGGACAAAGAAACATTTATTGTTTCTTGCAAATTTGGTTCGTTTGTCTTTACTTTGATCATGGCATAATGAAAATGTATAATATTAGAATGTTTTTGTGACTGATAGACTGTGGAAATTCCCTTTTATGCCTCAGTAGTTTTTAATTTCACTATTTCAATTTCCCAAATTCTATTTAGTTTAGAAATATACCATATTGTTTACTGTTCCTGCCTTCTATTAGTTTTTTCAGTGTTGTAACATTGATTGTTATTCTCAGCTCTCATTTGGCTAGTTTCACCCATGAAAAAGGAAATGCAGTTCCTGTTAATGCTATCTTAGAGATATCAAAGGACTAAAAATTTTAGATAAGTATCACGTTTTTAGACAATATTTTTTAAAATAATAAAGCAATATGATAGTCTCATGATGGTTTTTATTATCCAAAATTATAATTTTTACTTAAATTTACCTTCCTATGTTCTGCTAAATATAGAGAATGAGGTTTAGTCATGTTTAAATCAATATTTAGTGACATCTTAAACAGTCTTGGGGCGCAGGAATGAAGTTGACTTAGAAGGCTTCCAGTTAGCCATGCTGAACTTTAAATGATAAGTGGATATTAGACAGTGGAGTGCAGTGGATGTTACATGCAGAGAAGCCAGTTGAACAAAAACACACAGGTGGAACTTACAATGACTCTTCGGCTTTAAAGATGGGCAAATTTATATAAATGTTAAAAAAAGAAACAAATAACATCTTTATGCCTCAGTTTCCTCACCTATAAAAGGTGAGTAATGATAGTATGCCATGGTATCAAGAAAGGACCATGCTTCAAAAAAGAGGGACAGGTAAACAGCATTTAATGCTGCTACAAACCTTAAAAGAATGTGATTGCCATGAAGAGTAAGTAAGCTACTATATGTAAATTACTTAGAACAATGATGGGTACATAGTAAATACTAAATAATTATTGGCTATAATGCTGTCAGATCATTGTACACAGTTATTGCTGTAAGACAACATATGCATTCCTGAAATATATTATGTGCAATCACATGCCAAAAATAACACAGCAGATAGAAAAAATGGGGTTAATGTTGAACAACTCAATAAATATAGACTTAGCAACCAAAATAATACCAATGTCAATAATAATGTTAATAGCACAGTTAAAATCTCCACTGGTATTTGTACCTAGAGTTCTAATCAGTTGGTCATTGCAATCTTGAATCCTACAGCTCTTGCTTCTTTCTTTCAGCAAGCATTTGTTTCTTGCAAAAACCAGATTCAATACAATTAAAAATCTATTTTTTAACTTAATTCTAGGTACATGTGTAGAAAACAAATCACTCTCAAATACAGCAGAAAATTCAATATAATGGAAACTGAAGCTAATCTTGTAGTCACCAAATTACACTAAAAAAAAAACCAAAAAAACGGTTTTGCAGGATTTTCATCTTTTTTTTTTTTTTTTTTTGAGACAGAGTCTCACTCCGTCACCAGGGGCCAGGCTGGAGTGCAGTGGCGCGACCTCAGCTCACTGCAACCTCTCTGCCTCCCGGGTTCACGCAATATTCCTGCCTCAGCCTCCCGAGTAGCTGGGACTACAGGCGTGTGCCACCACGCCCAGCAAATTATTTTTGTATTTTTAGTAGAGACAGGGTTTCACCATGTTGGCCAGGATGGTTTTGTTCTCTTGACCTGGTGATCCTCCAGCCTCGGCCTCCCAGAGTGCTGGAATTGCAGGCTTGAGCCACTGCGCCCGACCTCATCTTTTTTTTTAAAGGCCTGCATGTATTTTTAAAATTTTGGTTTTAACTGTGGAAAAAAGTTGACCCTGAACACTGAAAAATATTAAAGTGCTACAAAAATTCCATATGAATATAAACTATAAATTAAACATCTAATATTTCATTTTTGTCAACAGTGAGTTAATGGACATTAAAGAAATATACATTGTAGGAGAATAGTCCTAATTTCCAAACCTAGACATCTATTATCAACAGAGTTTTTTCTTAAATATTCAACATATTTATATTTCTTTCTTCTATTCACTCTTCAGCCCTGTTCAGTCCAAATCCAAATCCAAATCCAGGCTTGATTTTGCTATAGTGACTTATGACCTCCATGGTCCTAACTCCATGGGATGGTATCCAGTCCTACTTTTAAGGTTTGTAGCAGCATTAAATACTGTTTACATCTCCCTCCTTTTTGAAATAACACAGCAGATAGATGCTTCTTTTTGAAGTGTGGTCTTTTATTGATGTGTATGACATAGTATTTGATTTATTCTACTTCTGCATGATTAATTGATTCTTCTTCATTTTCTGTAAAATATCATACTACTTTATAAATCTTTCAAATGTTGGAGTTCTTCGAGGTTGTTTCCCTGCTCACACCTTAGTCTTTCCATAAGCTATTTCATACAAACTCTAATCACCAACTCTACAAAGATTTCTCAAAAAGAGTGTGTGTGTTTTCCAAATTTACACCATGAAAAATAGACAATTTAACCTTCAATGTTTCCTGAAACCTTTAATAATGTGGGTCACATACCCATGTTCAGCTTTATAACATTCCCTCTCCCCTCTCTCATTCTATACTAGCCATCATTATGTTTTTGATGCCCATTCCCTCCAGGCAAAGGGTGTTTATACATGCTGTTCTCCCTCCTGCAAATGTTCTTTCTTCCTCTGTTCACTTAACGCTTATTCAGAATTCTGATATCAATTCAAGTATCATTTCCTCAAGGAAATTAGTTTTACTTCAACTTTTCGAATGTGTGACCTCACAATTATAAGTTATTATAACTCCTGATCATTGCATATGTGTAGTACCATAGTTGTTTTTGTGTTTATTTGATTATTTGGCCTCTTTTATAAGAATCTATGTTTCAGCCAGGCACGGTGGCTCATGCCTGTAATCCCAGCACTTTGGGAGGCCGAGGCAGGTGGATCACCTGAGGTTGGGAGTTTGAGACTAGCCTGACCAACATGGGAAAATCCCTTCTCTACTAAAAACACAAAATTAGCCAGGCGTGGTGGTGCATACCTGTAATCCCATAATCCCAGCTACTCAGGAGGCTGAGGCAGGAGAATCTCTTGAACCCAGGAGTCAGAGGTTGTAGTGAGCCTAGATCGCACCATTGCACTCCAGCCTGGCAACAAGAGCCAAACTCCATTTCAATTAAAAAAAAAAAAAAAAAGAATCTGTGTTTTATTTAGGTAGTGTACCTGTACCTAACATGTTCCAGAGTCACTATGCTTACCCTTATCTACTAATGAATCCTTAGTAAATATTTATAAAATTAATCAACTAACAAATATTAGGCCAAAGAGCTGTTCTGGTCTCCATGGTTCTGTAAAATGTTTGCACAATCTCCTTTAAAATACTACTAAAGCACTGTAAGATTAGTTACACTGTCTCAGTAAAGTTTCTGACTTAGAAAGTAAATCAGAATGGTTGGGTATTAGGAAGATGATTGGAGGATTTTCTGCACTGGGAGAATCTGGATAAGTGTTGGGGCTTTTCGGTGCTGATCTTAATTTTCTGAGTCTAAGGAATATTTGAGACATGTTTCCTTCTATGGTGAACTCTCTATCTCCCATCACTCTGTCATTATGAGAAATTACTCTTCAGTAATAACCCAGACCACAGAAATTTCTCCTATTGACAAAGGGAATCTGACTTGGACAATAATAGGGAAGATTTAGTATTATATTACTTCCTTTAGAATATTTATGAACTTTTATAAATCTATATACAGTCTTCCCAGTGGGCTTCTTTCATAATGGAGGTACATGAAGAAGGAGGCTTGTGAGACTTTGATGATTGTTGCTAAAACAGAATTTAAAGCGGGTATAATTTTAGAATATTTCCAGCTATAAACTTAGAAAATGTGACTGCCTTCTTTCTTTGAAAAAAGAGTTGAGTTGGCATTCCTTCTCATATATCAAAAGAAGAACTTACGAAGGTAAGGGGATTAAGATTATAGGGTCTGGATTCAGATGTTCTGATTTAAAAATCAGTTCTAACATTTATAGCTTTGTAAATGTGGGTATACAATTTAGTCCTTCTAAATCTTAACTTTGTGTTCCTTGAAATGAAGGCTAAAAATTATACCTACCCAAAGATGTGATAATCAAATAGCAAATTTGATGTAAGAAAATTTGTTGTAAGAATCCTACCACTGGGCCTGTGAGTAATGTATTTTACATTAAATAAATGTCATTATTATTGCTACTATTTTATGTCTTTTTATGAAATTATCTTAATTATTGTTTATTAATCTATTAAAAACATAGAAAAACAGTATTTTCCTAATAGCAAAGTTAAAATACTAAACTTTATTCAGAGCCAAATTACGTCAAAAGAAGTTTAAAAACAATTCAAATGAGATGTCTCACATTCTATTCTATTTTATTCTACTTTCCCATCCTATCCTTTTTATTTTTTAACTTTATAAATAGTTTCAGAGGTAGACATGCAGGTTGGCTATATAGGCAAATTGAGTGCCGTGGGAGTTTTGATGTATAAATTATTTCACCACCCAGGTAATACGCATGGTATGCAATAGGTAATTTTTCGACCCTCACCCTCCTCCCACCCTCCACCCTCAAGTAGGCACCAGTGTCTGTTGTTTCTTTCTTTGTGTCCATGTGTACTCAATGTGTAGCTGCCACTTTTAAGTGAGAGCCTGTCATGTGGTTTTCTGTTCCTGCTTTAGTTTGCTTAGTATAATGGAAACAGCCTAAATTCCCATCAATAGTAGACAGAATAAATAAAATGGAATATTATGCAATCATAATAAAGAATGAGATTACGTCTTTTGTAGCAATATGGATGGAGTTAGAGGCCCATCCTATTCTATACTAAAGATTTATCATCCCATAATCTATTTTCTTTTATTTTGCAAAGCATTTGTTTACCTCAACTTACCTTCAAAAAAATAATTATTTCAAAAATGTCTTGCTGACTTCAAAGCTTTAAAAAATAGATGTGTGTAAGAAAAGTGAAAATTCATAAATTAATGACTATAAATAATATTAAATTGGAGACAAATTTTAAAATATCAATTAGATTTTATACCATTTTCATATTTTAATATTTCTAAAATTAGCTTGACATCATCAATGACAAGCAGAATTTATTTGGCATCTTTTAGTAGTATATAAACTTAGGTGTATTTACAAAATTTTTTCATGATTAACAAATTTTGGGTTAATAAATTGCTTGCATATCTCATACACTCATGTTTTTAGTATATAATCATTATATTATGATCACAATTATACATGACATCTATTCAACTAAATGTATGCAAATAAAAAATAAGCATTCATCATTTTCAATGTATTGTAACAAACCAATGACTGTATATTCAACACTTAATGATAAAATATGTATCCAAATGATTTAATTATAATGTTAAATTTTTTAAATCAAATCTTTGATTTTTAAACAAATTTAAGCTGCAAAACATTTTTAACTTTATAATTGCAATGAATTTTAATTCAGAAAACAAAATCTTAATAAAACCCTTAATACAAATAACTTCTCAAGGTAAAAATTTCTCAAATAGGTTTTAAAAATAGGTTTATTGATATAAAATTTGCATAGCATACAATTACTTGCAATTTCCATACCATATTACTTAAACTATACAATTCAATGTTTTTAAATGTTACATTGATTATAAATTTCAGTGGTTTTTCATAGCTTCACAAATTTGCACAACCTTCACCACAGTAAATTTTAAAATATTTTTATTTTCTTAAAAATAAACCTTATACCCATTAGCTGGCACTTCCCATCCTAACCCCCTCTTCCAAATTTTAACAGCCACTAATGTATCTACAGTTTCTGTAGATTTCTAGACATTTCATATAAATGACGTCATTCAATATTTGCTCTTTTGTTATTTGTTTCTTTCCCTTATTGAAGTGTTTTCAGGATTCTTACATGTTGTAGCATGTATCAATACCAAACTTCTTTTAATTGGTGAATAATATTTCATTATATAGAAATACAACATTTAATCTACTCATTCATTAGTTAATAGACTTTTGGGTTGTTTTCACTTTTTTGGCCATTGTGAATAATACTGTTATGAATTTCATGTACAAATTCACACAAATATACATATTAAAATGTTTCCAGTTTAATTTTGGTATGGACAGAAGACAGGAAAATACCGGGTAGAAGAGGGCAATTGCTACCAGTACTACCCTGTTTTCTGTCCATATCAAAAGGCCCCATCCCCAAGCCTGGAAAGCCCAGGCCCTAAATGAAAACAGGCATTCCTGTTTTTGCCCCCAAATGTAGCCTTTTGGCCTACCACGCCCCCTATCGTGTATCCATATCAACCCCAAACCACAGGCACCATGACCAGAGAAGCAGATGAGCAGACTAACAGAAGAGCAGAGTAAAAGAGTGGTGTGTCAGAGAAGGAGAGAAGAAAAGGAACATTGGAATGTTGAGAGGAGTTCAACTGGAGATGGTCAGAAAGGAGATCATTCACAGACAACTCCAGGGGAAGATCATCTTCCCACTGCATCCTCTTTCCAGTACCCTATCCATCTCCTTGAAAAGCCATCTCCATCATCCAATAAAATCTCACATTCACCATCCTTCAAGTCTGTATGTGACCTGATTCTTCCTGGACACCGAACAAGAACCTGGGTACCAAGAGTGCACTGAGCTGGTTAACACCTAAGCCCTTTGTGGATGGCAGGGCTAAAAGAGCACTGTAGCACTCCCACTGGGGCTTCAAGAGTGGCAGGCACACACCCCTAGATGTCACCATGGGGCCAGAGCCCAGAAGTCCTAGTCCCCACTCCTGCTTCTGCCCATCTGTCTGTTCCCCTTCATGAAAGGGGTTTGAGCAGTAGTGGAGGCTGAGCAGATAAGCCCCACCCCTGTCATCTGTCCTGCAAGGGAGATCAGGGAACTCTCCTTTTACAATTCTTTTGTATGTAGACGTCCCATTTTCCCTATATCAATTGTTGAAAAGGTAATTATTTCTTCTACTGAATGGTCTTGGTGCTCTCATCAAAAATCAATTGACCATAAATGAGAAGGATAATTACTGGATTCCCACTTCTATTCCATTTATGTACAAGTCCGTCCTTATCATAGTCTATATTTCTGTAGATTAGTAGTTGGGTTTGATATCAGGAAGTGTGACCTTTCCAACTTTGTCTTTCCTTTTTAGGATTGATTTGATAATCTTAAGCCCTTGGGTTTCCATATGAATTTTGAGATCAGCCTTTCATTTTCTGAGAAAATTCTAGCTGGGATTTTTACAGATATTTTATTGAACCTGTATATCAATGTAGGGAGTATTGATTTTTTAACAATTTTCTGACCCAAGAATATAAAATGTCTTTCAATTTATTTAAGTTTTTTAATTGTTTTCAGTAATGTTTTATAGTTTTTAGTGTATAATTATTGTGCTCATATTGTTAAATTTATGTATATTTTATTATTCTTGATGTTATTATAAATAAAAATATTTTCTTAAATACATTTATGCATTTTTCACTGTTAGTGTATAGACATATAACATTTTCCTACTGGCTACAGCAAGCCTTTTTAAGTTATGAAAAACAAATGTAATAATTAAATGGGCTTTATATATACAATCCACTGGAAGCTAAATCCTGTTTGAGAAGATGCAGAGTAAAAAAGCAAATTTTAGACTTATTCAAGATCCCAAAAATCCAAGCTCTTCACATTTTCTTTTTTTTCTTTTTTTCCCCCATTTATTTATTTTATTGCATTTTAGGTTTGGGGGTACATGTGAAGAACATGCAAAATTGTTGCATAGGAACACACATGGCAGTGTGATTTGCTGCCTTCCTCCCCATCACCTACATCTGGCATTTCTCCCCTTGCTATTTTTAATAGTTCCTTTTAAGCCCTATAAAATACACACTCATATACACATATTAATTGTTAATGAAATAATGGCTCTAAATTATTCTAAAATATTCTAAAATTGCTCTAAATAAACTCTTGGTTAATTGCACTTTTGAAAAAATAAGCTTCTGGCCAGGTGCAGTGACTCACTCCTCTAATCCCAGCACTTTGGGAGGCAGAGGTGGATGGATCACCTGAGGTCAGGAGCTCGAGACCAGCCTAACAAACATGGAGAAACTGCATCTCTACTAAAAAACACAAAATTAGCCAGGCATGGTGGCATATGCCTGTAATCTCAGCTACTTGGGAGGCTGAGGCAGCAGAATCGCTCAAACCCAGGAGGTGGAGGTTGCAGTGCGCAGAGATAGCGCCACTGCACCCCAGCCTGGGTGACAAAGTGAGACTCTGTCTCAAAAAAAGAAAAGAAAAGAAAAGAAAAATAAGCTTCTTTGGTTATGATTTGATGTATTACATTGCACCATGTCTTTTATTTTTTAAAATGTCCGTTGAACGCTAAATGAAACTATCATAACAAAATTGTCTACAATCATGTGCTTTCTTTAATATATGTTTAATTTCCAAAGCATTGTAGAAAATATTAGCTATTGTTCTTTTAACTGTTTTCAATTAATGCCAAGGGCCAGCCATACTGATCTTTATGTATAAAGAAACATAGAGTTGTAATTGTGTGTGTATATAACTTCTTCATCACACATGTATATGTATGCATGTACACATACACACACTCATGTGAATATTTCCTTCATCTCATCTTTTCAAAGGGACATAGAATCTCTGTCAAGAAATGGCAGCTGGTTTATTTATGGGGGTTTTATTTTAAATCTATGTATGATTTTTAATTATAATTTTACCACTCAATGAACCTCACAATGGCAATATTTTAGCATCTATCTACAATGACAGATGGCAAGCTAATGAAGCCTGTTCTACTTGCATACTGATATCCTTCCTACATACCACTTTTCTGATCCTTAGGGAGGTCAAAGAGCAAGTTTTATTTATCGTCTTTGTTACATTTGGTTCTTAAAAATCATGAGGCTGATTATTAGAGTACATACATTTTACACCTTATAATTATACTCAATAATGTTTATTTCATACATTTGACTGATACAAGTGAAAAAATTTGTCAGTGTCTGAAATGTATTTTAACAATTAGAAAATTTAAATGCTGTGTTGGGTTAACCTCAATCCCTTTTCAGAACATTAATTAATTAGGCCTTCTTCCTAAAGCAGAAAATACACTATTACCAGTTTAAAAAATATAAGCACAAACACATACACACTATCTACATATATTATGCATATATGAGAAAATAAGTACAGTTAAAATTCATACATATGTATTTTTTTGATAATCATTTATTAAAATGTATTCTATTAATAATGTGTAAATGCCTAAGATCTTTCTGAAGCCTATGCAAGCTTTCACATTTTAAAGACCAATCCATTAGCATTCATTTAATCTTGAGATAGCCTAAAATTTATCTCTGTATCAGTGAATAGTCTCAGAAGCAAATCATCATTAAATGAAATGAATTTCATGTGAGGAGGGGCCTTATCTAGCTTGTCCATCACTATCCTTTAGAATGGTTGGCATAGTGTAGCTTATTCACTACGTAGTGAAGTAATCTCCTTAATATTCACTTTATCTTGATACAATTTCATCCTTTTTAAATGTTGGTCAAAGGAATAATTTTGTACAATGTAAAGGTCGTGAGAAAAGTACAAAACATTTCCATTATCGGCTGAAAGGAGCCATGGTTGTCTCAACCCAATAAAGTTAATTTCGCTAACTCTGTATCCAGGCCTGGCCGATTGCTGTGTTGGTATTTAGCTTGCAAAACAGATTGGTTCATAAAAATGATCCAAATCTTAAAAATCAGAAATGAGGAGAACTTTGATGAATATTCCTGGAAAATAAGTCACTTCGTTTTCCAAAGAGAGTCAGAGAACACTTATTTTGGATGTGGTCATGTGCAGATAAAAATTCTGGAATTGCTACAGCCATGAAGACAGACATTATTAGGAAACAGTACAAAAAAGGGTCAAAGAGGGTCAATGTTGGGAGTGAACAGACCATCAGCAAGCCATAAGGAGAGAAAAAAATAGCATGATTTGGGTAAAATAGTTAGAAAGGATGTATAGACATATTTTGGTTGAAGAGTTTTTAAAACAGAAAGAAAAATATTATATATCAGTTCAGTCCTCTTTTGGTTCTCTATGATACATTTTGATCTAAATTCAGAGAAACTGATGCTTTACTTCTCTGAGAGAACACTGTATTACTTATAAGCCTGTGTAATGCACTTGACATTGAGCTTTTCATTACCTTACTCTTTCTCCTATTAGAATATGAGCCTCTTTAGGGTAGTGGCCCTGGCTTATTCCTCAATGTGCATGCACATTGTGAAAATAATTGACATTCAATCACTATATGCAGGAGAACATGTTGGATAAAAAAACAAATAAATGAAAACTTGATAAATTCACTCACCAAAATAGGATTTATTTTGAAATAACTAAATTTGAATATATTTATTGAAAATAAAGTTTGTTTGTTTTGGATATAGTTTGTTTTGGATTATTTATCTATTTATTCATTCTTATATTTTCTAACTTATTTGAAAAAATAAGTAACACGGCTTTAATTTGTAAATATTGTGGATGGGTGATATAATACTTCCTGCCATTCTTTGAAGAAATTCTCATACAAAATTTTTTTTGTGTGCAGTGTTATGCTATTTTTTTAAGTAACTACTAGTTTTATAATAATATCAATATTATCAATCATAAAAATATCTGCTCTCTCTTAAGGCAAATAGAAGAAAAGAATAATGCTGAGAAATGGAGAAAAAATAATACATCATAAATTTAACACAGTGATTTCCCAGATTCCAAAATGACTGTCCTCATGAAAACCAGGAAGGCAGCTATATTTAGTATTTCAAAAAGCCTAGTGGTACTTTTATTAAGCTGCAATGAATCTGCATATAACTTTTTTTCTTGTTTTTGTTGCAACTATATCAGCTATGTTGATACCAGTTAGGTCATGCGATAAAAAGATAAAGGGAGGGAGGAAGAGAGATGATATATAGATGATAGATAAATACAGATAAACAAATTAGTGGTAAGTAGTTTATCAAATATAGCAAAATAAATCCAATTTGACAGTGGGTGAAAAAATTAATGACTGCCTGTTGATAGTGTTTAAATCTACCTACATATTTTGATTTCCAATAATGAGATTTCTAATATTTAAATAATAAATTAAAAGGATTTTCTTTCTGATTCACTTATTTAAAATGAATGAAAATCACTGTAAAAAGAAATTAAAAGTAATATGTAATCTGGCAACAGAAATAAAGCAAGCACTACAAGAGAAAAATTCAAATGTTGTCAGATGTCTTTTGGAATTGAGAATTTATCATGTTTACTTCTGATTGTGAAACAGTTTTTACTGGACATTATCCATGTCAACAGAAAGAAAATTGACTAAGAATCTATTTCTTGTTTCTCCATGACTAGGTATTTGTAAAAGGAGACTCAGGTGGCCTAATGTAGTTCAAAGAGAGCTTACATTTGAAATGAAGGAGAACTTCACAGAGAATCCCGGCTGATCTCCCAGAATACTGTTACCTTGTTCAATTCAACACAGTCTAAAACCAGCCCTCAGTTTAAAGGCTAAGAAACCTGCTCTGCCAGCAATTGGCCTGGGAGTGTGAATCTGTCTGTGCGAGATGCGTTCAGGTTAGGTAAGCTCACAGAAAGTGGAAATATTCCTTTAGTGTGAGAAATATGGCTGACATCAGGATAAGAAGGGTGTTCTATGACTAAGCTCAACTTTCCCTACAGAAATTCTACAGGGAAGTCAAATTACACCTACTGTGTAAGTACATTTACATGTAAAGGATTGTTTTAAGTGCTTCACCTGCATTATCTAATTTAACTCTCCCAGCAATCTCATGAGGAAGATATTCTTAGTAACCTCATTTCACAGATGAGGAAACTAAAAGTCAGAGAGGTTAATTCTTAGAAATAACTAGATAATTGGAGGAGCCAGAATTTGAATTCAAGTAATCTAGTCTGGGAATCACTACTAATATGCAACATGTTACGTTGCCTTTTTAAAGGGAAGTATGATTTGACAATTTTATTTTCAGCTGCCCAAGATATCTTGATACTAATTTCTCCATACTAGAGGACACATTTGGAACCAGAAAAATCTACCCTTTGGATCAGAACCCACTTATTCTTAGACAATTTTTCAGTAGGCAATATAAGAATTTGTGATTATTCTCTTATTTTATACATTTTCAACAGAGTATTCTTTTTAGATATTTAAATATCACCATCAAGTTATGGTTTAATTCTAATTTTAAAGCCTTAAGAGGCAATTTTTGATGGCCTTAACATCTTTTCTTTGATTCATTTCACACTGGTTTTATAATTTAAATCTCAGAGTGTTCTATTAATTGCAAATTATTAGGAGAGAAAATTTTGTAAAACTATTCTGGTAATTGCTAAGTTAAGATGTCTTTAACTGCTTCTATTTTGCAAGGGTAGATGGATAAGTTGTCTTTTTCTCCTTATTAAAACATTAGGGAGATAGAAAAAGTATAGGAGAATCTTTATTTCTTGTCAGTTTTCCTCTTTTCCATATTCTATAATGATAGTTAAACCAAAATGATAAACAACTAGAGTTTTAACCTTATTCATTATTATAACCTCTAAGGGAAATTCTGCTTGAGGTCTTTTAATTTTGCAATTAACAAAGAAAAATTTGACCTTGTCTGAAATTGTGTTTAATTGCCCAAAGTTCTCATTTAAAACAGTCTCCAAAGATTTGTGCACCAGACTTCCCCACCACCCCCACCCACATGATCTCTTATTGCTACTGCAACCTCAGTTTTACTGTACTCTGAGAGGGATTCAAGGTTAAATACTGGATTTAAGTTGACTGTCTTTCTCACACAGAGTACCTCATTATTCTTTCTCTTTTCTAGAAACAGAATGTGCTATTCTTAAATTAGTTGCTGAAAAACTAAAGTATGCAGAAGTGAAATGATTTAAGTAGTAAATATACAGTTTTAGGTCTCAAAAATATTAGGTGTCTACAAATCCAATACTTAATTTGAGCCTCTAATTTAACATGAGATTTAAGTAGGTCAGATATTATATTCAATGTATAAGTGTAAAATCTGAGTGTCAGATTTATTAAGCAACCAACTCAAAAACATAAATCCCCCAAATGATGAATCAAGCATTTAAATCAGTATCTTTCTGATTCTTCCCTTAATTTACCTCAGGATCACACATCTGTTCAATCACTTAGACAGCAATAGAGTTGTCAGAAAACAAATCTAAAATTTTCAATTCTGATATCTAGATCCTTTATTCAGTTTTCACATGTCATTTATTTTGTGATTGTAATAAAGCTTCTGTAAACCAATTTTATATATGATGCTATAAAATATACATCTTTAAAATAAAAATATCCAAATTTAAAAATGAAATTATATAAAATTTGCATTTGCTTTTGGGTGGAGAAGGGGCACACTCTACTATTCATGTGATCTATATGTTTGGAAAAGCATCTGCATACCAGGAAGGGAAAATCTGTTGAAAACTGAAGACCCTCAGGCAGTTGTTATCTGAATTCTAAGTATTTAATAATTACGATGGGAAGGCAGAACAGGAACTTGTCTAAAATTCTGGGTTACCTTTGAAAAGTTTTAAAGTGATAGCACACTTACTTCTAGTACATTTTTATCTGAGGAAAAAAACATTAAGAATATACTCAGACTTAAAAAGGCACACATTTTGGTCCACTTACACTAAATATCTAGGTTAAAAAGAACATGATAGAGTTGAAGAAAACTTGGTGGGGTGTTAAATAAGAGAGATGCCTCTTCCCCCAGGCACTTGTTGAGATTCAGAAATGTCCTGCTTCCACTCTGGATCTCAGATTTCTAATCAACATCAAGAATAGGTAATGTGGGATGATCTCAACAGTCTCTTCCTTCTTTGAATTGCTTTTTTCTTCCTTTTAATCAATTACCATGCAATCAAAGTATGTCTACGAATCTAAGTTCTGGTTTACAGAACTCAGATAATTAAGAGATCCCTGCTCTGCTTATTTTCCCAAAGCAATTTATTTAATTATATCAATCTATTTCCACCATGTCTTTATCAAATAGTTTACATTTATTTCTCTTACAAACACTAAAAGTCGTATTACTATCCCCGTGTTATAAATGAGTACATATGCTTTAGAAAGCTTTAGCTACTTTTGTAAGTTTATCTTGCTAATGGCAAGAGTATCCTAGGCTTAGATCTCTGGTTATCTGACTTCCAGTTTGTGTGATAAATTTCTTAGATTCAATTTATTTTACACATTCAGTAGGCTTCTGACCTTGCCCAAGGACCTTGCAGAAATGAAAAATGGAAACATAGCTTACTTTGAAGTCAGACACAACTGGGTAACATATCTGTCCTCATATGTCTATAATTTCAATAACTTAATTTCCATATTTATAAAATACAAATTTATTTTTTACTTTGTAAATTTTTGGATAAAGAGAAAGAGGAATTGATGATACATAAAATTTTATGCACAACTAAGACAAAATAGACACACTATAAACTTGTGGCCAAAGGGAGACAGTTTAGACTGTCACTTATGTTCCCAACAAGTACTATCAATACTAGCAATTTCTTGGAACAAAACTGATTATCCAGGAAACAAAGGAATTGAAATGTCAAAATTAGAGAGGTATTATTTTTCTTGGACCAACATAATCTATTACAATATAGATATTATTTTAAAATAATAGTATTACTTTTTTCATTTAGCTCTTTAATTGAGAAAATAAGCCCAATCACTTTGCTATCAAGTAAATTAATAGAACAATAGATATATTATTGATTCATTCTGGATCAAGATGTTTATATAATAGGGAAATTCAACTAAACTCCTTAATGTATTTGCAAATCTTTTATTACAGTCCACAAATGGAGAAAATAAGTACTGTTTATATTCATAAACCTAGAATATACATCTATATAGTCATCAATATATATATGCATTTCTGTTTACATATATGATAATAAATAAATTAATTTGAGCCTAAGGAAAGAGATTCTTCATGTCAATTTTCAGTGCTCTGTATTTTTATGTTTATGTGTGTGGCATTTAGGAAGTTTTTTTAAGTATACTACTCAACATAAGAGATTTATATGAATATGATTAAATACACAGTAATCTATTCATTATCTTAATTATTTGTATGGAATACAAATTATAGTTTGAAGCTATTCAATCAGTGTATTTTTGGAAAAGTCAGGCAGAGAATCAACATTAAACAAGTATTTGCTTTCAATTAGGAATGTGTGACTTTCTTAGAGCCAATCATTTGAAAATATAATTTGCACACTAATTGTAAATTGCAAAGTCATCTTCCAGTTAAACTGCTTCTAGGTCCTAATTTTTTTATGTTAATTTTAACTTTTCATCTCTAGATGGTGCTCTAAGTATCCGCATTGCAGCCAGGCATGTTAACAATATTGGGATAAAAGGCAAAAGAAACAAAAGCTTGAAAATAAAAAGTGCACTAGAACCAAATAAATTAACTCAGGAAAATTCTTGGAACTTTTGCTTTAGGCCAGAAAAGCATATGTTGTCAGGTGATTAAGCCCATAACAAAGATGTTGAAATGCTGTCCTTGTTAGAGTTAGGAAAACAACTACTGCAGAGAAATATTTAAATAGAGTTAGCAAATTCAGAATTGATATTTTTCAAACTAATATTTTTGAACATCTACATGTTGTATGTAAATACTTGGTAAAAGAAGAAACAAATATACCTGAATATAGTATATATCTATGAAGCAATTATATTCAAGTCCTTTAAGATATCTTGGGACTAAAACCATATCTAAATAAATAGACTACAAACAGCTAATCAGTTTTTGGTTTTTTAGAACTGTCTATTACTGGCTGTCAAACTATGACCTGCAAGCCACACCCAATCCACTTTTATTATTTTGTCACATTCTAAACTAAAAATGCTTTGTATACATTTAATTTTATTTTTAAATCAAAAAAGTATAATGTTTGGAAACACATGCAAATTATAGAAAACTCAAATTTCAGTGTCTATAAATAAAGTTTTATTGGAGCACTGCCAAGCTCATTTGTCTAAGTGTTATCTATGGCTGCTTTCCCACTATGACTCTAGTACTGGGACAGGGACCCTATGTCCTGCAAAGCCTAAAATATTTATCTGTCCTTTACAGAAAAATTGTGTGGACTTCTGGGTTGAATGAAAGTTGTTGACTGCTGAATGATCTTGTCCGCTGGTAACATTGTTATTGGGAAGAAAGCCAAAACAGGCTAAGCTCTAAACTAGTACCCTAAGTTAAAATAACGCTGTCATGCCAATTGGAAATTTTTAGTAAACTTTAAATTTAGCACTTCAAAGAATCTCTTCAGTAAAGCAGCTTCCAAATTTTGTATCTACCCAGGAACAAAATAATATATTCAAAGATTTAAAATTCAGCCAAAGTCATCATTTGGCATCATGTAGCCAAGACAACAAAAATGCAAACTCAATAGAATTTTAATGAATTTAAATGTGTTATGTGAATCTGTTATCTGGGCTGTGTTTTATCCTGTAATTCTCCCCAATGTGACACTCGCATATTAATGAAAAGTTTGGTTCTCCTAAGTATGTTAGTTTTTATCAATTGTTACAACAAAGTATTTCTTTTGAAGAGAATTATAGGAACATTATTTCTGCGGCTACACCTCAGAGCCTTATCACTCCTCTCTTTCATAATTCCTGTGACCTTTATTCTTATAATTGTGTTATGTGTACTCCGGGGTGCAAGTGAGAGAAACACAAATTCAAACCTACTTAAGAGGAAAAAGAAAAAGAATTTGTTGGAAGGACACTCAGGCATTTCATGTAATAGAAATGGAAATAAGAGTGAAATTATCAACATTATTCCCACAATGTCATTTTGTATACCTGGCATCTTTGTGCTCTCTTTTTATGATAATGAACAAATTTAGGAGTGATTAAAACATAAAAAAAAACCACTAAGAATAAAAGTAATTTTGAAAGAAAAGATACTCCACCCTCAATCTGTCTCTTATAAAATGAGGTATTTAGCACAGAAAATGGTGAAGCAATCACACACAAAAACTGAGACATTATATTTGCTCTTGTCTCAATTCTCCACTCCATTTTATTAAGACAGATTATGCTGGGGTTGGAATTATCTAAATTATAGGAACACTGTTTGTTATAAGAGTTGTGATAAAACAAAAAGTAACTGCATCAACAAAAACGAGAAACCATCACATTGCACATTAAACTATTGAGGCTCCATTGATTTATGCATTTTTCAACTATATATATAGCCATATCTTTGAGGCAGATTTTAGAATCTGCATCTAGTGCCATTTGATTTGTACTGGAATTCTACAAGTAGTAGAAATATTACTGGTATTATTGGGACATTTTATATTCAAGTACTATGCAGAGAGATATTGTAATATATAGAAATTATTGACACAACGCATTTCTAAATAATATAAATAACTAGAACACAAAGTATTTGTCAAGATATTTCCTTTTGCTAAATGTTCAATTCAAGTTGCCACATGGTCAATCTGATTGACTGGGAAGTGATTAATTGGCAATTAATGTATAACCTAACACAAATAATCATGAACAAATCTGGTGAAACAACCACCTGAATAACACACTATCAAGTAGAAATGCATGATTATCCTTTTGTAAACATTCTATTAATCTATACTCATAAAAATGTATCCTATAATGTATCAATTCAGTTTTTAATGCACATTTTACTACTTCTGATTCAACCTCTAAAAGAGGAAGTCATTCTTTTCCCTTATAATAGCATTTCTTATAGTTGTATCTCACACTTTCCCAATTTTTCTCTTCCCCCGAGTAAAAGGAAGTTAATTTCTAGAGCATTTCCTATTATGATACGATTTCTTTTCTTATTCTCATTATCTATTGTCCAAATTTTAATTTGTCTACCACTCTTTTAACATACAGTGCCCAGGAATTAAAATACAAATGAGCTATCAATATCCCACTCTAAATACTATAATTCTATTAATACTATACTTTTGGTAGCTATGTTACACTTCTTTTACAACTAACATACTGCCAAACAATTTTCAAAACTTTGTTTCACACTTGCTTTAATTACATTCTGACTTCCCCATTCTCATTTCTACATAGTTTTTCATTATAAAAGCAACTATATTAAGAAAAGGATGTGACCTCTCATAGAGTATAGTACAGATATTTTAAGTTTTCTTTCAATATGTTTCTATATATTTTGGTTGGGCAATGCACTGGGAGAAAGCCCTGATAAAATTACTGTGCACTTTACTTAAATATGATGACTCCAAACCATTTTGCAACTACTGTGTTCACTTACTATGCAAAACATTGGTAAAGATCTACATGCAAAAGAATGAAATTGGGAACTAATCTTACACCACACCCAAAAAATGACTCAAAATGAATTTCAGTCTTAAACATACAACCTGAAGCCCTAAAACTCCTAGAAGAAAACAAGAGGAAATCTTCCTGGTCTAAAGTTTTGGGAATGTTTTCCTGGATATGACATCCAAATCACAGGTAACAAAAGCAAAAATACACAGTGGTCCTACATCAAACTAAACAGCTTTTGCACAACAAAGGAAATCAGTCAATGGAGTAAAAAACAGCATATGAAATGGCAAAAATATTTGCAAATCATATATCTGATAAATGTTTAATATCCTAAACATATTAAGAACTGCCACAACTCAATTGTATTAAAAAACAATTTAATAAAGGGCAAATGACTTGAATGGACATTTCTCCATGGTAGACACACAAATGACCACCAGGTATATGAAAATATACTAAATACCACTAAATCATAGGTTAAGTGCAAAGCAAAACCACAATGAGATATCAGCTCATGCTCATACCTTTTAGGATGGCCATTATCAAGAAAGCAGAGAATAAGTATTGGCTAGAATGTGGAGAAATTAGAACCCTTCTGCCCTGTTGGTGATAGTGTAAAATAGCACAGCTAGCTGCTATGGAAAACAGTATTCACTTCCTCAAAAAATTAAAAATAGAAGTATTATATAATCTAGCAATCCTGCTTCTAGATTTTTAACCAAAATAATTGAAGACATGATCTCACAGGAATATTTGCACTCCTATATTTATTGCAGAGCTATTCACAATAGCCACAAAGCAGAAAAAAATTTAAAAGTCCATATATGGATACATAAATATAAAGAATGTGGTATATACATACAATAGGATATTACTGAGCTTTAAAAGAGAAGAAAATTCTAGCATATATTGCAACATGGGTGAATCTTGAGGATACTATGCCAAGTAAAATAAGACAGTCACAGAAGGACAAATATTATATTATTCCACTTACATGAGATACCTAACATAGTAAAATTCCTAGGAGCAGAAAGTAGAATGGTGGTTGTCAGGGGTTAGAGGAAGGGGGAAATATTTGCTGTTCAATGAGTATAGGGTTTTGGTTATACGCGATAAAAAGTCTAGAAATCTGCTACACAACAATGTACATATAGCTAGCTAACTTTCATTGTATACTTAAAATTTGTTAAAAAATAGATCTTACCTTTTTTAGCCACAATAAAAAATAAACAAAGAATAGCAGCACAATCTTTGTTATAGAGACAAAAGAAGATATTTTACTTTGAAAATTAAAAAATATATATATAATTAAATAAGCAATGAAATACTTTTAAGATATTTTCCTAAAGTATACACAAATGATTTGATGCAATTTTTCAACAGAGCATCTTGGAGTATGAAATAGTTCCAACAGTATAGATAAGATGTTAGGAAAACAGGTTTCAGTCTTATTTGATATACTATCTGGGAAAAGCTGGGCCAATTATTTAACTTCTAGGTTTCTCGTGTACAATAAGTATAAAGAATATTGCTTTACTTGTCATTTCTGTTAGTCATATAGTTCCATGCCTCCTCCAAATTTCTCATAGTACTTTCTGCTTGAAAGACTCTTATATCCAACTCTGCTTTAAAAGTTTAATCTTATCCTCCAAGTTTCCCCATGTTTTTTTCATGTGCTCTCTGTGATATATACAGGTGTAGTGATTCTATCAAATCATTTTCAAAGACAGTGAATTCTGAGAAAAAGTAATGATACCTGGGCCAGTCAACAAATGTGTTGGTGTAGTGGTCTTTTGTTTCTTGTAGAGGAGCCTGTTTAAGCCTTGGATTGTAGGCCAAAAGGGCAATGGGAAGCACTGCCAGGAAACCTCTTTTGGCGATTATTAACTTGTATTAAAAATAAGTCAAAATGACTGTTGTCAATAATACCATTTCAATATTAGGTTGGTGCAAACATAATTGCAGTTTTGCCATTATAAGTAATGGGAAAACCCACATAATTACCACTCCTAATAAATAAATTACCTGAAATGTGCTGTTTCCAAGAGATTTCTCAGGTGTCTCTAAAATTTTTCTGTTTCAGATATTAACTGTAGCTGCAATCTTCATCCTTTAGCTCTCCTAGGCAAACTTTCATAAAATATTGCATTACTATTGTACCTACAAAATTCCTATTAGTATTTGCATAAAATATGTGTTTGTCTTGCTATGTGTCTTAATAATACTTAAATCTTTACTTAATAAGATGCTAGATGTACATTTTTTTTTTTTTTGAAACGGAGTCTCGCTCTGTTGCCCAGGCTGGGGGTGCAGTGGCGCAATCTCGGCTCATTGCAACCTCCATCTCCCAGGTTCAAGGGATTCCCCTGCCTCAGCCTACGAGTAGCTGGGACTAGAGTTACATGCCACCAAGCCAGGCTAGTTTTTTTTGTAATTTTAGTAGGGACAAGTTTCACCAGTTTTAGCCAGGATGGTCTCGATCTACTGACCTCGTGATCCGCCTGCCTCGGCTTCCCAAAATGCTGGGATTAGGGGTATGAGCTAATGCGCTCGGCCTTAGGTGTAGAATTATAAGGTAGATAAGAGGTAGATACAAAATTCATCAGTCCTACTTGGCTTTTAAATGTCGATGTAATCCTTGATTTTAGTGGTCATATTACACACCCAAAGCAGAAACATACATATGACTTGTGAAGTTATTAATTCGATTGAATATGACATCCTCCTGTTTTGTTTTGATTTTTACCTTCAAAATATATTATGACCTTGTATATGTGTGAGCTGTGAACTATTGGCTGAAAAAAACAAAAACAAACAAAAAAAAAAACACTCATACTCAATAGCCTGGGCTCTGGACCTAGGTCAACTCATTAGTTGAAAAATATTTTTTTTAAAAAAATTCCCTTGATGATTTTTTTCTGAAGGACTCCATGTACTTCCTTGATAATTCTACATCTTAGTTTCTCTAACTGGAAAGTGAGTTAGATGAATTAGACCATTCTCAAAGTATAAAGTGAGTTTACATGAAAGTGATTATATATTTTAGTATTTCCCAAATGACATTTCCAATTTGGTCACTTAAGATTATCACAATTTAAACAGAATAAGTACAAACATTAAAACTATTCAACTATTATAACAAAAGTTGAAGGTTAAAAGCAAAAACCTTTTCTGTAGTATAAAGGAAAAGTTGTTTATTTTTTATTTAACAAAGTTAATGGAATTTTAAATCCTATCCCTATAAACTGAAAATTAATTCTGCATCTCTGCTGAGTTCAATAAGTTAATTAATGCAAAAGTTTTGATTGAATACAGTTTAAAACACTCTTGTGTGTATATAATTCCACTAGATCAGCACCATTACACTGAGGTGTGTGCAGGGAAGCAGAAGGGAGCAAGGAGCTGGAGTTGACTGGGACCTATGTGAGGGCAAGATGGTGCATTTTAGTAATTGTGTGATATTAGCTCCCTTCTAGCCAGGAAAAAACCACAGTGGTGAGAGTGAAAAGACTGGCCCACAGGCACAAATCAAATAGTTGGAAAAGTTTAGTTCCACTAGAGTTAGGCATTCAGAACCCACATCCTTTGAAAGATAATGGATCTTAGAAACACATGTAATTCTAATTCCATTCCTGCAGCTCAAAAAATTGAAAATTATTTTTGAAACAAAATGGAAAAATATATTATTTATTAATGACTAATCTAATGTTTTATTTTAAACAATTATAGAAAAAACAGCAACAAATTGATTACCATTTAAAATATTACAAAGCTGTTTTAAATATGGTGATAGGGCTGTATCACACATAAAACATTACTTAATGTAGTTCTTAAATATAAATTCTAACACATTTCAGAACAAATCCTGAATTTGCTAAAAACACTGGTTTTACAAATTGTTATTCTGACTAAGGAGAAATAAAAATGTATCACTGAGGAGCATGACCAAAAATTTGAAATACTGTCAGGGACCATCATTTTCACCCCAAATAGGAGCAGTTTCTCCAGTGATTTTGATTGGCATTTTGAAATGTGCTTATGAATAAAACAGAAAGAAAATGGCATACCTCACATTCAAATGCCCACACAGAGATAATAATGGAAGCAATGTTTTATGGGTCATTGGGGAAGGCAATCCCATCTGAATGTTTGTTCCTGAGGATAAGAGCAGAGTGAATATTCTTCTGCATCACATAACTCAGACTAGAGGAAAGACTGATGGATGATGATTGTTTTAATACAAAAAGCCTGAGCAACAGAGGGTGGTTGAAATACACACACACACACACACACACACACACACACACACACACACAACTGAACAGTAGTTATTCTAGATACTTTAATATTGTGAATAAATTCAAAGTGCAAGAGGCCTGAATCTAGCACTGAGGATGTGTCTATAACTGTGTCCTCTTCTGTGCTGTTAGGTATAAAAAGATAATGAAGTTATAGATAGAAGACAGACAAAAATTTTTAAAAGGCAACTTTCATTTTCTTTTGTTGTTCATAACTAGGATAAGTGCTTCCTCCTAAACTTCCTAAAACAGATGGTTGTCTGTTCTAGGATGAAAGATTTGCAGTGAAGGAAATTCCTCAACCTTGCTCAGGAGCACACAGCCTTTGCTGGCAGGCAGTAATCAGAAACAAAATGTCCCTGTTGAGTCAATGTTTTTGAGAAAGTTTGAATTTGAGAGGCAGTATAGCAAATAGGATTATTACTTTTCAGACTGTTCTTTGTCTCTCTCTGAGCACTCCCTCCCAGCCTCCTCCCCTAACCATAGTAAAGTGCATTTACATCTGAATCCTTCTACTTCTCGGAGACTATCTGTAAAAATATTTTTCAATTATTACGTAGCTAATGCAAAAATGGTAAGCTACTGTATATTCATATTGATTGTAGGTAAAAGTCATCTGATTCTTACTATTTTTTTTTTTTACTAAGAAGTAGACAAGGAATTAAGGTAATCTAGTCATGTGAGGCTAGTAAATATTGTATACACGTTGCCAGGAGGGAAAGAGTCGTATACATTTTGCACAACAATTACTTAGCTCATGGGAAGAAACTTACTAGATGTTCCTTTCTTCATCAAGACACACATACATATGCAGGCACACAGTTTAATGTGATCCCATTAGGATAATTTATCCCATAAGGGATAAAATTGTTTGATGAGATTTTAAAATTACATAGTGTATTCATCTAGTTTAAGAGTTAGGCTCTTAAGCTGACTGTTAGATTCCTTGTTGAACCTTTATATTGGTGGCTTTCATATGAACAATTAATGTATTAATTATCAGTCCCATTTAACTATACATTTAATGCAGATGATATGCAGGTCTACAATTCAATTTTTATGCCATTAAGCATACTTCTGGAATTAGTGAAGGTGCTAAAATAAAATAATAGTGTGACTTATACTAGCCTATAAATGGGGAATTCTGCTAGACTTCATGATGTAAAGAAAGATGGATCAAGATATGAGTACTTGGGCAAATAAGAATGCAAAGTGATTTCTTGTGCCAAGATGTATTAATGTTATATCCTTATGTTCTGTGTTTAATAAAGATGTTGTATCAGCATGATAAGTTGAGTTTGGTTTAGGATCATTATGTATGGAAACTGAGAGTAAGATGATTGGAAACAAGAGAAGTAGGCTTTTTGAATGAAGAACATAAATGCCTGATTGTCTTTTTATCTTGATTAAATAAGATGTGGTTCTCAGTGTCACACTGGGGTGAGTCTGAATACCAGTTTTTGATAATTTTGTGTCATTAATGCTATTTTGTTTAATTTTATTTGTTTTGTTTTGATGTATTCAGAAAATTAGACTAATCAATCACACTAAGAGAATCAGCAATATGACAGGAATATCAGTGTGAACTGCCTAAACATTTCATTGTGGTTTTAGAATATCATATTTTACTTTCTTCCCCCAATGTAATATTAACATATATTCACTAAGGTGTGTAATGAGAGAACTGATTGATACACATATTTAAAATGCTGAGTGATAGTTTATTGATTCTCACTCTGGTCTCCTCTATTTTAGATTAACTAATTGGAAGCTGTATGATTTGCTAAACAGTTCCTGATTTACAATTTATTTTCAGTACTTACAAAACTTCCTTGCAACCTTTTTAAATAAGTAAAAGATTGTGTCTTTCAAATACATTACAGATGATTTTAAATTCTGTGCTTTATTTTACTGATAGTTCAGCCAATTGAGAATAGTATAACAAGACTAGGGATTTGTTGGCATTTATTTGGAATGACTGCTTGGTTAAACATTTTTTGTTGATAGATAAAATATTTCCTCCTTTTGTCATTTTTGAGTTATTTAGTCAAAAATAAATATCACTTTTTGATCATACCTAGTCACACCATATTCTTTGGCATAGCTATAAAGTGAAAGAAAAGAATTACCTAGAAGTCATGGTTTTCAAAATGTCATGACTAAATTGAGAAAGACAAGACAAAAGCAAAAGCAAAATTTCAGAGATTAAAATTAGAACTCACAAAAAGCAATTAAATTAAGGTAGTATACACAACATAAAAGAGTAGTGAAAGTCCATTTTCTAAAAAACTCCAGTTCTGGAAAACTTGCTGGCTAGGCTATTATCTACAGTTACTTCAGCTATTCATTTATAGTAGTCATATAATATAAAAGGTGTAAACTCATGACAGCTCTATCTTGTACCTGCTCAAATGGAAATTACAGACCAAATGAAATTCCCTATATTGCATGCTTAAGTGGCTTTGTGAAAGATACTGAAAAAAAGATGTTAGCATTCTTTCTTAACAAGAAAAATGTAGTATGTTTCACTGATGTAATAGTTTACCAAATACAATGAATACAAATGTAGAATTCTTACATTTTAAAGTTTGACAACCCAGGGAGGAATATAGGTAAAATAGTAATAACAAGAACAACAACAATAAGAATGGTAACACTAATACTACAGTGTAATTCCTTAATAAAGATAAAAAAGCTATTGAGACTATACTTTGACATAGAGTCTAGAGGAAGACCAAAGGTCTTAGTGATTTTTCCCTGAATTTTTCTATGTCTAAAGGAAGGTACACAATTTCACAAAAAATAGCAACCTGTTGAACACACTGTGAGACATTTTATAGAATGTGCCAGGAAAACTAATAAAGAGTCCACTTGGAAAAAAACTTACGCATTGATTTAGAGTGCAGGAATTATTAACAATGAGGAGAACAGTTTATAATAGCTTATAATAAATATGCAGAGGTGTATATTCCTCCCTGGGTTGTCAATTATCTCTGGTTCTGTGCAGCAGAGAGTTAAATATTTCTAGACTCCTGCTTCTCATCAATATTTTTGAAGATCAATATTTTACTTCCTTCTTTATCATATCTATTTCAAGACTATTTGTGTAAAACAAACCTTTCATTTCGCCTGCTCCTTTTAAAATTGGCCTTGACATTGCTCCCATTGTGCATGTGTGTTTGTGTGGTAGGAGAGGGATTTTTGTTTCCTCCTCTTGAATCTGGATGCATCTGTGAGTCACTGGCACTTAAATGAATGTAGCAGAAGGGATGCTGCATGACCTGTGAGGTGAAGCCACTAAAGTGATGCACTTTCTCTGTTGTTACTACAGCACTTGCTCTTGGAGCACTGTACAAAGTTGCCAACTGTTCTGAAGCCTACATTTTGTGAAGAACTTTACACTGGCCATGCAGAGACAACACATGGAGAGCTCCTGAGACTACTGAGAGAGAAAGAGGTGCTTAGCTACTCACCCAAGCTGCTCCAGATCCCTATTATTCCAACATTAACCACATTCTAACTGCAATACTGAGATACTTGGAAGCAAAACTGGAGTTAAATCTTTCCTAAATTCTGACTCACACATTGTTGCTGTATATAAGTGCCTCTATTGTAGAATGATTTGTAACACAGAAAAGACACTAGTAACCAACTTAATCTTTATATTTGTCGGACTTTAAAAGAATAGGGAGGTCTGATTCCTGGGTACAATTGAAATGGGGTTTGCACATATATGCCATGGAATACTATGCAGCCATAAAAAAATAATGAGTTCAGGTCCTTTGCAGGGACATGAATGAAGCTGGAAGCCATAATTCTCAGCAAACTAATGTAGAAACAGAAAGCCAAACACTGCATATTCTCACTCACAAGTGGGAGTTGAACAATGAGAACACATGGACACAGGGAGGGGAACATCACACACCAGGGCCTATTCGGGGGGCAGGGAGAACAAGGGGAGGGAAAGCTTTAGGACAAATACCTAATACATGCCAGGCTTAAAACTTAGATGATGGGTTGATAGGTGCAGCAACCACTGTGGCACATGTATACCTAGGTAATAAACCTGCACGTTCTGCACCTGTATGCCAGAAATCAAGGTAAGATAAAAAATAATTAAAATGGGGTTTGCATTTTAAAGTCTCATCATTTTAACTTTTTTTTACTTTTAATATTTTAATATGCTTTTTTACTTTCTTTGCCAATAGTTTTACTTGTTTCTCTGATGAAATTTAAATGATTCAACAATTAGATTTAGTCTGATTTTAAAGAATGACTTGAAAATATATATTATGCATGGACTATACAGTTGTCTTTTATTTAATATATTATTACAATGACAGAACTGTGTGCATCACGTGAGGTATAATATTCAAAATAAACTGTCTAATATACTAACATATTCATTTATAAAAAGAAAAATAAACCTATTTACTGATGGTCGTAATGTCAAATTCTATACTAAGGTGAGAGACCAAATTAGTGATATGGTCCTTCATTGTCTTCATGGCCAGTTAATTTCAAGGTGAGATATAAATGTGTGTGTATATATATATACACACACACACACATATATATACACACATATATATACTTATAAATATACATGTATTTTGCATATATATGCACACACATATATATGTAAAATACATGTAGTATATTTATAAGTATAATATATACTATATAATATATAGCATATATACATAAAATATATACATATATACTTATATTTATATATGCTTATATATAAATATATACACTTATACATATATATAAATACAAATATCACTTAAGCTGTAACATAGAAAAAAGGTGTAGAAGATTCTCAGAGCACAGAGAATTTGTTGAGAAGGTTGTCAGTATAAGAGACCTTGTAGAGCCACCAGAAGGGAAAGCATGACTATTTTATAAATAAGATCCAGGTTAAAATAAGACTAAGTGATACAGAAAGAGTTAGCAGGTAATTCTTTGAGGACAAATTTGAGGACAAATTTCATCAACTTTACAAATTTTTCTGGACCTGATTCTTCACTTCCTGATGGTCTTGATTTTTAACTACTATTGAAGTTAATAGTAACTTATAGTGTCTGATTTACATGAATTTGCATTAACGTATTTGCTTTCATTTTTACCATTTTAAACTAAGAACATTTAGCTTGACATTTCATGTTCAGCCAAGACCAAGCAAGCTTCCAAATAAACGTAAAACTGGTGAGTTTCAGCCAACTCTATTGGGTTCACAATGTTTTTGACAAGTATTGTCATATTTTACAAAGAAACATGGAGATGAACTCAAATAGAATCACAAAGCCACATGAATTCTCAAGAATTTCTTATAAAAACTGGGCGGCTCAACTAAATTGAAACAGTGAACCTAGGTCTCTGCTAATCCAGAAACAATGAAACAATTCATCTGGAAACCTGACAAGGGTCTAGATAAACTTGACTTTTTCTAAAATTGAAGTCCTAAATAGCCAAGTTTGCATGTTACCAGGATTTGAAATAAAATTTTACTTCAACATTTCCTGAGATTAAAAAAAAAGGATGATTTTTTTAAACGTCATACAAAGAGAAAAGGAGGTATTTCTTAATAGCCTGATTATATATTAAAGGCAACATAAAGAACATTTGCCCATGGTCTTAAAATTTAATTCACGGTAAAAATGGATACATATTCTTTGAAACTTGTCCAATCAAAATATACATGCTATTACTCCTCCTACTAAAAATGGGCTGATTAGTTAGTTACCTGCCAACAAAGCACATTTGGCGATAATGCTATGCCGGTTCTCTAGGTCCTGTGTCCTATAATTTGTTTGTGGAATCTGGACTCATCATGCAAGTAACATACTTATTCGATAAACCACTAGGAAAATTAAAAAAGAAGGTTCTGCTTGAGCTAGCTAGCAGATATTACAACAGAGGCCTTGACATGTAAGTTAAGATGTTCTCATATCCCCAGATCAGCCCAGGAACCAACTGAGTAGCTTCATTGACCATGGGCACCACCTCATGGATAATATTGCTTACTCAAGTCCTGTCTAAATTCCTAACCATGGTTTATTGGTTTAAGTCACAAAATTTTCGAGTGTTTTTTAATGCAGATAGATAAAATGGATTCCATTATTAAATTAACCTTATTTATTCTCTATAAGGTCACTGAAATATATTGAGTTCTAGTAAAGTGCGTTTTTAACAACATATCCCAGAAGTAATTTGATCAGCTTTATAAACTTTACACTGAAAATGTCAGTTTATTTTAAGGAAGCAATGATACTGCTAACCACTCTATTATTTTTCAAACTAAATAACACTTCAAGGGTAGCCCTGCCACACTGCACCCAAAATACAAGCCCAAAATTTAAAATAAACTTACAACAAAAACAAAATAAAACATAAGATATAATAAATACAAAGAAGGTATGAAGCATGTAAATCATTGTTTAGAATTTCTCCTAGGAGTTATACAAACAAGTCACTTTAATCTAATATGTGTTCTCTCACAAAACTAACAGTCATAGAGTCAGCTGGTTTTCAATTGAATCTAATGTTTGCAATATAAATGGCCAGTTTCTGCAACATTGATTCAACAAGTCATGCAGTCAATAACATAACAGAAAAAACCATGAAGAACAGACTATTTCTGAATGTTCTGTTGCAAAATCTTGGCAATAGTTTAATAACGCAAACTATATAAATGTTTATTCTTTCATAAAAGTATCATCTAAGTCTTTGAGTATAATGCCCTGAGAGCAACTATAATATCTCATAGAAAACTAAATTTAAAATATTTTTACTTACTTATAAAGCAAAATTACCTGACAATTTGTAAAAATGCAAATACAAAGCAATATATAATGAGTCAAGAGAACACATTAACAAGTAAGGAATAAACTTGGCACTACATTAATTATTTTAAAAAGTAAAAAAAAAATGATAGCAAAATGTCAAAATCATTCTATTTAATATTACATTTGATTTTCTCTATATTATCTGCTATTCTTTACAAGTTCAAATCACAAAAAAATAGGAAATTACCTTTTTTCTTGTTTCTAGGTCTAAAAATATTAGTTTTGTGAATTCTAACACTTCAATATTTAAAAATTATTTTTCACAGTAGTTCCAGGTATTCAGTTTGCATGTCTCTGTGTGTTCCATGTTTACATCTTTCTATATATACCCAGGTTTGGAATTTTGGAATTCATTGGTCTCATGGAAATAACATGTTTAATATTTTGAAGAACTGCCACATTGTTTCAAGTAAGAGAAAATATCAGAAGTTTTGCTTTTACCAAGGTTACATTTAGTGTGTATGTGTCTCTATGGGTTGAGAAGAGAGATGTTGCAGAGACAATACTGTAAAAGTAACAAATGAATAAACTGTGTACTATGCTAGAAAATTAACAAGTGCTACAGACCAAAAAAATAGAGGAAGGCAATGGGGCCTAGAAAAGCATGGAGGTGGTGAATGTGAATGCTAGCATGAAGCAGGTTATCAAAGAAGATCTGCACTCCCATACGGAAGTATTTAGGCCCTAGCCTCAGGAAGAGAATAATTAACCATATAGTGAATGGGATGTAATATTTCAAACAAGGAAACAGGGTCAAGGCTATGAAAAGGAATAAAATTTAATATGTTGGAAAGATGGTAGTGTATTCAGTAAGTATAATGTGGCTAGCCAATGAGATTTTTACAGTTTTTAATCCTCTCTTCTCTTATTTCTCAATTTTCCCTTCCCTGCAAATATTGTACAATATATTTGATATTCCCCTCAGAATTGAATCATTTGTAAATTTTTTGTTCTCTCTGATTTGATTCATATTACTACTTAAATTATTCAATAGAACAAAGACCAGATCAGACTCCTGAAATATATTAGAAAATTCCTTGCTGCTTCATAAGTGCCATGATCATCACATTTTGGTCATTAAAAAATTTGTTATTTCAAGAGATTTGTTTTTCTAAATTAAATATATTTTAAAATTTTATTTTATATAGAGACAGTCATGTCTCTCTATAAAAGTTGAATATTTAGATAGAATTAGTATAGTCTTTGAATAAAATTGTATATAATATATATTCTATATATAATTTTTTAGAGTATATAATATATATTTTTCAAGGTAGGGTGCGATTGCTACTACTTCTGGTGGTTAAATAGAACCTTTATGGAACAATGGGTTACAGCCTTAGACTTAAATTGGGAGAGTATAACCATGATTCAAAATAGAGGGAAGAGAAAGATCAAAGACCCAGACATGGAGGAATATGTATTCAGGGGTTGGAAACCAGAGTGATTCCAAGCTGAAATGTTACATTTAAACTAGAAAGTATTTTAAGGACACATTGTAAAAATACTTTAAAGAACTGTAAGACAATACAAACTGAAAAAGTAATTAGAAGGTTTTGAGTTCATTTTTAATACCGTGAATAAATATTTCCAGGATTAAGGTATGTAGAGTTTGGAAGTTGTAAGTATCCAGATTAGTAAGAAGGGAAATGTCTACTACCAACCTCCATCAGAGGAGGAGACAAATGTTACAAATTTGGGAGGATTAGAATATTGTAGCACCAAAAGACTAGTGGCTACAACTGTCCCTAGGTCTTAGTAGATTTTTATGAAAAATATTGAATTAAAAATAATTTGAATGAGTCTATTAGTCTTGGTTAAAGTGAACATTAAAACATAAAATATAAGCATTAAATTCAATTTCTATGTAACACAAAACCAAATAAAACTGTAAAGGTATATAACCAGAAAATTAATCGACTTTAAAGTAAGAAATGCTGAGTAATCTTTATTTTCTGTATGTTCTGTTTCAGCCAAGTCTGTGACATGGTGGCCTGAATAGCAAATGCTATTTTAAACTTCATTATTATAAATATAGCACACAGATCAAAAAGGTTACAGTCTTTCTGGGTATTGGTCAGAAAGTATCTGGTATACTAGGTATAATGTTTCCTCCTAAAGCCACCTTCCTATTTTGCAGCATAAGATTTAAAGGCATGTTTAAGGCTTTGTCCAATTAAACTCCAACTTTTCTTTGGAGTCTCATCTCAGCTACCACCTCCTCTTACTTGCTTATCTGCAAAAAACATCAGAGCTTTCTTACTCAAGTCTTACAAGAGCCCAGAATCTATAGTTAATGCTATATTGTTACTTAAAATTTGATAAGAGAGCAGATTTTAGGTGGCTTCACCTGCCACACACACACAAATGGTAATTCCGGGTGGTGATGTTAATCAATGTGACTGTAGTAATCATATGTTAATTAACATAACTGTGGTAATCACTAGACAATGTACATATATATAAAATCATGTTGTACACATTGAATATATGTAATTTTTATTTGTGGATTATTTTTTTTTTTTAATGAGGCTAAGGTAAAAGAGAGGAGAGGATTTTGAGAAACAGAAAAGTAAGGGCCCTATCTATAGGTAATCACTTTTGTTGGGAAAGGCTACCCACTGAATATAATATGCACTTGTGCCTACTATTTTTCAAAGGACCTGCTTGGCAGCATTTACCATTCCACAAATTCTCTTGTTTTTTTCTCATCCTCTGATTTAGTTTACAGTCTTCTCTTGCAGAAATTTTAATGATTCTCTTTTATTCAAAATTCAAGTTCCAATAAAAATTACAGCTATCCTGTGAAGGCGTTCCCAAGTGTGCCAATCAGAAAACAACCCCCTTCTGTCATGTTACCACAGCAGTTCATAGATATGTTTGCTTGAAGAATTATAAGATTTTCTTTAGTTTTATTTAATCTGTTAATATTTTTTCAGTTGCCTATAAACACATACATGACAAATCAAGACCTAGATTTCACTTTAAAATGTTAAAATAAAAACAGCCACTTGTGAGCCACCATTACAAAGATTTGTATTCTTCCCAGGTTCTTGGTTAGAAGCAAAAGAAAAATAAACATCTTACTTTAATTTTGGAAATATGTTTGACCTTTCTTAATCATCATATAATGTAACATATCCCAGGGTTTTCAGAATATTATAACTTTGAGACCTAAACTTTTATTGGAACCTTTCCAAAAAATCACCAGGTGAAAACATGTAGGATCGGGTTCAGAGTGATAAGCAGAGAGCTTTAGAAAGGACCCTTCACAGAGTCTCTGGTGAATAATAACAAGAATTATTATACAGAGCTTACAAATCCAATAAATGGAAAGATAATATAACAGTGTCAAATAGATGTAGTGAAAGTGAGGTAAAATCAGCTAGAAAAATAGGAGTCTATGATTAGAAAAAGGAATGTTAGAGATACATTTAAGTTTTTTTTAACCCAGAGCAGTTACAGATAGTGACAATATCCGAAATGATGTCTTGCCTATAGAAAGCTACCTAGAAGCACAGAGAAAGATATAGGGAGCTGGAGAAAATTTAAAATGCTGAGATTCTGGTGTAGCATTGGTCATTCACATAAACAGTAACGTCAACAAAAAGAATAGGCTGGGTGCCAAGGACTTCAATTAGTTCTGAAGAGTGTGTTGAAATGTTAGTAGATTGGAGCAATTCTGAGAGGATGGAAATATTCTATACAGGCGTGGAGGATCAAAAATTTAAACATTTAAGAGGGGGAGCAAGGTGAACGTCAAATCGTCTACATATAGAACAAGGAAAAGGGAACAAAAGTTTTTGACAGAATTTGAGCGGAAGTGATATCTAGTGTATTAAGCCATTCTTGCATTGTTATAAAGAAATATCTGAAACTTGGTAACTTATAAGAAAACAAGTTTAGTTGGCTCACAGTTCTTCAGGCTGTACTGGAAACATAGTGCCATCATCTGCTTCTCCAGAAGCCTGATGAAGCTTTTACTCATGGCAGAAGGTGAAGCAGGAGCAAGCATATTATATAGCCAGAGCTGGAGAAAGAGAGAGAAATGGAGGAGGTGCCACATACTTCTTTTTTTTTTTTTTTTTTTNTTTTTTGAGACGGAGTTTCGCTCTTGTTACCCAGGCAGGAGTGCAATGGCGCGATCTCGGCTCACCGCAACCTCCGCCTCCCGGGTTCAGGCAATTCTCCTGCCCCAGCCTCCTGGTGCCACACACTTCTAAATGACCATATCTCTGAGACCTCACGCACCAAGAAGACAGCACTGAGTCATGAGGGATCAGCCCCCATTATCCAATCACTCTCACCAGGCCCTAAGTGTAGTACGAGGGATTACAAATCAACATGAGATTTATGTGGGGAAATTATATGAACTATATCACCTAGGAGCTGAAGATTGCTTTCAGTGGAGGCAAGAATCGGATATTAAAATATCCTGTCAAGATATTACAAAGCCTTAAGTGGTAAGCAGAATTGTTTATTACTTCATGGATACTCTAAAATATACTGTGTTACCATTTGGTGTAGAAGGAAACACAGCAATTATAATGTTGATAACAAAATCCACAGAACAATTTGAGGATAAAGAAAATAAAAAGGAGATGGAACAATGATTATCCATTGATAGTAAGGTGATAATAATAGTGTTCATGGAATGAATACACATATGTTGGTATTAAGTGGGCCTGAAATTCCAAAAGCAAGACAATCAGAATATAATGCAATCTAGAACAGGTTTTCTTTATATAGTTAGGAAGTTTAGAATGTGGTGATTTTTTGAGGCTCTCAGTAGAAATAGTTTATTATTCTAAATGTTCTCCAAACCAGTTGAGCTAGTTTTAGTAACTGATTTCACATTTGAAATACTTTCACACTTTTTCTTATGAATGAATATAGCAAGATATCTTAAAATATTAATCTTCTCCAAAATCCCTTATATAAGAGAATTTCCCCACTTATTCAGAGGTATATGTATGGCTCTAAGATAAAATAGGTTTCTTATCAAAGGAATGCAAAGAAAAAGAAATAATGTCCAGTTTTGCATCTCCAAATTAGGCCCTTGAAGCTTACATAAAATCCAATAGCTTCGAAAATCACAGAATGTAATATATATAAACTAGTATTGTGAAGTAAACTCACTAGAAAGTTTTCTTTTCTTCAAATGTGGGTAGTAATGGGTACTATCACTTTTTAACATTATAAGGATTAAATTAAATATCATATGTATAAGTTTCTTTATACTTTATATATTATAGCTTCTTGTGAAATCTAAATCCTGTCTCAACAATTATGTTACCAATATATTCATCACTATGGCCCCAAACAAGAAACTTCTTCATCAACTGGGGAGTCATTAGAAATTTAAACGCAATAACCCCAATACAAGCTTGTGCCAGTGAAATTTGTAAACCACTGTTCTACATCAGTAAATTGGACTAACTGGTAACCACCGAAGAAAAGGAACATGTTTAAAGAAGAAACATACAGCTGGTTCTAGGATAAAGAACATCTTACAAAAGTTGTGACAAAATATCTAAAATATTTTATTTTTGTACAGCTACTGTGTTTACATGGATGTTTTGACAAGGAGAGATTTTTCAGTATGATGGAAAATGAGCACACAGATTATAGAGGAGTTGCAAGTAAGGCTAGATCGAATTATCATTCCAGCAGTGTTGATAGCCAGATATAAATGAGCTTCAGCATTGGCTATTAATCTTGGCTAACTTAATGGCATATTGTTAGTTTCTTCTTATTAACACGTATATACTTGTCCTTGGTTTATATATCTATCCATCTATTTGTATATATTTCTGCATGGTTCCTGCTGTCTTCTTAAATGTTAAAAGCTTTACATTTTAATTGTTTAAACTTAAACATTTAGTTTTACATTCACTCTAGTAGTAAAAGTTTAGTTACGCCAACAAAGCAATTTTAAACAATATAAATTGATATCATCTTTTCCCTTTCCACCTTATTACTACAATACAGTGACCTTTCAATTGCAGGTTTGGAGTGATAATTATATAGGTGGTAGTGTCAGTGATATAATTCTCAAAATGTTTAATGTCAATTCTAACCCTCAAGGAGTAAACTCTATATTGGAAGCTGCATTTGAGGTTAGAAGTAGAGGTCAAAGCATAAGTGTGCTGGCTCTGTCATACTAATAAACTCATATACACAGTAGGCTAATAGAAAATGAGCAGAAATAGGTAAAACTGGGGAACTGTAGATCTTGTTTTTGGGCTGAATTACTCCCAAGATCCTCAGTCTGACTGCTTCTTGAAAACCTGAATTTGTCTGACTAAACATCAACAAATATATTTTACTTATTCTTGTACAAGCTTGAGAAATATTCTAATGTCTGTTAAGTCTGAAACATAGATCCAACCATTTCAAATATTATATAGTTTTAGAAGTACATAGAGAGTTTGTTTTATCAGCAAATAGAAAAATATTAGGTGTAAGAATGCTATAGAAAAAATGCACGATACAAAAAACTTCATATATTCAGATGGTGCTGTATCCTTACCTGCTGTAGACTACAGCAGACAGCATAATATATCATTAAATTTCTGCAATTCCCATTTACCTGTACAATTTTAATCAATGCTACAAATGAAAAGTAGAAAGAGGATAATGGTTCAGGCTTGCATGCACTTGAATAAATAACCAGGGTAGCAAAAGTGGTAAGTAATAGATGTACAGAGAGAAGGAATGGAACAGACACAGAGAGAATTTACTTTTCTAAAAAATTACAGATTATCTTGCAATTTTTAAACTGTCTTTAACTTGGAAGCATTTATACTGAAACAAAGCTACCTGAAAAAAAGAGAAGCTTATAGATGCTTCAATAAAGTAAACAATAAATTAAAGTGAAGCAAAGGGGTAGAAAGTATCAGGTTAAAATTACCAACTTGACCTAATACTGACAACTGCTGCATTTGATCTTGGGAGTTCATGACTTGGAGTTTTGAGTACAAAATTAATGGCATGACTCTTTTGGAAAAATAGAAGTAGAATAAAGATATTTTCAGCTGTTGAAAGGGGGTGGGGGGAAGAAAGCAGTTCACTGGTCAGGAAGCAAAAGCTTTTTATACAAACTGAAATTGCAGCATGAGAACAGACTCATTGTTCAAATTAACGTTTAAAAGATTCTTCCAAAACAATTGAATTTATCAACATGATTTAGTGTTTTTCAGATGGATAGACTCCCTTTAGGATCCTAGGTAGAAGTTTAGTCATGTACTGCATAATGATGCTTCTGTCAGCTATGGACCAAACATATCATGGTGGTCCAATAAGATTATAATGGAGCTGAAAAATTCCTATTGCTGAATTACACTGTAACCATCATAAAAACCATGCAGCCATGCATTACTCGAGTTTGTAGTAATGCTGGTATAAACAAACCTATGTGACTACACAGCTGGTCACATAAAAGTATAAGCACATATAATTATATATACTACATAATACTTGATAAACAACTGTTACTAGTTTATATTTATTATAGTATACTTTTTTTATCATTATTGTAGTGTATACTCCCTATTAAATATGGAGAAGTCTACCTATTAAAAGAAAAGTTAACTGTAAAACAGCCTCAGAGAAGACATCCAGGAGGTATTCTAGAGGAAAGCATTGTTATTATAGGAGATGCCAGCTCTGTTTTAATATCCCTGAAGACCTTCCAATGGAATAAGTTATAAAGATGGAAAACAGTAATATTGACGATTCTGAACTTGTATAAGCCTAGGCTAATGTTTGTGATTGTGTTTTAGTGTTTAACAAAGATTAACAATGAAAAAAATAAAATAAAAATTTGAAAAATAAAAGTGCTTATAGAATAAGAACATAAAGAAAAATGTTTGTACAGCTACACCGTATGTGTGTTTTAAGATGTTATTACAAGAATCAACATTTTTTAATTGAAAATTATAAACTTACCATAAGCTGTTTTATTTATTATTGAAGAAAGAAAAAAAATTAGAATAAATTTAGTGTAGTCTATGTGTGCAGTGTTTATAAAGCATGGAATAGTGTACAGTAATGTCCTAGGTCTTCACATTTGAAACCACCCAACTCTCCCATAGAACTGATGGTTATGGTTTCTTTTGAAAAAAAAAAAAAAAAAAAAACATATAAATGGTCCCCCTCATTCTAAAACTTGAAAAAGCTACACTTGTCTTATCTGAATTTTCTTAGGAAACCAACCATAAGGCTTCCCAAATTGTATCCAGGGACTGAAACTTACCAGATCACTGCAACTGGACAACGAATGCCAGCCCCTCACCCATCATGATTGCCTAACTGATCACCTGGTTTATTTTGACCAACTCCTCTTCAGTAACCCTCTCTAATTTCTATTTTCCTACACATGGTTACATTTCTTCCCTGTAATATAAACCCATAATTTTAGTCAATTGAGGAGATGAATTTAAGAGTGCTCTTCCATCTCCTTGGCTGCAGCACCCAAATAAAGCCTTATTCCCTGGCAACACCAACACTGTCTTGGTGATTGATTTTTTGTGCAGCAAGCAGCAGGACCCAGATAGAACCCCTGGCGTTTTAGTAATGTGTTCACTCACCACTCACTGACTCACACAGAGCAAATTCCAGTCCTGCAAGTTCCATTTATGGCAATTGCCCTGTAAGCACCAAATATTATCTATGACACCTTATGCTGCACCATTTTTATCTTTTATATCACATTTTTAACTGTTTTTTTCTAAGTTTATATATGTTTAGACAGACAAATACCACTGTGGTACAACTGACTACCATATTCAATATAGTAACATGGTGTATTGCTTAGAAGCAATAGGCTATACTATACAATCTAGGTGTTTAGGCTATGCCATCTAAGTTTGTGTAAGTATACTCTACAATGTTCATTCAACAATGAAATCACCTAAGGATGTATTTCTCAGTATGTATTCCCCTCATTAAGGGATGTGTGATTGTAACTGACATACCATATTCCATTGTCTAGAAAACTGTCACACTGGAACTTATGAAATTAAAAAGAATATGCTAATAATCTTAATCAACCTCTTGCATCAAAGGCTACATAAGTTAGAAGAGGTTTTTATACTTAAATAGTATTCCACCCCTCAAGAAGTGATTTATACAAATAATACTGTCTAAGTGTTTGAATCTTAAAAACATAGTGTCAATAAAATTTACTGCCTAAATTTTCATTAGTCTTTTACTGTGAAACTAAAATTAATTTGTTCCAAGAGCATAAGATATCATTCATCTTTACATTTGTACTCCATGTAATTTTGTCTTAGCTTTAATCTTTTCAAATACATAGTAGTAAGATTTTTTCTTTTTTTTTATTATTTTATTTATTATTTTTATTTTTTAGAGAGAGAGAGAAAGAAACAGCTAACTCTTACACTAAGTGGGAGAATCCAGAAAGACGGAATCCAGGAGAGGAAAGCAGCTTCCACACTGAGTGGAAGGGAATAGAGAAAGATGGAGTTTAGGAGTGGAAGACAGGCTTCCATGAGAGAGTGTGGAAGGGTCTCCAGAGGGGAAATACAGGAGAGAGAAAGATGGCTTCCACAAAGGGAGTGTTTGGGGAAGGGGACCCAAACATGGAGTCCAAAGATTTTAAAAGTTTCTTGTTGATTCTATTTAGCAATAAAATTCAAAGAAACTTGAGTTTGATGTATAATTGAATCTATGTTTAGTAGACTAAGCATAAATGGTAATTTGTTTTACTTTAATAAATGTCAAAAATACACAAAGAAAACAAAGTAAAAAGATATCAGTGTCTTTGGTTCTCCTTTGTTCCTTTCATTCCATTTTGGTTGTATAAGGATATAAGTAGTTGACTTAAAGCCATCTTCTCTAAGATTAACCTATGCACGTTGCAAAATAAAAGAAACAAAAACAATAAAACACTGTAATATTTACAAATAATATAAACCTTAAAATTCAGATATTAAAGGAGAGAACATTTGTTTGATATTTGAATAATAGCCACTACATATTCCTGTGATATTCTGCCTAATGGAAATCAGCAAATATTGTGGGTTTAAAAGACTGGATGCATCTTCCCATAAGAAACACACTGTTTGAGAAGGAAGTTTTCATCAGTTTGGCTAGAGAAAAATTTGTGGCCAAATACAATGATTCTAGTTTCAGCTTTTCCATATTTGCTGCCATAGTCACAAAGGATTCTCTTACTATAATATTGTAATTCACGAATTACTCAAATATTTTGCATAAAAAAACCACAAGACTTTCTGTAGGATACATATTCTTTTTACACTTTTTTTTTTTGCATTTCTATTAAGGTTAATTTTTTTAAAGTAGGTTTATTAGATAATATTTTTTATTATAATGGAACTTTCTATCACATCAATTAAAAATAGTTATCTCAAGACATTTAAAACCATTTTCTTTGTCTCAAACTTTTTGCATACAAAAGTCTGTCAATTGGAATCTGTTTTAGGAAAAAATCTGTTGGTTGCAATAAGACATTGAAAATTTTCTTAGCAGCAGTCTGAGTCAGTGCCTGCATTAGATACTAAGCTGATTTTTACTACAAGTAATAGTAGTCAAAGGTGAGTATTTTCATTCATTAATATTTCACACATTAAGACATTGCTAATATTTTTATTTAGTTTGGGTAGGGTTAGCCAAAGCTAGCACCGAACAGTCATGCTATAAAGTAGAAGGATGGAAGCTAATCTGGACTGAGGACCATCTACAGAGTGTTCATCTCCAATGACACTGACTGAGCTACCTAGCATTATCTCTGCTGCTTTCAGAACTATATAGTATGTCAGAAGCTCCTGATATTCCCTGTATCTAGAGTTCCAGTCACTTTAACTCTCCATAATAAACCAGAGATATACAAAAAAGCCATTCACTCTTAATGCCTCTGCTGTCCTAAGATAATATAACAACGAACTATCATACACAGGGTATTGTGAAAAAGTCAAGAAAGACTTCTGAGAAAATAGGCCTTTTAATACCTAATGAAGAGCAGGTGTTAGTCATATACAGTTGAGAGATGTTGGATAGGGAACTGCCTTAACACAGACACATAGATTTTAAAAAAATAGGGTAAGGAGTGTCTTGGGAGTTGATTAGGCTTCAAGATCATGAGTGTTGAGCTGAGAATGACAATGTGGGCAGGTGTCAGAATGCAAAACTTGAAGGAACATTTGTCAGCTTAAGGAACTGAGAATTTACACTAGCTAAGATAAAGAATAATTGCAGAATTTTATCTGGGATATGCCAGAATTCAATTTGGTTTTAAGGTGGTTAACTCTAGCTATGAAAAAAACCTAAGTGATGAAAATAATACTGCAGACAAAACAATTAAGACACTTTTGTAGTCATATAGTCAAAAAAAGTAAACGTCTTGGTCTAGGACACAGACAAAGATATAAAGGTTTTATGAATGTGGGAGGTTTTGAGATTATCGAATGCTATGAATATAGTAATAGGAGTAGTCTAAGATGGTCAGTTTTTTCTCTTGGATAACTAAATTGATAGAGGTGTATCTAATCAAAATGCAGAGCAAGAACTTTAAAAGGCAAAATAAAAATAAGTCTTAATGTTGATTTTATGGTGTCTGTGAAAAATCCAGATAGAGATCTTCAGAAACTAATAAAATGATGTGTTTCTTGGTCAGAAAACAGCTATAAGCTGGAGAACTGAATTATACTGGGAAGGCTAAAAATCATACCTATTTATCTTAATTAGTTAGGATCTTTGGTTAAATCTAAGAATCTAATGGACACGAGTCAGATTAGCAGGAGGAAAACATACAAGTCTTATTAATTTTTACATGTACACAGCGACCTTCACAAGAGTGAAGACTTGAATAAACAGCCAAAGCACAAAGCTTTTGTACCTTTTAGACAAAGAAATGATATCTTTTGAAGAAGGGTAAGACAAAGCGGTTTGGGCTAGGGACAGCAAATTGTGAGGAAGTCACTGCAAGATATATGGGTTGGGGGATGTAGCTAGTGAAAGATATTAATTTGTTTAGTAAGTTTATTTGTAGAGTTTCTTTCAGCATTAATCCCGAATCTTTGGTGATGTGTTATTTTCTCATCTTGGTACAGAAAGAGTATCTTTCTCAAATGCATTTTTGGAGGGGGTATTTATTTTTATTTTTGAGAAGGGTCTCATTGTGTTGCCCAGGCTGGTCCTGAACTCCTGACCTCTAGTGATTTTCCTGCCTCACAGGGATTATAGTCGTGAGCCACCATAATCAGCCAGTTAAAGAAACTATTGTGGCTTACTATGAATAGAAGAGGACAAGATAGATAGTTCTTTCTGCATCTGCTGTTTCTCAAATGAATATAACAGGTTGGGATATTTTGGGATGTCAGGACCTTAACTCCTTTAATTGAGGCATCAATAGAGTATAGCTGGTCTATACTGAGTTGTCTGAGGGAAACATAAAAGATAAGAAGAAGAATGGGCTAAGAATAAAACTGTGAGTAAAAATATTATTTAGTGGATCATCAGAGAAAAAAGTCCTATGAAGATTAAATGATGCGTTAATCAAAGCAGTGTAAGGAAAGGGAGGATAGCACAGTATCATATTAGGTATGGGAGCAGAGATTTCATGAAGTGAACAACCACAAGTGCAGCAGAAGACACAAGAAAAGAAAAACTAACAACTAGCATATTGTTTATAACTTAAGGATGTAATTGGCAAACATACTGATGAAAACCAATTTTAGTTGTCCTGTGAGTTACTAGGAAGTTAGGGAAAGAGAGAGAAAGTATGTATTCCCTTTCAAGAAATTTGGATTAAAAAAGACAGATTGGACCTACCACTCCATGCAAGGTCAAGGCAGAAAAACGAACGAATAATTGAAAGAAGAAAGATGAACAAGCCTAGAGAAGAAAGAAAAATGGACATATGAGAAAGATGCAAGGCCAAAGGGAAGTTTGAATATAATATCAGCTAATGGTTTTTCTGAAAGTAAGCTCAAAGACATGTGCTTTTTAGCTATATTTAAGCTTTTATACATTTGTTTGTTTAGGATATCGTATATCCATATGGTATTTCCTAGAGGCAAACTCATCTATTGTATATTCATTCTGGGTTATAATTTTGCTACATAAATCTAATCCATGTCAGAAATACAAAAAAAATTGAAGACTCATATTTAATTTTTATTTATTTCTAAGCATTTCTTTAAAATCTGGGAAGAAAATAGAAGCGTCATAGAAATATGCTGGAGGAAAACTGACCATATTCTTTTGGAGGAATTCAAAGGCTAGTGAGATATTTTGCTTGAAAAAAATAGGAAAAATATTACATGAGTTCACATAAATATTTAACAGACTGATATATTCTATTGAAGTTTAACAAGCAGCTTCACAACCCTTCAGTCTTTCCACTCCTGACTGCACTAACACCTGTTTCACTCAATTCTGAAATAAAGTGTACATCAGATTTTCTTACTGGATTGTAAACATGTTCAAAGGCAGTCCAGGGTGACGATGTGTTCCTGGTGCAAATTGCTTTTTAATATTTCTAGACATATAAACCTCCCCTCAGCCATCCTCCTCACACAACTTCATATTAACCTAATGATCTGACTATAACAAATGTGGAACTGCATTTTGCTGCCAAACTGTTTTACAGTTAAGCTGTTGCTTCATGCTTTCCCCTTTTTGTTCAGCCAAATAATTTGCTGTTCATCTCTGTGGCATAGTAAAAAGTGATACACAGGAATTTGAAATGGATGTAATCGTGTACACAGCAATAGAAATGCCATTAATTTATTTCCAATGTATTCTGCAGTGTGTATTTTGTATTTAGTAGTAGAATTGCAGACTTATTGAGAAAACATCATATAGGGAGATTTATTTTATTGTTGCTTACCATTCAAAAATAATATTTGTTCGTATATCATAATTTACAACAATAAATATTGCATAGTATTTCCCTTTTCAGAAAATGTTTTGTTACTCTTAACTCCACTGTTAGATGAACATCTTATAATTATACAGTAATAATATGTGTCTTCTATATACCTCAGGTTAAATGTTTAACTTTGATTTAAGTGACATTTGATTACAAAGGAATATACTGTTTCTTCTCTGAGAAGGAGCACTGTAAACCATCAGCACAATGCTACAGTTGCCCAGTGAAACCCAGACAATGACAATTACTTGATTATTGTTAGCAACCACTGTTTTATAAGTTTCTTATTCTTAAGATCACTATAGTCATTTACTTATTTTATATTTTATTACATTAACTTCATTTAGCTTTAAACTACCCAGGATTTTTACACTAAGTTACATTTAAATACTTAACTTTATAATTCTCATAACCCAGATTTGTATGCAGTACAGTTTGCATTCATTAAAGCTTTTTAAAGTATATTAAAAAAAAAATCTCAACCTTTATAAAAAATCAAAATGGCTGCTTATAACTCATTGATGTGGGCAATTTCTGAAAAGACTTGCATCTGGAAATACAATAGCAGGTTTATGGGGTGGAAGGCTTGTATTATTTAATCTTTAGGTCAATTATATTTTAAAATTTATTTATTTATCGAGTCAATTTTTACCAGGTATGGTTTTAGAGCACATTCACTCTTCTAAAGGAGCTCATTATTTCTAAATATATTTACTCAGAGCTAAAACTCCTTGGAATACAATTACTTTTAGAATAGATACTCCCTATCCTTAAATTCATGTTATGAGTAAAAAACATAAATAAATACATTTAATGAACGGTAAGAGAGATAATCTTCATAAAATGAAAGTTTAGGGAAGACTAATGTCCTCATGTTCAAGTGAGTCAGTTTATGAGTGGCCTGTTCCTTCTCTTAGAAGCGAACATTTTGTCACTGTCTTTAAGCAGAAGGTCTTTCTAAGAGTTCTTTGATATAACCAGATAATATTGCAATTAGTTTTCCCCTTCATTGGTAGGGTTTTTTCTGACTGGCGAGTTCATGATTAATTTGCAAATCAAAAAATTCCAAAACATTTCTTTCTACTTCATCCTCTGTAGCATTGACGTTGTTGACCAACCTTCAGTCATCTCACTCTCTTTACTTCACATCTGTAACCCTGTTCTTGCCTTTATTTGATTTTTTTCTTTTTGATTGTTCCTGTTCTTTCCCTCAGTCAGTATGTCAGGCGGTCAATAAAAAGGAATAATCAGAAATAAACTTTGACCATAAGGAACTCAAACAAAACACAATTTTTAAAACCTTATTTTTCTATTTATATCTTGGCAACTCTCATCAATTTTTCACAGCTTCAAATTCTTAGAAGACTCTCAAACACTGCTTTTTAATTTCAAATTCTACCAAATCTCCTGCATATCCAGATCTTGACTTTTAACAGAAATACTGGGAGCTTAAGACATGAGTGATGTGATAGCTTCCTGTTGAGACCTTAGTCAAATCCCTTAACGTTTTAGCGTTCCTAATTAGGGTAGATTATCATTGATATCCTTTATAATTCTAACATTCTAGAATGCTATGAATCAGTTCTACCCGTATATCCCAAAAACATTATCTCCTTTTCTCTCCAAATCGGTTTTCCTTCAGGAATCTGTCACCTAATGTTACCATGATTACCAACAAGTAAGTAGATAGACAGATGGATAGATAGATAGAAAATCTCTTTCTTATCCCTGTTTCCTAATATAATTAGTTGCCTGATGGAAAGAAAAGAAACCCTATCACCTTTATAATTTTTTGTATAATTGCAGATGTCATTCATGTTATAAAACAAAAATGTATTTATTAAGTTACATATATGAGAACTCCCAGGTGAAAGTTATAAAAAGAACTGAAATGATGAAATTAGCATATGGGATTCAGTTATCACAGATTTTGTGGTTACCTTTTCTAGATATTTTTCCACATATGATTCTATAGTTCCAGTCTGTATAAAATAAGCCAATGTCTGGGAAAAAGGAAGTGACAAGAAATGAGGCTAGAGAAAAATACAAAAGCAAGATACCAAAAGGCCTTGTATGTCATGTCAAGGAGTTTGAATTTTCCTTAAAGGCAAAAGAAAATGACCAAATTAAATTACATAGACTTATGAAGCTATCATTTTTCATTAAAAAATCAACTTTTGCATCAGTGAAAAGATACATTGAGGGAAACTGAAGGCAGCAAGATCATTTAATAGGCTTTCTGGTACCCAGATTTGAGATGATGAAGCCCTACCCAGAGCCATGTCACAAGAGGTAGATAAAAAGACAGTGTTGGAAAAATTGATGGGCACTTCTGTAACAAAATTTTCTATAGAACAAAAGGTGGGCAAAAGTCAGAAATGACAACCAATATTATGATTTAAGCAATATTATGATGGATTGCGGTGCTACTCACAGAACCAATGTATAAGGAGAAGACATCCTTCTTCATATAAGTAACCTGTAGAATGTGAGATGTTTATGGGACATGTAAGTAGAATAGAATAGTTAGCTGTATGGATATTCTATATGTCCACTCAAGTGTTACACAGGAGTAATGGAGTAAGCAAGTGGTCCAGGTTGAGGATCCTACCTCCACTTCAATAAGAGCATCTCTATTTTTATATGCTATGTTTCCATTAAGTGTTTCACAGGTACAGATATTGTTAAGGCTTTAAGAAAGTTCCGATAAGATAATCTGACAAGTTGTTAACCTCCTCAGTGTATGTATTTCTTAATAGAAAGAATATGAGCAAAGTAAATTCTTCTGATTCCTGGTCCAGTGATCTCAAACTTGCCCACACATATTTATATAATTTAGAGAACTACACATAATTGGTATGATGGGATGTTCAGAAATACCATTTGACTGGCAGAAAATATTCTATTTTAGGGATTGATTTTTTATATATATAAAGGGCCAGATGGTAAATTGTTCAGGCAGATGTTTTTTGTCACAACTATTCAAATCTGCTGCTTGTAGAGCTAAAGCAGCCATAGACAATGTATAAGCAAATGGGTGTGACCGTGTTAAAAAAAAAGAAAGTTATTGAAAAGAACAGTCACCAGTGAGGTTCAGCCCACAGGCTGTAGTTGGTTAACATCTGTACTATGTGATTCATTAGCCATGAAATCATAAGAGACTGTATGACTCAGTTCAGAGTAGTTGAGCATCTTAAGAATATTTATATAGCATGTGTGAAAGGGAAAGAAAGGGGATAATATTTTATTTGCCACTAAAAACATGCAGCCATTTCCTAAGCATAGTAGCTCACACCTGTAATCTCAGAATTTTGGGAGGCCAAGGTGAGTGGATCGCTTGAGCTCAGGAGTTCAAGGCTAGCCTCAGCAACAGGGCAAAACCATTTCTCCACCAAAAAAAGGACAAAAATTAGCTGAGTGTGGTGGTATGCTCCTGTAGTCCCAGCTACTTGGGAGACTGAGGTGGGAGGATTGCTGAGACCAGGAGGTTGAGGCTGCACAGAACCATGATCATGCTATTGCACTCCAGTCTAGGTGACAGAGTGACCCTGTCTCAAAAACAAAAACAAAACAAAACAAAACAAATGTGACCATTACACTTCCCAATCCTAGAAAATATTCTATCAGATTCTATGAGAGGTGTTTAACCTTGTTTCACAGTTCTTTGGAAAAATAAAGAGAATTATTGTCTGTAAGCTAGTAACTTAGGAAAAAGAAAATAACATTTTCTTAATAGATTACTGTATTCTGAATCTTATTTGATTCTTACATATGAGCGGGATAAGGGAAATCATCTGTGATTGTACTTTCCAAAGAGATCTGTCTTAAATTAATGACAATTAAAATTGTTTTCTGACATTACAATGAAAACATTTGGCATGCTTTACCCTTGTGCAGAGAGATTTCAGTATGTTTGACCACATAGTTCTTATGAAAATTCAGCACTAGGTTGTTAGCATTCTGTTCTTTTACAACAGAGCCAGTATATATTGAAAAGAAATATGTGGAGGCTGAGGTAACTCTTCTATACACTTTTTCATGTTTTTTCTTCTTTTTTTTTTTGTTCTTTCTTTCTTTTTCCCCAAGGGAAATGATTTCTTGGCCCCTCTCTATTTGGGTTGCCAATTCTTTTCTGATTCCTTTCCAGAAAAATGAATACTGTGTCAGTGTGAGGTGCATATGAATTGAACCCAAAAAGGAGGAGTTACTATTAACATTCGATTGTTAAAATTTTGCATTGTATTTATTTGATTGGGAGGTAAAGGGGATACTTAGAATTTGGCTCATATCCATGGTTGATTTTTTTAAAACTTGATACTTAACATTCTAGACATTTCTTCATGAATAAAAATGTGCATTTTTTAAAAAACAAGAAAACAGCAACCTTCTACATTTTGTCATTGAAAATAATCAACATGGGTTGTCTTGAAGATGTAACACACAATTAAAATGAAAATCACATAAATGTAATCACTTACAGTGTTATAATTTAAGAAAAAATATATATCTATAAAGGATAGTAAAATTTTCTGTTTTCATAAATAATGCTGTTTTGAAGGTTAAAAACTAGCAACTTACTTAGCAAAGAAGACAAAAATCACAGAAAAAGGAAAATGCTAAAATGTCCTCATTTATCACCTGTGAGAGTAAGGTGTATCCTACTGTTATTAAATGTTTAATGTAGCTGTTGGCAGGTGTGTATAATGAGCTGTTTCAAGTCTGAGAGATTCCTATTTCTCATTCACCTATTGCAAAATGTGTAAATCATCCCTACTTTCTTGAAAATTTATTAAAGTATTATTTCCTTTTAGTTAAGATTATTCATGGCATACAGTGGTTTTAAGATTTGTTCAATTTTATTTGCTTTGAATAAAGTGGACATTTTTCTTTGTTAGGGAAAGTAAAAGTCAGCCTCTGGGAGATTTTACTGTATATAAGAACAGTTTGATTATTAAATGTCAAGTGCATTGGAGAATATTGCTTATTTGATAAAACTTTGTAAGGCTTATTTAAGTCTAAGAATTTCCTCTAATAAAGTTATGTGCTGTGTGGTATTTCATTAAATTAATTCATTTTATTTTTGGCCATCTTTATACTAACTCCTTGATTTAATTTCTTCAAGTGAATGCTGTTCTAACAATTCAGCTTGTACTCAAATAAAATTAATGAAATAAATAAGAATTTAAAATGTGGAAAATTTTTAATATGTAAACATTGAAAGCAGTAAAATATCTTGTAGACATATGCTTTACATTACAGATTCTTAAACTCTACCATGTAGAAGTATAAACATTGTAGATTGTTCAAAAAAATGTTAAGACATAGCTCCAAAAGGTTTTTGTTCATGAGACTCAATAAAACATGCCTTCCTATAAAGCACTCCATGTGATTCTGATGCAAATGGTAAACCAGCTGAAAAGGGAAGTATAACTGGATAAATAGTCATAAGACACCCATACAGAATATTAAGTACGTATCTAAAATACCTCTGCAGAAAAACGGGGAGCAAAGTATTTGCATAAACTTGTACTGGGTGCTAGGGTAGTTCTGAGGAAGACACATATTTCCGTTCTCAAAAATACATACTTACTTGATGGTGTTATAACACTGATGTTACTTTCCCAAATACTTATTACTAGAAGAGGAAAAAAAAAAATGAAACATATGGCTTGTCCTTTAAAGTTAATATAAGAACAGAATACATGGGTAAAATGTAGATACTACATGAAATATTGATTAATATTATTTCCACTAACATATTATATATTGAATATGCATAATAATCACTGACAGAAATTGTTAGAAGGGTTTAGTCTAGGATCCTACATTTAAAAATTCTAATCTAGTAACTAGGATCAGACAAAGGAATTTTATTTTGTAATATCATTCTATAATATGGTTTTGATCCAGGTGATTTGTGCACCACATCCTGAGAACACTGTTCAGGTAATAAGATTGCAAATGACAGAATTATTCAGAATACACAACTAGATTAAATTTCATCAGCATAACATTGGGACTATGTCCAAATAAAGTAGTAAGTCACCTTTTTTTCTCATTAAGACATTCAAAATTACTTAGCTTATTCTATTAGAAAAAATGTTATGTTTATTTCTCAGATATTTTCAAGAGTGCTCAATAATTATCATAACAAATTTCAAATGAAAATATGACATTAAATTTTTTGAAAATTTTACTTTAAATTCTGGGATACATGTGCTGAACATGCAGGTTTGTTACATAGATATACATGTGCCATGGTGGTTTGCTGCACCTATCCACCATGGGATAGGTGTGCAGGTTTTTTGCATAGGTAAACTTGTGTCATGGGGGTTCATTATTATTTCATCACCCAGGTGTTAGGCTTACTACCCATTAGTTATTTTTCTTGATCCTCTCCATCCTCCCACCCTCCAGCATCTGATAGGTCCCAGTGTCTGTCGATCCTTTGTATTTGTGCATGTGTTTTCATCATTTAGCTCCCATGTGTAAATGAGAATATATAGGACTTGGTTTTCTGTTTCCGCTTTAGTTTGGTAGGGATAATGACCTCCAGTTTCATCGATGTTCCTGCAAAGGACATTATCTCATTCTTTTGTATGGCTGCATGGTATTCCATGGTAATAAAAATGTACCCCATTTTCCTTATCCAATCTGTCATTGATGGGCATTTAGGTTGGTTCCATGTCTTTGCTATTGAGAACAGTGTTGCAATGAACATAGGCATGTATGTGTCTGCACAATAGAATGACTTATATTATTCCTTTGGTTGTATACCCAGTAATGAGATTACTGGGTTGAAAGACAGTTCTGTTTTTAGGTCTTTGAGAATTACCCCACTATTTCCCACAATGGTTAAACTAACTTACACTCCCACTAACAGGGTATAAGCATTCCTTTTTCTCCACAACTTCATCAGCACCTGTTATTTATTGACTTTTTAACAGTACCCATTCTCACCAGTGTGAGATGGTATATTATTGTGTTTTTTATTTGTATTTATTTAATGACCAGTGATATTGGGCTTTTTTATAAAAAATTGTACATTAGGTTCTGGGGCACATGTGCAGATCATGCAGGATTTTTACATAGGTACATACATGGCAATGTCCTTTGCTGTCTCCATCCCCATCACCTATATCTGGCATTTCTCCACATTTTATCCCTCCTCAACCTCCCCACCCACTGCTGTCCCTCCCCTATACCCCCTCCAAGAGACCCAAGTGTGCGATGATCCCCTCCCTGTGTCCATGTGTTCTCATTGTTCAACACCCACCTATGAGTGAGAACATACAGTGTTTAATTTTCTGTTCCTGTGTCAGTTAGCTGATTGTTTCCAGATTTATGCATTTCCTTACAAAGGACATTAATTCATCATTTTTTATGGCTTCATAATATTCCATGGTGTATATGTGCCACATTTTCCTTGTCTAGTCCATCATCAGTGGGCATTTGGGCTGGTTGCAGGTTTTTGCTATTGTAAACAGTGCCACAATGAACATATGTATGCATGTGTCTTTATAATAGAAAGATTTATAATCCTTTGGGTATATACCCAGTAATGGGATTGCTGGGTCAAATGGAATTTCTATTTCTAGATCCTTGAGGAATTGCTACACTGTCTTCCACACACAATGCTTGAACTAATTTACACTCCCACCAACAGTGTAAAAGTGTTCCTGTTTCTCCACATCCTTTCCAGCATCTGTTTGTCTCCACATTTTTTAATGATCACCATTCTAACTGGCATGAGATGGTATTTCAATGTGGTTTTGATTTGCATTTCTCTAATGACCAGTGATGATGAGCATTTCTTCATATGTTTGTTGGCCTCATATATGTCTTCTTTTGAAAAGTGTCTGTTCATATCCATCGCCCACTTTTGAATGTGTTTTTGTTGTTTTTTTCTTGTAAATCTGTTTTAGTTCTTTGTAGATTCTGGATATTAGCCCCTTGTCAGATGGGTAGATTGCAAAAATTTTTTCCCATTCTGTTGGTTGCTGGTTCACTCTAATGATTGTTTCTTTTGCTGTACAGAAACTCCAGGGTTTAATTAGATCCCATTTGTCTATTTTGGCTTTTTTTGTCAATGCTTTTGGTGTTTAGTCATGAAGTATTTGCCTGTGCCTATATCCTGAACGGTATTGCCTAGGTTTTCTTCTAGCATTTTTATGGTGTTAGGTCTTATGTTTAAGTCTTTAATCCATCTGGAGTTAATTTTAGTGTGAGGTGTCAGGAAGGGGTCCAGTTTCTGTTTTCTGCACATGGCTAGCCAGTTTTCCTAACACCATTTATTAAACAGGGAATCCTTTCCTCATTGCTTGTTTTTGTCAGGTTTGTCAAAGATCAGATGGTTGTAGATGTGTGGCTTTGCCTCTGAGGCCTCTGTTCTGTTCCATTGGTCTATATCTCTGTTTTGGTACCAGTACCATGCTGTTTTGATTACTGTAGACTTGTAGTATCGTTTGAAGTCAGGTAGCATGATGCGTTCAGCTTTGTTCTTTATACTTAGGATTGTCTTGGCTATGCGGGCTCTCCTTTTGTTCCATATGAAATTTAAGGTGTTTTTTCCAGTTCTGTGAAGAGGGTCATTGGTAGCTTCATGGGGATAGCATTGATTCTGTAATACTTTGGGCAGTATGGCCATTTTCACAATACTGATTCTTCCTAACCATAAGCATGGACTGTTCTTCCATCTGTTTGTGTCCTCTCTTATTGCCTTGAGCAGTCGATTGTAGTTCTCCTTGAAGAAGTCCTTTACATTGTTTGTTAGTTGTATTCCCAGGTATTTTATTCTCTTTGTAGCAATTGTCAATGGGAGTTCCCTCTTGATTTGGCTCTCTGTCAGTTTGTTTTTGATGTATTAGACTGCTTCTGATTTTTGCACATTGATTTTGTATGCTGAGACTTGCTGAAGTTACTTATCAGCTTTAGGAGAATTTGGGCTGAAAGGATGGAGTCTTCTAGATATAAAATCATGTTGTCTGCAAATAGAGACAATTTGACTTCCTCCTTTGTTAACTGAATACACTTTGTTTCTTTTTCTTGCCTGATTGCTCTGGCTAGAACTTCCAATACTAAATTGAGTAGGAGTGGTGGGAGAGGGCATCCTTGTCTAGTGCCAGATTTCAAAGAGAATGCTTCCAGTTTTTGCCCATTCAGAATGATATTTTTGTGGGTTGGTCATAAATAGCTTTTATTATTTTGAGATACATTCCATTGATACCAAGTTTATTGAGAGTGTTTAGCCTAAATGGCTGTTGAATTTTGTTGAAGGTCTTCTCTGCCTCTATTGAGATAATCATGTGGTTTTTGTCTTTGGTTCTGTTTATGTGGTGGATTTCATTTATAGACTTCCATATGTTGAACCAGCCTTGCATCCCTGGGATGAAGCCTACTTGATCATGATGGATAAGCTTTTGGATGTGCTATTGCAATAGTGGGAGACTTTAACACCCCACTGTCAATATTAGACAGATCAACAAGACAGAAAATCAACAAGGAAATCCAGGACTTGAACTCAGATCTGGACCAAGTGGACCTAATAGACATCTACAGAACTCTCCACCCCAGATCCACAGAATATACATTCTTCTCACCACCACATCACATCTATCTAAAACTGACCACATTATTGGAAGTAAATCACTCCTCAGCAAATGCAAAAGAACGGAAAACATAACAAACAGTCTTTCAGACCACAGTGCAATCAAAGTGGGACTCAGTATTAAGAAACTCAGACAGACAACTTTATGGAAACTGAACAACTGGTTCCTGAATGTCGACTTGATAAACAGTTAAATGAAGGGAGAAATAAAGATATTCTTCAAAACCTACAAGAACAAAGACACAACTTACCAGAATCTCTGGGACACATTTAAAGCAGTATCTAGAGGGAAATTTATAGCAATAAATGCCCACATGAGAAACAAGGAAGGATCTAAAATCGACACCCTATCATCAAAATTGAAAGTGCTAGAGGAGCAAAATCAAAAAATCTCAGAAGCTAGCAGAAGACAAGAAATAACTAAGATCAGAGCAGAACTGAAGGAGAGGGAGACACAAAACACCCTTCAGAAAATGAATAAATTCAGGAGCTGAGTTTTTGAAAAGAACAACAAAATAGATAGACCACTAACCAGATTAATAAAAAAGAAGAGAGAGAAGAATCAAAAAGATGCAATAAAAAACAATAAAGGGGATATCACCACTGATTCCACAGAAATACAAACTACCATCAGAGATTACTACAAACAACTCTATGCACATAAACCAGTAAACCTGGAAGAAATGGATAAATTCCTGAACACTTGCACCCTCCCAAGCCTAAACCGGGAAGAAGTTGAAACCCTGAATAGACCAATAACAAAGGCTGAAGTTCAGGCAGAAATTAATAGCCTACCAACCAAAAAAAGTCCAGGTCCAGACTGGTTCACAGCTGAATTCTACCAGGTGTACAAAGGGGAGCTGGTACCACTCTTTCTGAAACTATTCCAAACAATACAAAAAGAGAGACTCCTTCCCAAATCATTTTATGAGACCAACATCATACTGACACTAGGCTTTTTTAACACGATTATGGGCCACATGTATGTCTTTTTTCAAAAAGTGCCTTTTCATGTATTTTTCCTGTTTCTTATTAGAGTTTTTTTTCTTGGAAATTTGTTTAAGTTCTTTGTAGATGCTGAATGCCTTTTTCAGATGCAATTAGTTTGCAAAAATTTTCTTCCATTCTGAAGGTCAATAGTTTCTTTTGCTGTGCAAAAACTCTTTAGTTTAATTAAATCCCATTTTTCAATGTGTTTTTGTTGATTGCTGTTGGCATCTTTCTCATAAATTCTTTGCCTGTTCCTATATCCTGAATGGTATTGCCTAAGTTGTTATTTGAAGTTTTTAAATTTTGGGGTTTTATATTTAAGTCTGTAATCTACCTTGAGTTGATTTTTTAATATAGTGTGTGGAAGAGGTCCAATTTCAGGCTTCTCCACATGACTAGCTAGTTATCCCAGTTAGTTTATTTATTGATTAGGGTGTTGTTTTATTGAATAGGATATTGTTTTCTCATTGCTTTTGTTAGTTTTGTCAAAGATCAGATGGTTGTAGGTATGCGGCCTTATTCCTAGGCTCTCTATTCTCTTCCATTGGCCTATGTATCTATTTTTGTACTATTATCATGCTCTTTGGGTTATTGCAGTCCTGTAGTATAGTTAGCAGTCAGGTAGCATGATGCCTCCAGCTTTGTTCTTTCTGCTTATTATTGCTTTGACTATTCAGTCTCTCTCTCTCTCTTTTTTTTTTTTTTTTTTGCTTTCATGTGAATTTTAAAATAGTTTTTTCTACTTCTGGGAAAAATGCCATTGGACTAGCATTGAATCTATAAATTGCTTTGGGTAGTATGGTCATTTTTACTATATTTGTTCTTCGTATCCATGAGCATGGAATTTTTTTTCCATTTCTGTGTGTCATCTCTTATTTCCTGGAGCAGTGTTTTGTAGTTCTCCTTGTAGAAATCTTTTACCTCACTGCTTAGCTGTATTCCCAGGTATTTCTTTCTTTTTGTGGCAATTGTCAATGGGAGCTCATTCCTTATTTGGCTCTTAGCTTGATTGTTGTTGGTGTATAGGAATCTTAGTGACTTTTGTATGTTGATTTTGTATCTTGAGATTTTGCTGAAGTTGTTTATCAGCTGAAAGAGCTTTTGTGCTGAGACTATGGTGTTTTTTAGATACACGATCATGTCATCTGCAGACAGGGAGGGATAGTTAGACTTTTGCTGTTTGGATACCCTTGATTTTTTTTCTCTTGCCTGATTGCTCTGGGTAGTACTTCCAATACGATCTTGAATAGAAGTGGTGAAAGAGGGCTTCCTTGTCTTGTGCCAGTTTTTAAGGGGAATCTTCTAGCTTTTGCCCATTCAAGAGCCATCTTTGACGTTCTATTTCTTAAATTGTATGTTGATACAGATGTGTTCATTTTGTGAGAATTGCTGAGCAGTCCTTTGGTTTTCTGGGGATGAGGAGGTACATTTTGGTATGTGCATTATTTCTTGTATTAACAATAAATTATTTAATAATCCCAATTGCCTTCATAAATTAACAAAAGCATTGCTCAAGCTGCATGATTCCATTTTTCTAATTAGAGTGTAATCAATCTTGATCTTGAAGTTCAAAATTCAGATTTAAACCCTACACTTAAGATCAACAGGCACGGAGAGAGATCCAAGATGGCTGATCACTAGCAGCTCGGGATTGTAGCTCCCAGTGAAAGTGCAGAGAACGAGAGGACGTCATACTTTCAGATGAATTTTTGTTGCTCACGCACCAGGAGATTCCCAGTGGAGGAGCCCCATGGGTCGTCAGCACAACTCTTGCGGCCGGTGAGGCGGTTTTGCCACTGCCTTGGTGCGGTGGCTTTTGGTGCAGAGTCAGAAAAGCACCATCAATCATAATGCTGCGGCGCAGTGGGTTGCTCAGATTTTAGCACTGGGAATCAACAAGTTGGAAGTCCACTCAGAATCCCAATTATAAAGACAGTAATTATAAAGACCACAGATGGATAAATTTATAACGAAGGGAAGAAAACAGCCTAAAAAGGCTGAGAATACCCAAAATCAGAACGCCTCTCTCTCTACAGGGGATCACAGTTGCTCATCAGCAATGGAACAAGGCCTGATGGAGAACAAAAGTGTGTTCCATTAACAGAAGCAGCCTTCAAAAGGTGGATGATAAGAAACTTCTGTGAATTAAAAGAACTTGTTCTAACCCAATGCAAATAAACTAAGAACTTTGAAAAAAGGTTTGATGAAATGTTAACAAGAATATACAATTTAGAGAGGAATATAAGTGAATTAATGGAGCTGAAAAACACAACACGAGAACTTTGCGAACTATGCACAAGTTTTAACAGCCGAATCGATCAAGCAGAAGAAAAGATATCAGAGGTCAAAGACCAACTGAATGAAATAAAACGAGAAGACAAGATTAGAGAAAAAAGGATAAAAAGGAACGAGCAAAATCTCCAAGAAATATGGGACTATGTGAAAAGACCTAATCTATGCTTGATAGATGTACCTCAAAGTGACGAAGAGAATCAATCCAAGCTGGAAAATACGCTTCAGGATATTATTCAGGAAAACTTTCCCAACCTAGCAAGGCAGGACAATATTCAACTCCAGGTAATACAGAGAACACCACAAAGATATTCCTCAAGAAGACCAACCTCAAGGCATATAATCGCCAGATTCACCAGGGTTGAAATGAAGGAGAAAATACTGAAGGCAGCCAGAGAGAAAGGTCAGGTTACCCATAAAGGGAAGCCTATCAGACTCACAGCAGATCTCTCAGCAGAAACCCTACAAGCTAGAAGAGAGTGGGGGCCAATATTCAACATCCTCAAAGAAAAGAACTTTCAACCCAGAATTTTACATCCAGCCAAACTAAGCTTCATAAGCGAAGGAAAAATAAAATCTTTTGTGAACAAGCAAGCACTCAGAGATTTCATCACCACCAGGCCTACATTACAAGAGCGTCTGAAAGAACCACTACACATAGAAAGGAACAACCAGTATCAACATTTCTAAAAAATACCAAAAAGTAAAGAGCATCAACATAATCAAGAATTTACATCAACTATTTGGCAAAACAGCCAGCTAAGATTAAATGGCAGTATTAAACTCACATATATTATTATTAATTCTAAATTTAAATCGACTAAATCCCCCAATCCAAAGACACAGACAGGCAAAAAAAGCCAAAACCCATCAGTATGCTGCACCCAGGCCCATCTCACATGCAAGGATACACAAAGACTCAAAACAAAGGGATGGAGAAAGATTTACCAACTAAATTGAGAGCAAAAATAAATAAATAAATAAAAAGCAGGAGTTGCTTTAAAGCAACAAAGATCAAAAGAAGCAAAGAAGGATATTACATAATGATAAAAGGATCAATGCAACAAAAAGAGCTAATGATCCTAAATATATACACACCCACTACAGGAATACCCAGATACATAAGACTTATAAAGAGACTTAGACTCCCACACAATAATAGTGGGAGACTTCAATATCAATATTAGACAGATCAATGAGACAGAAAATTAACAATGATATCCAGGATTTGAATTCAGATCCGGAATAAGTAAACTTAATTAACATTTATAGAACTCTCCACTTTAAATACACAAAATATACACTCTTATCAGTACCACATCACATCTATTTACAGGTTTAAATGAAATATTGGTTGGCTGCTTGTTTGTTATTTTCTTCCCTCATTTTTTTTTTCATGTCTCTATTATTAAGCACAATTATAGGCATACCCATTTTTAGACTGCATTCTAGCCCGGGCAATAAAGCAACACCCCCGTTCTCTCTCCCTCTTCCCCTTTCTCTTTCTTCCTCTCCTTCATTCTTTTTTCTTTCTCTCTTTCTTTCTTTTTTTTTTTTTTAGAAAAAAAAAAAAAAAAAGAAATCCAGGCTATTCCTCACTGGGCCTGCCTGCCCCCACCAGCTCAACCCACCTTTGCTATAGCATCATGAGTTAAAATCACCTTCCCTTTACAAAAAAAAAAAAATGATCAACAGGCACTTCTACAAGTTACTTGCATCTCTTAGTGCATTGGTTTTATCTTTAAGATAAAAATGAAAGTTCTTTTTTTTTTTTTTTTTTCCAAACAGAATCTCACTCTGTTGCCCAGGTTGGAGGGGAGTGTGACCTTCACATCTTGCTGCACCCTCCCAGGATCAAGCTCTCCTCCTGCCTCAGCCTCCCAAGTAGCTGATACAACAGGCATGTGCCACTACATCTGACAATTTTTGTATTTTCTATGGATACTGGGTGTCCCTATGTTGCCTGGGCTGGTCTCAGACCCCTGGGCTCAAGGAATCCTCCTGCCTCAGCCTCCCAAAGTGCTGGGATTACAGTTGTGAGCCACTATACCTGGCCTAATGAAAATTTTTTAACAAGTTAGAAAAACAAACATATCTCAGAAGTTGTTATGATGATTTCCTGGAGTAATGTTGATTTCATCTCACAAATACACATGCCCAGGCAAGTCTCTTCTGCCCTATTTCATTGCTAAAGCCTGTGGTCAAGGCACCATCACTTTATAAAATAATGAATTCAACATCTGGATTCCTATGCTTAAATTTTATTCTCAAATTTAGTTTTCTTTCTATAAAATAAATTATTACATCCTTACCCTTATTTTGAATTTTGTTTGGCAGCCCTTCACTAAAGGGTGAAGCTCAATTTTCTTTTCATGGCAAAGAAGGCTAGTTTCTAATTCTAGACTTACTTTACTCTCTCCAGTCTCAGTTTCCACAAATCTGCATCATGAAATCTATTTTTCTATCACAAGAACTTAAAATTCCCCATGTTCCTCTTTATTCCCTACCTTTGAACAATGTGATCTTGGTGGCTGAAATGTTCCCTCCCATCTTTGCTGCATGATAAATGCCTATTCATCCTTCTATATGCAGTTAAAATCCTCCTCTTCTGTGAAATCTTATGGATTTCCCTTGACATAGTCAATATGTCTAAGCTCTGAGCTGGTCTTAGTACTTCATCTTCATGATTTATTAGTTTGGACCTATACTGTTTGCTAGCCAAGTTTTGGAACTTTGCTGGCATTTCCATAAAGTTATTATTCTTTTCTTTTTCTCTGAAAGGTTCAAGAAAAAAAAAAGTAAAGAAGAAGAGATAAGGATGAGCAGATAATGGCAAAGGTAAAAAAGGATATATCAAATCTTTTAGGATAAGGCTGAGTGATTTTCCCCCAATTCTTTAGTTACACTCTCAAGATTTTGTGCTGTGTCAAGGTGTTCTCAAGAGAAGCAAGTGAAAAAAAGGGACAACTGTGGTTCCACCACTAAACTTGAAGGAGTTTAAGCAACACAACTCATGAAAGATAGAAATAAAAGTACATAGAGCCAATGGAAGTTAGAGAATTTCTCCAATGTGGGACCTAGCCACTCACCTGTTATACCCTCACATATAAAGGGGAGTCAATTCCAATATTGGTTACCTATATCTGATATTGTTTTATCCATATTGTATTCTATTACTGCTTAACCAAATCTTACTTAAGTATTATTTTCTTCTTGAATACTATCCATATTCACTCATTTTAGGATCTGGCATATTGATCATTGTTCAGGAGAATTGGAAAGCATTCTCCCATAATGACATCTTGTTTTTACTCAAACAGGCTATTCACAGATTTGCCTTAGTAAAAACGTGTTCCATCACCAACTGATAATTTGGAATGTGAAATTTGAAGCATTATAAATAAATGTAGGATTTATTTGAAGCCAATGTATTTCATGCATTCAGTATTTCTCACAATTATCATTTATGTGGACCTTTTATTGAAGCTCAGTTTCAGCCAATTTAAAAGATAATTGCTTATCTCACCTAAATGCTCACCTGAGACATGCAAAGTAAATTTTGGATTGCTAATGTCATCCCAAATGCTGAGACACAATTCTTGATAGCTTGCTCACATTTTTGCATATCTTGCAAGAGAGACACTAAGTGCTCTTTTATGTGGAGTTTAAGGACATTTGTACTGTCCTTATTGTAAGACCCTTTTTTTAAAAATGAATAGGCTTCATTTTTTAGAGCAGTTATGGAAAGCTGAGGAGAGAGTTCAGATCTCCCATATACCTCCACTTCCTCCCAATCAGTTTCCTATGATTAACATATTGCATTAGGTGTGGCATTTTGTTAAAATAGATGTGGCAATATTGGTACATTATTATTAACTGAAGTTCATAGTTTACACTAGAGTTCAGGCTTTGTGTTGTACAATTCTATGGATTTTGATAAATGTATAATGTCATGTGTCCACAATTATAGTATCAAACAATATAATTCAGTGCCCTAGAAATCACTGTGCACCATTTATTCATCCCTCTCTCCCTCTTACCCCTGGCAACCTTTTTATGTTTCTACAAGTTTGCCTTTTACTGAAGTGTTATATAGTTGGAATCACACAGTAATATTTTTTTTCAGACTGACATTCTTCCCATAAGCAATATGTATTTAAGGTTTTTCCAAATCTTTTCATAGCTTGATATCTATTTCTTTTTATTACTGAGTAACATTTCATTGCATAGAAACATTTGTTTATTTACTCTCCTTTTGAGACAATATTTTGTTGTTTTCAGTTTTAGCCAATTATGAATAAAGCTTCTATGAACATCAGTATTCATTATTTGTGTGAACAAATATTTCCACTTCACTTAGACAAATCAAAGGTGAAAAAACCTACGTTTAGCTATAAGAAATGTAATTTTAATATGTTTAGCTATACGATAAGCTTCCAGAATGTCTAAAGTGATAGTACCACTTCACATTTCTACCAGTAAGAAATGAATGAGCCTACTGCTCTAAATTCTTTATAGTGTTAGTTCTTCTGAGTTTGCATGGTGTAACCAGTCTAATAGATGTGTAGTGGCATCTCAGTGACATTTTAATTTAAAATTCCCTAATGACACATGACACTGTGACTCTTTATAAGCTTATTTGCCATATGCATATCTTATTTGACAAAGTGTCTATTTATATCCTTTGTCTATTTTTGATTAAACAGTTTGTATTATTGTTGATTAATAACAGTTATATGACATATTTTGATGTAAGTTCTTTAACAGATAAGTGTTTCGTAAATATTGCTTCCTAGTCTGTAGCTTGTCTTTTACCAGTGTCATTTGTATAGCAGAAATATTTAATTTTAACAAAGGCTAACATTAATTCTTTTTATTCTATGCATTGTTCTTTTAGTGTTATTTCTAAAAACTTATTTCCAATGAAAGGTCACATAGATTTTTGTCCTATAATATCTTCTAGAAAGTGTAGAGTTTTGTGTTTTATATTTAGGTTTATAATCCATTCTAGGTTAAATTTGTTAAAAGTATATAGTGTGAATTGGTTTCTCTTTTAGGTTCTGTGCATATACGAGTACAAATATTCTAGCACCATTTATTGAAAAGGCTCTCTACATTGCATTATCATTTCTTTTTTTGTCAATAATAAATACACTATATTAGGGTGGATCTATTTCTGGTTTATCTATTCTGTTCCACTAATCTATTTATTTATTATTTCCAGGTCATACTGTCAATATCATACTGTCTTGATTACTGGAAGCTACATAATAAGTTCTGAAGTTGGATAATGTCAGTCCTCCAACTTGTTCTTCACTATTATATTGATTGTGTTTTAGTTATTTCTTTATTTTAAATGCTTACTCCACTCTTAAATGGTTTCTGATGAAAAGTTTAATGTAACTTATACCCCTGTTTATAGGTTAACCATTTCTCTCCCTATCCCCTGGTCTCTATCTAGATGTTATCTTTGTCTTTGGTTTTCTGAAGTTTGAACATGTTACGCCTAGCTGTGAGGTTTTTGGTATTTATTCCTCTCGGTGTTCTCTGAGCTTTTTGGCTATGTGGCTTGAATTTTGTCATTAGTTTTGGGAAATATGCAGTCATTATTACTTCAAATAGTTCTTCCATCACATTACTCATTTTTTTTTTCATCTTTCTGGTATCCCTTTTATGCAAATGTTTAAATTTTTACACAATTTTTGGATATTCTGTTCCATTTTTCCATTTTTTAATTTTGTTTCTTTTTTTTTTGTTTTTCATTTCAGATTGGTAAGTAATTGCTGTCATATCTTCAGGATCATTTGATGCTTTACTTGAATGGGTTCAATCTACTGGTGAAGGCATCAAAAGAATTCTTCAGATATTCTTTAATTTCTAACATTGCCTTTTGATTATTTATTAAAATTTCAGTCTCTCAGCTCATATTACCCATGTGCTATGGTTTGATTGCCTTTCCTTTCTGAAACTCATTTGAAACTTAATTTCCAGTGTAACAGTGTTGAGACCTATAAAAAGTAACTGGATCATAATAAATTAATTGATTAATGGATTAGTAGATTAATAGATTATCAGGGTGTAAATTATCACAAGAGTGGATTTGTTATAGAAGCAAGTTGGGATTTTCAGTGCCTCCTGTCACCCTATGATGCCTTCCACCTTGTTGAGACACAACACTAGAAGCCAACCAGATGCAGCTGTCTAACCTTGAACTTCCCAGCCTCCAGGGCCATATGAAATACATAGCTTTTATTTATAAATTACAAGAAGTCTTGGACATTCAGTTATAACCACAGAAAACCAAATAAAGTACTACTTATTCTTTTATGTTCACTTTTTTCCATTAATGACCTTAGCAAATTCCTCATAATTATTTTTAATTGCTAGTCTGACAATTTCAAAATTTCTGTCATCTGAGTCTGATTCTGTTTCTTATGTTTCCTCTGCTGATTTTTAAAAATATATAGTGACTTAAGAATTTGCCAAGGAGCCTGAACTTTAAGATCATTCCTGCCTCCAAACCAGTTTTTCAATAATTTAAATTGATATACAATAGTTGTACATATTTGGGGGGTACATGTGATATTTTGATGTCTGTAAATAATGTATTATGATCAAATCAAGGTAATTGGAATATCCATCACCTCAAATATTTACCTTTTCTTTCTGTTGAGGACATTTTAGTTCTAAATATTTTGAAATATACAATATTATCGTTTACTATAGTCTCTCTACTGTACTACTGAAATATTACAGCTTATTCCTTCTATCTAACTGTATTTTTGTACTTTTTAACCAACTTCTCTTTACCACCATACTCCATATTCTTCCCAACCTCTGATAATTAAGATTCTACTCTCTACCTCTATAGTACATTTTTTTCATGTTTTACAAAAAAGTGAGCATATTAACTATTTTTCTTTCTGTGCTTGGCTTATTTCAGTTAACATAGTGAATGGATAATGTAAGTGGATGTATTATTCAGCCATTAACAATAAATATTATCATTTGCAGCAACATGAATGGAGCTGAAAGTCATTATGTTAGGTTTCCAATTATTGTCACTTAGAGACTGGTTCTTTTAAATATGATTTTTGTGCATGCTATATCAATACCTTGCAGAAAACTGTTAACCACTGTTTTTATAATCATTTATTCATGTATTCAGCAAATATATAATGAGGCTGGGCACAGTGGCTCATGCCTGTAATTCCAGCTTTGGAAGGCCAAAACAGGAGAACTGCCTGAGCCCAAGAGTTGAAGATCAGCCTGGGCAACATAGTGAGACCCTGTCTCTACCAAAAATAATACGTCTTGGCACGTACCTGTAGTCCCTTTTACTCATGAAACTGAGGAATGAGAATTACTTCAGCTTAGGAGTTTGAGGCTTCAGTGAGCCGTGATCTTACCACTGCACTCTAGTTTGGGTGACATAGCAAGACTTTGTCTTAAAAAACAATACCAAACAATATAAAATGCTAAATATGTAATGAACATGTAATGATAAGTTTTTGTTATTTTTATCCCTCCTTTCTATAACTCTTACATTTATTTCTATTGTTTGTTGGTGAAATAAACTGAATAAAACAATTATGTGTTTTATTAAAAACCCAAATATTCCAAAGGGTTATATGCTTTAGATTATATTAATTGCATGATCACATTAAATGTCAATTTGACTGCATAAATATTTTCTGTTCAAATTGCTTTAGCTTCAGCACTTCCAAAATATTACCCCATTGTGTTTTTACAGATGGTGTTATTGCAAAGTTTGATATCAGTCAGATTCTCAGATTTGTTTTCCTTTATAGGGAGACTTCTCTGAATTCAATGTGTTTAAGGTATTTAAATTTTACTCGAAGGTGACTCATCATTTTCCTTGTCAATTCTATTTGGTACTCTGTAAGCCCCAATTTTCAGTAGTTTTATTTTTCATTAGCTCTGGGAAATTTGTTATTATTATGTCATTAATTATCTTTTCCCATTTTCAATCTTTTTCTGTTTCTTTTGTATTTTTAACATCTAGATCTTGGTTATTTTATTTCTTTTTTTGGCTTTTCTAGGTATCGTGCATTTTCTCTTATATGTTATCTCTCTAATATTTCCTGCTGCCTTCTGGAAAAATTTTTTATTGTGTTTTTTAGTTGAAATGGCACAGGGTTTTTCTCATTTACTTTGTAAGATGAGGAACCCTGGCTGGTGATGCTCCCACTGGGGCTTCACTTGGCCACATTACCTACTGGAAGAGGCAGCCTGCCCACTCAGCCTTCTGGGGCCACACCTGGCTTGCTCACTGCCTCATCCCCAGCCCACGTGTGTTATAGCTCACACCCATGTTCAGCGGTTTCCAAGTTCTTGTTCCACATCCAAGAAGAATGAGGATACTCTGACAATTGAAGGATGAGGATGAAGGAGAAGAATTTTATTGAGTGGTGAAACAGTTCTCAGAAGAGAGGGGACTTGAGAGCAGTCAACCACCCTGAGTTGGGTGGTTTCTCTCTCAGTGTGGCTAGGTCTGTGACTTAGGCACAGAATTGGAATAAGTGGGCTGTAGGTAGCAATGGAAAAGGTAACATTCGATTGGTTAAAAAGCATTATTCAGACAGAACCAATCAGAAAAGAGTGGGTAAACAGGAATAGAAGTTCTCTCTCTGGATCACAGATTTCAGGCTGTTGTTGGCTTGAAGGTGGGCTTTCACTGGGACCTGTCCCTGTCTGCCTAGGTTTTGTCTACCTACTGCTGCTCTCACAAGTATGCATTTCTTACCCATTGGCCTTATTATTTTGGATCCTTTAGTTAAATACAATATTTCTCATATGCAATTAACTGTCTTACTATAAAAATCTTACTAGTTCATGTAACAGTGTCCTCTCTTATTTCCTTGGAAATATTTATTATGCTCATTGTTCTAGTAATTATCTTCATACATTCTGTGTTGCATACTTTGTTGGCTTTTACAGTGTTTGACTTATCACCTATCTATTTATCTATATCTACCTATTGAAGAGTTAGAAAAGGTGTGATACCTTTCCTTACCCATAACAGCCACAGATGACATTCCTGTGACAATGACAGTTTAACAAGAGAAAAACATAACAAAATTATTTAATCAAAATTTTACCTGACATGGAAGAATTCAAAAATAAATATCCAAAGATCTGAGGAGAAGTGTCTACTTTAGGCTTAGATTAGAGGAAGAAAGAACAGATGTGTAGAAATGGGATTGGACTAAGTTGTAATAGACTGAGCAGGGAAGGCCAGCAAGGCCTGTCTGTTTAGCTTATCCTTGGCCTCTTTTTGTAGCATTCCTTCTTCCTGGGTATAAGGCAAGGATCCTCTGGAATGAGACTCTTAGGACCATGTTAGAGTAATTTTTCTTTTCTATGACTTGCCTTTGTGAAGAGGAATTCTAGTTTCTATGGTTTGCCTTGGCAGAGAAAGGGGAACAAGAGAGATCAGGGCAGGAGTTCAGAGACAGACTTTGCTTCTGAAGTTAATTTGGGGGGTTTGCAATCTCTTTCAGTTGAAAGTAGTCAGCATACCAAAGCTCAATACTTTAGGCTATCATTTTCTGAGCTCTAATACCATCCATCCATTTATCTGCCTGTTTATTCATATATATCACTATCATCATTAGGTTATTGTTTTTATGGGTAAATTCAATTGAGGAACAGGTAAGCTTGGGCCCTTTGTGTGTCCCTTCAGCTAGTTTAACATAATACTTAAATTTTAAGTACAGAAATATTTCTATGAAATTCTATCCTAAAGCAAGATGGAAACAGGAATATATAGAGACATATCACGTTGAATGGCTTTCTGGTTACCGCTTCCCTGGTAGAGTGCCCCTTGTTTTTTGAAACCTAATTTCACAGATAGAACTGACAAATATTTTTCCCTGACCAAATTTTAGTCAGGCTTCTCTGAGTCCGTTGTTTGACTTGGCTCAACTTTGGCCTTCTGTGTCTTTGTAGAATATAGTTTTAGCAAAATCTTGCTAAGTCAATTTAGTCAGAAGACCTCACCCTTGATATCTAATTACCTTTAATAGTTTAACAAATTACTAATTTTCCACCACCCCCCAGGTAATATTTGATAACTCTGACCTGCCTTCAGCAAGAATTCTGTCAGTTTGGTTTACCCAGAATCTTCCCTTGCTCTTGAAGTTTCCTTTTTTATCCGCTGGCCCCAACCCTGCTCCTTGGATATAATTTCCACTTTTCTTTGTTGTATTCATAGATGAGCACAATGAGCACAATCTCTCCCTTTTACTGCAAAATCTCATTAAGATAGTCCCTATACCTATCATTATGGTCCTAAATAAAAAGCCTGCTTACTGTTTTAAACAAGTATAATAAGTATTTTTTCCTTAACAGTATATATTCTCTAATGCAATGTTTTAAACCAATTCTTATATAAAATTATATTTATAGATAACATAGCATTTTTTAAAGTTCCTTTTCTAATATGATTTGGAAACTTAGCATGACTGAACCTTAAATGTCAAAGACATGAAAATTGCCCATAATCTTACATACAAAGCAATTAATTGTTACCTATCATATTTATAGACAATCAATATCCTAAGGCATTTACATCCTAGCATAACAACAATGTTACTTATATGGGTGCTTTATTGTGATTTAATTACATTATAGGACTTTGTAGTTAAGACTATAGCATTTTATTTATTTATTGTCATTGAAAGAATGAGAAATAGACTTTCATTGATTGATGCTAGTTAGAAAATCTTTTTATCCTAAATATCCATTTTTTTCTCTGCTTGAATCTTTCAAATTTGCCACTTATTATTTGGATTGGTACCAGAGTTTTTAAATATGTACAGTATTTTAAACTGAAGATTTTCATCAAATAATTATGTGAGCTTTGCTCACAAAGAAAGATAATATTGCTTCTTTTCCATTTCAGGTAATTTCAATTAATATTTTATTTGATATTCAATGATTGACTGATATTGACCAAGAGAGCTTTTTTTGTTCCCTTCAACTTGACTAAATCTGAGACATGTTTCTTTCTTACTGTAGGCCCCCTGGACTTCTCTTTTCTTAGAAAACTTGCTATTGCAAACTTTCTCTGTCCCTTTCAGATGTAAGTCTTCTGCAATAGAAATGTTTTCTTAAGAACATAGGAGCCATCTCTGAAAGGTAATCCTCAAGAAAAATAGTCCCCAATCCCCTAGTCTCTGTGGAAGAGTTAGAAACTAACTTCAATAAGCATCAAGTAGCAAATACTGATGGCCTCATCATATTCACCAACTTTCTCCATAACTTTTTCAACTTAATAGTTTTTTCACTAGCTCACAAAGGTGCTAAAACCTCTTCCATCCTTTACTTCAAAGAAGTAGAGTAGAAGTTGTCTCCCACATTGCAATGGTCTTGACCATTACTGCAGTAAGTTCCTTGTTTTTTTAACAAGTGTCCAGTGTAAATTTTTCTTTGTCAGTGCAGGGTCTGTCCATTTACACATCCTTTAAAGGATTTATAGTATGAAAATTAATTTTAAGAACAATGGTACATGTACTAGAAACCAACAGTATAAAAGAATTTCCTCCTTTTGTGTTTAAGCCCCAGAGATACATGTTTTGCTTTGTATTAAGATAGTTTTGCTCCTTCTCTTACTAAACTCTATTCTAATTTTGGCTTTATGTGGATCTTGTCAATAACAGCTATTAATTAGTTGTCATGATTTGCAAAATCTCTGATTTGGATGAATGATAAGACATGAAGTTTTTAAAAAGAAGCTCAAGAATGAATTACTTTTTGAGAAACCCGGTGAGCATTAAATGAAGCTAAATATTTCTGGCAAAATACAAAAATATGCTTATTACATTATTAATAAAAATATTTTGACTCCTCTCTCAGTAGGCCCAATAAAATAATTTCTTGATGAATTATGATAGACATGGAAAGATGCATTTTTCCACCATGGTTCCGGATGTTCCTCTTTAACCACCTTGGTAAAATCCAAATTGCCCAAATAATGCCTGGCAATCAGCAAATCAGAAAGAAGGTCTTCCTCTTTGAAACTCTGTGACATCCCCCAGTCTGCCTTAATAAAGCCCTAAAACCCATTCCTTCCTCCTTTTCTATCTTAGAAAGCTCCTTAAAAGCCTTGTCACCTGGGATGTTTTTGAATAAAAGTTTATTCTAATAGTCCTTTATTTGATTTTCTCCCATAAGAGGTATTTCTATGTATTAAATCATTCTTATAAACTTCGTGTGTGTGTGTGTGTGTGTGTGTGTGTGTATGTACATATAGTTTTACATATATATAATATTTTATGGTATTTTGTTATGGGGTAAAAAACATATTGCATTGAAGTATAAATGAATTTACCTTTCCACACATAAGATAAAGAATGTTGTGAAAGAAATTACTCTTGCCTAGTAGTTCGAAAGTGTTTTTCAGTACAATAATCCCAAGAGAGATTCTGATCAGATAAATTTGAGAAATTTTGCTGACTGAAGGCCAGGAATGCCAGTGTCACCTTGTTATAGCACATGCAGAGCTTGATACTATTTGTTTGCCACAGCAGTTTTAGCTGAAGCAAATATGAAGTTCAAGTCCACAGCAGCTAGGTTAAACCAGTCCAGAGTTTTAAAGGCCCCAGAGCTCAAAGCAACCCCATCATGGCCTAGGCCCAAGTTGTGCAAAACTCTGATTCAGACACTTCAGAGAGATTCAGAAATTATATTACTCTATTAAAAGTTTGGATACATTCTACTCTTAGGGAAACAGTTTAATTCCTTTAGTTGTTATTTGTTTTGTTGTTTTCCTTTTTAATTTTAGCATATATTTAAAAAGTGTTTTGTTTAAATAAAACCTATTCTAGGAAAATATTTTAGAAATATTATTCTAAGGCAAATTACCTTTTTCTACAAGCTATAATCTTTGTTCCTAACAAATAGAAAGAAAAGAAAATATAAATAACATTTCATAGAAATATCTTTAAATCTAGAAAAATATTTCTTAACCACAAATTATTTATTTTTCATTTATTTATTTATTTATTTTTATTTTTTATTTTTATAAAGAAAAAATAAAAGAGAGCAAAGTCTACTTTTGTGGACCGAGTTAAGAGACCAGGGGACAGCGCAAATGCAGTCCCCTACTACCACAAATTATGCAGTTGAGTTTCCTACATTTGGGGAAATTGCAGGGGTCAGCACATCCAGAGTGCAAAGGATAAGCCTCGCCCTGGGAAAACCACCTTCGTGATATGGCATCTCCCCTGCCAGGTAAGTATAATAATAAATTATGGTAATTTTTCAAATCTACAAAGGACATTGGGTTAACTATAGAAAATTTAACTATGTCAAATATAAAAAAGAATGGTTTTAAAATAGTTTTTTAAAGGTCTTTTTCTTTGAAATTTTCTACCTTTTCTTCCCTGTTAGAATACTGTTTTTTATATCTAATGGATCCCTATTATATTACTTAAGATTCCCACTGCATTCCAGATATTATGTAGCTGATAAAAGTGTATATTGGTGTGTTGAATATTTTCCACCTTCTGGAGGACAATATTTAGTGTTCATTCATAGTATCTTGTTATAAAAATTTGTATATTTTTAAATGAATGTATGATGACTGTGGGTTTAATACATATTTAGATATGTAAAAATTTTACAACCAATGTTATTAGTGCAGTTATATTAAATCACCATTTCTGGTAGTAAATATAATATGCACAAATTTACAAATGTTATTTTCTTTACATGAGTTCCTACCATTTAGCTAAATAAAATATTTCAATTGATCTTAAATGGAGAAATTTTTTAGTGACATAAATAATACTTAAAATGTTCACGGTTCTGCTAAGATTGCCATAGAAATAATACATAAAATAGGGTGACTTGCTTTAACAGAACACTTGCAAGTGAAATAAGATTTTAGAGTGGAGTATTGCTAGAGTAGTTATTAATAAGACATCGAAGCAAAACCAAATAGGAAGAATTTATGCTCTTGAGTGCTTTGCTGAAATCCTTTCAGTCATGTTGAAGCAAGACAGAGTCTGTGCTTTTCCAGTTTCGTATGTCAGGTAAAACATAGCAGGGGGTGAAATGAATTCATCTTTCTGTCTTCAAGTAAACTAAAAGCAATTTTTGTCTTCCCATGTGGTCACTTGAGGTGCTTGTCATGTTCAAGCTAATGATATCAGGCACCCTCAGGTTGTTTAAGTATTCATGAAGTAATTAAATTCTCATTAACATATAAATAAAAGAAAACTGAAAACAAGTTTAGCAGGCACCTAACATCTGTTCTAATGCTTTTAAGTATTAAAATGTGCCACACACAGAAGGAAAAGTGCATTCTGTTCAGGGAAGTATTTTGCATAGATTATTTATAGAAACTGTAATTAAACTGATTTGGCATATTAAAGAATGTTAACAGGAGCACATTATTTAGACAGTTTGTTGTCTGTCACTTAAATAAGGAGTTAAAAATAGAAATCAGAAAAGTAAAATTAAGTTTCATTTATTTTACATTTCAGAAAATATTATAAGAGTAATTGAAATTTATTTTCATTCTAAAAGAAGATGGTTAAATTTTAGTTTATGCAGGTATATATCCAACTTTACAGCTGTACCCAAAAGTCCATTTCATTGCAAATTTTATAGAATGGTTTTGGTACTTGTCCAAGTATTTCACTTAAACCCGTAAATTTACCCTACTCACAGGTACAGATGATTTTCTCTTTATTGCTTTTATATATGGTTTTGTCAAATGGTAAAATGGAATGTATTGAAGAAAATCTGAACTTTCATTATTAGCCTTCTTGTTTCATGCTATTTCCCACTTATGTTAGATCTTTTCATGCTATGTATTAACTGTTATAATTACAAATTTCACAAAAATTTTGCTGTTTCCCAATCATCTCAATAAAATTTGCTATTCAAATAAAATAAACTCACTTATTTTACCAAGAGTTGTATAAGGGTAAGAAAATTAATTTTTTCCTCAACTCTCATAGGTTCTTGGAAAGCAACCCTATAAGACAGATTTAAGGAAAGACAAACAAAACATTACCCATATTGTTGCATATCAGAAAATAATACCCACAGAGTTTGTTGCTTTGGTATGCTGAACATCTTAAACTTCTATAGGGTGGCTTTAAAATATGCCTGGAACTCAAAAACGTTCTGACCTTTTCTGTTTTACTCTCACCCCCCAGCAGGGGAATTTTACTCTGACATTTCCTTACTAAGTTAAAACCACACCTACCACTGAAAACACAATTGCATTTTATCCCCTCCCTGAAATTTCACTATTTCAGGTAGAAGAATGAGAAATGTAATCACACCTGAACAGTTTGTCACAAGATATTGCCTGTCATTTAAATTCCAGAGAATCATTTAAAAAATGATGTCTGCTTCTTGGGTACATTTATTTTCTTTAAAATTTTCCTTCCCCTCTAAAATTGCTTACAGTTCCCCACTCCCCTCTCCCCTGTGAAAAGAATGAAACTGCCTTTGTAAAATTATAGCTAAGGAAATTATGACAGTGAAAGATATCAGACCTAACCAATTCCATCTTGCTTGTAACTTCTAAACTGTCCTTATCCATTCTTGGGTGCAGGTCAAACTACCCTTGGGAAGGAATTTAGTTTATAGTTTAAATAGCAGTCCTTCCCAAAAGCTAAACTCTTCTTGTAAAATGAATGAAAGACCACCAGCCACAAAGTAAGGATGAGAAGGGCTGCAACTCCAACTATTACCAACCATTATTCTGGAGTTCATAAAATTTGCAACTTCCCCAAATACTCTTGAGGATAACGTCACTACTATGAACTTAAGATTGGCCTGTCAAGGTGTCTTTGCCAGTTATTGCATATCTAACAACCAGATAGTCCCATCTGGACCTGCCATCCAGTTCTGTGGCCCCCATCCAGGAACTGACTCAGCATAAGAGGACAGCTTGGACTCCCTATGACTTCATCCCTGAGCCAACCAATCAGCTCTACCGACTCACTGGCCCCCTCGCCACTTAAAAACACTTATCTCTGAGTTTTCAGGGAGACTGATTTGAAGAATAATAAAACTCCAGTCTCTCACATGGCCAGCTCTACATAAATTGCTTCTTCTTCATTGCAATTCCCCTGTACTGATAATTGGCTCTTCTAGGCAGGGAGCAAGGTGAACCCGTTGGGTAGTTACAAGAGTGGTTAAGCTTCAATTAACTGCTCCTACTTTAACTCTTGTATTTTGTGTGGCTCCTGTGCTTAAGCATGTTAATACATCTTTATATCTTTTCTCCTGTTGATCTATATATCGTCAGTTTATTTCAGCAAACTCAATCACTTATAAAAAGAGGAAAAATTCTCTTTACCTATATAACATATACATTTCATATATACAGAAGAGACACCCAGGGAATGAGGAATTATCAAAGAGATAGGTTTAAATTCCAGATTATGTAGCATTTTCAACCTTTGTTCTTTAATAGTAAATTTTTACAGAAGTGACAAGACAAAAGGAGAGGACTTGCAACTTTAGGGAAGACCAATAAATGGCAAATAAAGGCTAGTTAGTAAAGCCTGGTAAGGTAGATTTTGCTAGTATCTTTCGCTAGCATCTTTTTTCAGATGATAAGCATCTAAAGCTGTTTTCAGTGGTTATGATTTGTTCTTCCTTCTAGGGAGAACTTTAAATTATCTGAGCTTGAGAGGAATGTGACTCTGTGGCCTGAGTCACATGACATGTCGCTGCAAATTCTCCTTTAACTTCCTTTCTTATTCTTGTATTGTAGATGATTAGGAAAGACTTGAAAGCACCTTAGAAAAGAGCACCCTTGAGTCTAATACCCCTTTATAAGTAATATTAAAGCAATCTTACTTGTAGCAAACTGTAATCAACCAAATCACTGTAATGAATGTATTGGCCTTGTGTAGAAAATGTTGCAACTCTGCTAAATTTCTCTATCTCTGCCCATATAAGTGAAATTGTAACTTTCCCACTTTGGAGCACTGACCCCATTCTTCTGTAGTCTTTGTCAGCCACGTGAAGATCCTCAAGTTTTGCAGCTGAATAAACTCTATGCTTAATTATATTTTCTGAATCTCATTGCTGAAGGTTGACATCTTTCATTTAGGCAAATAGGAGGGTAGAGACCTTTCCTGCATCTGCTTATTCTTTTTTTTTTCCTTTCTTGGCCTCTTTTTTATTACATTTTACGTCCTGGGGTACATGTGCAGATCATGCAGGAGTGTTACACAGGTATACACATGCCATGCTGGTGTGCTGCATCCATCCCCCAACATCTACATTAGCTATTTCTCCTAATGTTATCCCTCCCTGAGCCCTCTACCCCTGCTATCCCTCTCTAGTATCCCCAACCCCCAACAGGCCCCAGTGTGTGATGTTCCCCTCCCTATGTTCATGTGTCCTCATTGTTCAACATCCACTTATGAGTGAGAACATGTGGTATTTGGTTTTCTGTTCTTGTATCAGTTTGCTGAGAATGATGTTTTCCAGCTTCATCCATTTCCCTGCAAAGGCCATGAACTCATCCTTTTTATGGCTGCATAGTATTCCATGGTGCATATGTGCCACATTTTCTTTATCAAGTCTATCATTGATGGGCATTTGGGTTGGTTCCAAGTCTTTGCTATTGTAAACAGTGCTGCAATGAACATATGTGTGCATGTGTCTTTACAGTAGAATGATTTATAATCCTTTGGGTATATACCCAGTAATGGGATTGCTGGATCAAATGGTATTTCTATTTCTAGATCTTTGAGGAATCACCACACTGTCTTCCACAATGATTGAACTAATTTACACTCCACCAACAATGTAAAAACATCCCTATTTCTCCACAACCTCTCCAGCAACTGTTGTCTACAGATTTTTTAATGATCACCATTCTAACTGGCATGAGATGGTGCATGTCAATGTGGTTTTAATTTGCATTTCTCTAATGACCAGTGATGATGAGGTTTTTTTTCATGTTTGTCGGCTGTATAAATGTCTTCTTTTGAAAAGTGTCTGTTCATATTCTTCATACACTTTTTGATGAGGTTGTTTGTTTCTTGTACATTTGTTTTAGTTCTTTGTAGATTCTGGATATTAGTCCTTTATCAGATGGGTGGTTTGCAAAATTTTTTTCCCAATCTGTTGGTTGCCAGTTCACTCTAATGATTGTTTCTTTTGCTGTACATAGTGCAGAAGCTCTTAAGTTTGATTAGATCCCATTTGTCTATTTTGGCTTTTGTTGCCATTGCTTTTGGTGATTTAGTCATGAAGTCCTTGCCTATGCCTATGTCCTGAATGGTATTGCCTAGGTTTTCTTCTAGGGTTTTTATGGCGTTAGGTCTTATGTTTAGGTCTTTAATCCATCTGGAGTTAATTTTTTTATAAAGTGTAAGGAAGGGGTCCAGTTTCAGTTTTCTGCAGATGGCTAGCCAGTTTTCCCAACATTATTTATTAAACAGGGAATCCTTTCTCCATTGCTCGTTTTTGTCAGGTTTGTCAAATATCAGATAGTTGTAGACATGTGGCATTACTTCTGAGGCCTCTGTTCTGTTTCATTGGTCTATATCTCTGTTTTGGTACCAGTACCATGCTGTTTTGATTACTGTAGCCTTGTAGTATAGTTTGAAATTGGGTAGCATAATGCCTCGAGCTTTGTGCTTTTTGCTTAGGATTGTCTTGGCTATGCATGCTTCTTTTTGGTTCCATATGAAGTTTAAGGTGGCTTTTTCCAGTTCTGTGAATAAGGTCAATGGTAGCTTGTTGGGGATAGCAATCAGGCAAGAAAAAGAAAGCATATTCAATTAGGAAAAGAGGAAGTTACACTGTCTCTAATTGCAGACAACATGATTATATATTTAGAAGACCCCATCGTCTCAGCCCAAAATCTCCTTAAGCTGATAAGCAACTTCAGCAAAGTCTCAGTATACAAAATCAATGTGAAAAAATCACAAGCATTCTTATACAGCAAAAACTGACAAACAGAGTGCCAAATTATGAGGGAACTCCCATTCACAATTGCTACAAAGAGAATAAAATATCTAGGAATACAACTAACAAGAGATGTGAAGGACCCCTTCAAGGAGAACTACAAATCACTGCTCAAGGAAAGAGAGGACACAAACAGATGGAAAAACATTCCATACTCATGGTTAGGAAGAATCAATATTGTGAAAATGGTCATACTGCCCAAAGTAATTAATACCATCTGCTTATCTTTAATTGTCCTCAGCTAAAGAATACTTCATATTTTGGTGTAGCATACTCTGGTCTTCCAGAGTTGTTAAAATCTGTTTGCTAAAAGTTAAGTCTCAAAAAAATCATAATATTGTAAACAAAGTTTAAGTGAAAATACAATTTCTATGATTTTAAATGGAACAAGACTTGAAATCCATTCTGATATTAACAGTCATTTCATATTTTTGCATTTAAATTTTGCATTTTTATTGTCATCACCTACAATTTTGTATATAATTAGAAGAATGTAAACTGGATATTTTGCAAAATAAAATGAGAGTATGTCCCAGGAAAAAAAATTGAAATAAAATAAACAAAATGAAACAAAAAACTAGTTCATGTTTTAAGCAATTTCACACCATGCTATTTTTTTTATTTTTCTTTTGCAATACAGAAAAATAAGACATGCCAAATGTGACTAAGTAATTTTTTTGGTGGGGGAGATAATAATGCTGCTATTTTATCCTATTTGTATGTAGAAAGTCATTATAGCTAGATAATTTCTATTATCCTTAAAAGGCCAAAATATTATATGAAATTTAAAATACTGTTGTAACCATTAATGGCATTTTTAATGAAATGTTAAATTTCTCTTTAAATTCTAATTTTTTTCAACTGGCAAAGATTTCTTTGCTTGACCCAATGTTAGCCTCATGAATTTTCTTGTAAGCTCATCCATCTATGTACCCTCTAGTAAAATTATCTTTTATCAAGAGCTCTGCTAATTCAGTTTACTAACAACCCCCCATCCTTCATATCTGATCACTTTCAATATCTAACAAGATTCCTCATCCTATATTATCTTCCAGATGATGTCTAATCACCTTGACTTACATTCAGCAAGTATCCTATTAGGTTGTGATAGCAACAGAAGGTAGCCAAATACCTAGGCAGATAAGAGCATGTCCCTGGTGAAATGTCACCTTCAAGCCATAAAACAGCTTGAAGGCTGAAGAAACAGACTGCTAGTCCTAGGTGAAACTCACAACCCAGAGTGACATCTTCTGTTCCTGTTTGCCTACCCTTTCCTGATTGGTTCTTTCTGAATAACACCTTTTAACCAATTGAATGTTGCCTTTTCCAATATCACCTACAGCCTGCCTCTTCCCTATTCTGAGCCCATAAAAACCCCAGACTCATCCACATTAGGGGGACTTTCCCACCTTCAGGTAGAGGAACCACCCTGTGTCACTTCTCCACAGAAACTTGTTTCACCACTCAGTAAAACTCCTCACCTAAACACCAGCTTGGTGAAAAAAGGGCCAGCCTAAAGGCCAACATGGTGAAATCCCATCTCTACTAAAACTACAAAAAATTACCTGGGTATGGTGGCAGGTGCCTGTAATCCCAGCTACTTGCAAAGCTGAGGCAGGAAAATGTCTTGAAGCCATGAGGCGGAGTTTGTAGTGAGCCAACGTTGCACCATTACACTCCAGCCTGGACAACAAGAGTGAAATTCCATCTCAAAGAAAAGGCTGCGTGCAGTGGCTCACACCTGTAATTCCAGCACCTTGGGAGGCCAAGGTGGGCAGGTCACAAGGTAAAGAGTTCAAGACCAGCCTGGCTAACATGGAGAAACCCCGACTTTACTAAAATTACAAAAAATTAGCTGGGTGTTGTCGTGGGTGCCCGTAATCCAAGCTACTTGAGAGGCTGAGGCAGGAGAATCACTTGAACCTGGGAGGCAGAGGTTGCAGTGAATGGGGATCGCACCAATGCACTCCAGCCTGGGTGACAGTATGAGAATCCATCTTAAAAAAAAAAATCTCTCCACCTTGCTCACTCTTTGATTGTCTGCATATTCCTATTCTTCTTGGTTGCTGGACAAGAGCTCAGGACCCCTGCGAGTACCTTTTGCCCTCGCTAGCAGGGTATAGCCACCCCATGTGATGGGGCCAGGCTGTTTTATAAAGGTAAAGACTGTTTTAGTAGCAATGTCTATGCCCACTACTTGTGTAGCTTAGCACAATTTTTTTCAAATAGGATCAATGTAGTATAGGTTTTTGAATTCAAACATTCATTAGAAATATTAACTTAATTTTGACCAGATATGCTTAATTAAATAAAATAATGTTACTTCTTTTTTTTTTTTTTTTTGAAGAAAGAAGAAAGGGAAAGAAAAGAAAAAAGGAAGGAAGGAAGGAAAGAAGGAGAAAGAAAAGGAAAGAAGGAGAAAGAAAATGAAAGAAAATGAAAGAAAGAAAGAAAGAAAGAAAGATAAAGAAAGAAAGAAAGAAGAAAGAAAGAGAAAGAAGGAAAAGGAAAAGAAAAGAGAGAAAGAAAGAAAAAGAAAGAAAGAGACAGAGAAAGAGAGAAAGAGGGAGAGACAGAGGGAGAGAGAACGGGATTCTTACTCTGTTGCCTAGGCTGGAATGCAGTGATGTAATCACAGCTCAGTGCAGCCTCAAACTCCTCACCTCAAGCCACCCTTCCACCTCAGGCTACCCTACCAAGTATCTGAGACTGCAGCCATGCACCTCTGTGCCAGGCTAATCTAAAATAAAAATTTCATTTTCTTTTTTTTTGAAAACTGTTTTCTAAAGTGACTATCTTGTTTTGTATTTGCACCAGAAACATACGAGTTTTGCTCCAGTTGTCCCACATATTCACCAGTATGTTGTATTATCAGTTGTTTTGTTTTAGCAATTCTAAAAGGTGTATAGTAGTGTCTTAATTTGATTTTATTTTGCACTTCCCTAATGAGCTATGATGCTGAGTATCTTGTCCTTTTCGTGTGTGATTATTTTAATTTAATATAAATTAAACATTTAGCTTCTCAATTGCACTAATTGTGTTTCAGAGGCTCAAAGGCCACATGTAGTTAGTGGCTATCTTATTGGATGGCACAGATAATCAAACATTTCCTTTATTGCAGAAACTTCTGCTAGTCAATAGGATGCCTTAGCTAAAGTCATGAGTTCTTTCACATCAGAATTCATGGCTAATCTTCAGTAGGAATAGAGATTCAAAGTCCAATTTTCTCATTCCATGTTACAGTTACAAATTTCTCTAGTTTTGATTTAAAAATTACCTGACCATATTTGCTATCTCCCCAACTAAGCTGGAAGCCTTTTAAGAATGGGGCCACTTTTTAATCCAATTTGCCAGTGTGTGTCTTATGATTGGGGCATTTAGTCCATTTACATTTAGGGTTAATATTGTTATGTGTGAATATGATACTGCCATTTAAAGCTAGCTGGCTGTTTTGCCCATTAGTTGATGGAGATTCTTCATTATGTTGATGCTCTTTACCTTTTGGTATGTTTTTAGAGTTGATGGTACAGGTTGTTCCTTTCTATGTGTAGTGCTTCTTTCAGGAGCTCCTGTAAAGCAGGCCTGGTGGTGATGAAATCTCTGAGTACTTGCTTGTTCACAAAGGATTTTATTTTTCCTTCACTAATGAAGCTTAGTTTGGCTGGATAGGAAATTCTGGGTTGAAAGTTCTTTTTTTTAAGGATGTTGAGTATTGGCCCCCACTCTCTTCTGGCTTGTAGGGTTTCTGCTGAGAGATCTGCTGTGAGTCTGATGGGCTTCCCTTTGTGGGTAACCTGACCTTTCTCTCTAGCTGCCCTTAGCATTTTCTCCTTCATTTCAATCCTGGTGAATCTGATGATTATGTGCCTTGGGGTTGGTCTTCTTGAGGAATATCTTTGTGGTGTTCTCTGTATTTCCTGGACTTGAATATTGGCCTGTGTTGCTAGGTTGGGGAATTTTTCCTGGATAATATCCTGAAGAATATTTTCCAGCTTGGATTCATTCTCTTTGTCACATTCAGTACACCTATCAAACGTAGATTAGGTCTTTTCACGTAGTCCCATATTTCTTGGAGACTTTGTTCATTCCTTTTTATTCTTTTTTCTCCGATCTTGCCTTCTCATTTTATTTCATTGAGTTGATCTTCGACTTCTAATATCCTTTCTTCTGTTTGGTCAATTCAACTATTAAAACCTGGACATGCTTCGTGTAGTTCTCATGTTGTGTTTTACAGCTCCATCAATTCATTTATATTCCTCTCTAAGTTGTCTATTCTCGTTAGCATTTCGTCAAATCTTTTTTCAATGTTCCCAGTTTCTTTGCATTGGGTTAGAACATGTTCTTGTAGCTCACAGAAGTTTCATATTAGCCACCTTCTGAAGCCTGATTCTGTCAATTCATCCCACTCATTCTCCATCAGACCTTGTTCCCTTGTTGATGAGGAGTTGTGATCCCTTGTAGGAGGAGAGGCATTCTGGTTTCGGGTGTCTTCAGCCTTTTTTGCGCTGGTTTCTTCCCATCTTTGTGGATTTATCCACCTGTCGTCTTTGTAGTTGCTGATTTTCTGATTGGGTCTCTGAGTGGACGTACAGTTTGTTGATCATGAAGTTATTTCTGTTTCTTAGTTTTCCTTCTAACAGTCTGGCCCCTCTGCTGTAGGACTGCTGAGGTCCACTCCAGACCCTGCTTGCCTAGGGATCACCTGCAGCAGCTGCAGAACAGTAAGAGTTGTTACCAGTTTCTTCTTCTGCTATCTTTGTCCCAGAAGGATACCCGCCAGATGTCGGTCTGATCTCTCCTTTATGAGGTGACTCTTTGGATATACAGAGGTCAGGGAGCTCCTTGAGGAGACAGTCTGTCCTTTATAGGAGCTCAAGTGCTGAGCTGTGGGCTCCGTTGTTCATTCAGAGCTGCCGTGTAATTTCCTGTGCAGCAACCCACTGCACCCGCTGAAACAGTGGTGCTGAGATTGACAGGACCCTTTTGCCCGGGAATCTCCAGCCCAGCTCGCCACCTCAGTCCCCTTGTCAATCAGCTGAACAGGCGACTCCGCCCTCCCAGAACTCCACTCGCCAGCTCTAAGGGCACCCAGTCCCATGTATTCTGTATTAAGAACCGCTGCACCAGGGCGCTGGCAAAACAGCCGCACTGGCCAAAAGAGTCACGCTGGCGACCCGTGGGGCTCCTCCACCTGGGAATCTCCTGGTCTGTGGGCAATAAAAATCCATCTGGAAATGCGGTGTCCACTCACACTCTGCGCTTTCACTGGGAGCTGCAAACCTGAGCTGTTCCTAATCGGCCATCTTGGATCTCTCTCCAAAATAATGTTACTTCTAAGGATAGCAAAATCATTTAAAATTTGATTACTGGATATCAATTACATATGTCTAAATACATAGTTACAAAGGCTAAAATTATTTTGAGTTAAAACATTACTATAAATTTTAAATGACCACTAACTTGAATATGTTACAATCTCATAGACTTTTGCTGTTTCTACTGGATATAGGCAAAAAATATATTTTAAAAACTTTTCATTATTTTTGTTTTACTAGTATAGAAACATATACAGTACACAGATAACATCAGCTACATTTTATCACGAATACATGGAATACATATATCATTGATTTCTCACCATTAAACCATTCATAACATGGATGCTAGGGTCTAAATGTTTGTGTTCCCCCAAAATTCATTTTCTAAAAATTTAAAGTCCTAGGTGATGCTATTAGGAGGTAGAGCCCTTGGGAGATGATTAGGTCACAAGAACAGAGTGCATAATTGGGAATAATGTCCTTATGAAGATGCTCAAGATAGACCATTTGCCTCTTTTCACCATGTGAGAGCAGCACAGCAGCACTACGAACAGCCCTACATTCAGCAGAGAAGTAAACCATTCAAGCTTACAGACCTAAGATCACAAGTGGAAGTAGCTCCTGGTTTTTGGATAACAAATCATTTCCCTTTTTCTCTCCCAGCCATCACTGTTTTGCTGTCCTGATTTTGAGTGAATTTGTAATCAATTCCCTGTTTTAAGTCTTTCCAGATGAGATCTCCAACATAGCTTCCATTTTCTGGATAAGACCTAAGTATTAAAACTGCCAATTGGTTTTTATCTTCATAACTTGCTTAGATTTTCCTTTCTCTAGCATATTATTTTCCCTCTGATTTTAAATTTGGAATAGCTTCGAGGCCTCTGTATGTTGCTTCATCACTCCTTATAGATCACATGAAAATTTCTTCCTCCAAATTAAGCTATTTACTGTAAGACTTCACAAATTAAAACAGATTGTACACAGAGAAATAAAGAAAATATGTGTTTTTTTGTTTTTAAAGTTGTTTGGATGGAGTCTATGTATAGCAGTGGAGAAGAACAAAATGCTGCCCAAATCTTGTATGCTTCCTGTGGTACAATCATTCAAATAGTTCTTTAGGTAAAATCCTCAGATTTTTCTCTCTAAGCCCTCCCTTGTCACTCTTCGCCCAAAATGTTGTTTGGTAATTGGGATAGCAAGTCTTAAAAAATCATATGTGGATTGAGGAGAAATAGATACTGAAATCCACACAGTATTATCAGCAACATCACCCCAAACTAAGATGGTTTACTTCAAGTCCTTGTCTCCCTTACATTAGGAATGTTTTAACTTCTTTTCTAAATGATGTATCCCTTTCTTGATTCTCACTGAAAACACATATGCTTCTTTTCTTGTCCTCCATTTGGCATGATAATTGAAACGAACATAATTTACCTGTCCATATTTAACATAATATTGAGAATAAGTAAAAGAAGCTTAATTACTTTCTCCAGGAAATAATTGCTACTGAATAATAACACTGTGAACCACCTCAAATAGTTTATTTAAGAACAGTTTGTTCATTAGGATTTGCTTCAAGATTCTTACCTCAGCATGTTCACTTTATTTACCAATTCAAAACAATTATGTCATAACATGTATCCTCCTAAGTCCAAATAAAATATTTTCCCATGAATTTTTTATTTTTTAGATAGTAAAAAGACTCTGTCAAATTGATATTTTCTCTTACCACAGTAAGTCTAAAATCTTAGGCATGCTTGATCAAGTTTTATTTGTTTGCATTTGTTTTTGTTTTGTTTCCCTGTTTTTTTTTTTTTTTTTTAAGGGAATCAACAGTTGACTGGCAGTTGGTTCAGGCTACTCCTTCTTACCTTGACAGATTCCTTAATATGCCCATTGAATCATTACCTACATAATCTCTACATGCCCTCTGAAGGGCATTCAACTTCCCATAAACTACAAGCAAGAATCAAAAGAGACTTTAGAAAGCTAAACTCTGGCTTTCCTACTGTCTCTTCACTCTCCAACTGCAATCTTAGTTTAATGCAGCCACACAGTAATTGTGATGGACAGCTTGCAAGCCCATTGTTTTCCAAAGTCCCAAACATTTAGATGGTAAAAGCCCTCTCTCCTTATAAAATCTCCCAAACCACCTCACAATTCTCCTTACTTTGGTCCAAAACTCAGAGAGTTCACTTTGGGAATTATATTGCAATTTCCTAACTCTCTTTATTTTTCTTCCTTATAATCTCATTGATTAGAGATAAAGATAATTCTCTATTTCTTTTTCCTTTGTGATTTTCCTTAGAGAAACCTGCTTAATTGGCCCTTTTAGTCATTTGATAAGCTCAAGGGAAAGTTTTTGTGGTAAAAAGCTCAAATTTGAGAGTGAGGATTGATCAATGGCTTCTTTACCTAGAACAGTGGCTCTCAACGAGAGACAATATTGCCCCTGCAGATCTTTGGGATGCAAATACACTTCAATTACCTTGTTTTGGAGGATGTTACAGGCATCTCCTACTAAATGTCCTTCAATGCACAACACAGCTACCAAAAACAAAGAATTATTCAGCACACGTTAATAGTGCTAAGGTTAACAGTTCTGATCTAGACAATATTACCCCCCGCTTTTTTCTACAATAGATCATAAATAAATAAATACATTTATGTATAGTAATAACTTTTTTTTTTACTTTACAGGCAATGAGTAAGTGATTGTTGTTTATTCATTCACTTCTTCAAGTATGTATGTACACATTTCTGTTTAGTGTTGCTGAAACATTTATCTATCAAGATGATTACAATATATTTCTCTTTGCAAAAGTGTTTCTAAAAATCAGAGTCTTAATTTGCAATGCAATTTAATAAGCAGTTATTGCACATTTCTTACATGTAAGCATTCCTGGAGGATACAAATATATCTAAATGAGGGTTTCTTTTAATCCAGGGGCTTACCCAGTAAGACTTACTCCACCAAGAACTATAATGGGGTTAAAAAAAAGTACTTTGAAAAGACAGGGAAGTAACGATTAATTCCTGTTAAGGAGTTGTAGGAAGGCCTTATTTAGTCCGGAGAATATAAGCATATTGGGAAATAATAAGCAAGTATTCTTGGGAAAAAAAAAAAAACTCCTTAACAAATGCAGCAATTTAAATTTCATGGTAAAGTTGAGTTAATTTTAATAATTTAAAGTTATTTAATACAGTTTATAGGAGCAGTGAGGATTAAGAAGATATTTAAAGAATTTTTTTATAACAGGTAAATTGTCATGTGGGTATTAGAGGTTGTTTTCAAGCATATGGCTTCACAAAAAATATTCCTGAGAAATTGATGCAAATTTGCACATGCTCAGAAATAAAATATTTGAATTTCAGATTGATTGTTTTACATATTGTACCCTAATAAGTATTCATTTTGCATGTTCTTTGGAAGAGAGCATTGAAAGCATTTGCCTAATCAACGATACATGTACATCTTCAAACTTGTATCTTCCTGAACATCAAAATTTGATTTAATTACAAGTTAATGAGATGTATTTGGTTCCATCTGTATTTGATTATGATTTTATAGGGCTTTACAGTTATAAGTTAAGATCCTCTTACCTAATATAGTAAAATAACAGAAATACCGCAAAGTCAATTAATTTTATTCAAATTTTTTCATGTTGGAAACAAAACATAAGCAGGGTAAAAGGAGAATGTTTTCTTTCGGTGTCATTAAAGACCAGTAGAATCCCATCAGTAACTTCCTCAAAGTTCAACAGTTTGTGTCTATAAAGGCAAATTTCAATTACCTTAAACACACTCAGCAAGTACCACATTACTTCATTTATTATGCTAGATTGTTTAAACTAAGACAAAGGTGCATTTGTGAGATTCATTAGACTGTTCCTAGATAAGAGAACCTATAAGCTAATTTTAGGATGGAGAAAAATTTTAAGACATATTTGTTTATTTTTGTATCAATTGCTTAAAACAAAGAAGTGTTTATCACCTTCAATTTGCAACCTAAAAATTTAAACATCAACATTAAAACTGTTGCATTGGTTGTTTTACTATTCTATTTTCAAAATTATTGACTCAGCTTTTGAATACTGAGATTTGTGATTTCTAAAAGTGGCATGAAATAAAATTAAATCGCATTTATATGGACATGTTATTGTTGCCAATACTATATGAATTAGACTTGCATTTTTTCAAAGAGCAATACTGAATAAAGCACATTTATTTTTAATAACTCCTAGTTTATATTTACCTAACACAAATTTCATAGTGATTTAAATTATTTTGACACAAAATATTAGGCAATATTTGGACAGTCATTCCTGAATGTTTATGTAACTCTTCTAGGCCCCATAAAAATATTTCTATCATACTGAAATGTCAGTGTCTAGAATAATCACAATGATATTTTCTTGAATATGTGTGATTTGTGACATCCCAGGCATTTCTATATATGGCTGGCAGAGTGGGCTTATTCCTAGTAAATTCATTCATTCTCTATATTCAGTGATAAAGACAAACTTTCTAAATGAATTGCTCAAGTATAAATATTGCATGTTCATGACAGAAATAAACAGATGTGACCATAACATGGACATTTGTTGTGCATATATGATGTGGCTATTGCAGTAAAATTAAAGACTCAGTGGCATTTCAAGTAACCAGGTAAACATTTTGTACTGATAGTAATACAACACAGAATCATGTTTCTGAAAAGATAAACTATATGACAAAATCAATCAACATATTTGGAAACAAAGTCTTTTATGACAGCACAATATTTTTAGGCAAATGTGCAAATGCAAATGTGAGGTAGCAAATAGTGTAATAAATAAACCTCAGTTGTTTAAAATAATTAACTTAGTACCAGATGGTAACTTGAACCCTATGTGTAACAGCTCCAATAGAGTGGCTCAGTTGCAATTATGCATCATTTTTGCACTAGAGTTAAGAAAGGCAATTTAAATGAAATTGATCATAATCACAAAGTAGGTAAAGGGAAAAAAGAATTGAATTTTTAATCTTAGTGACTCTCTATTAGAATCAGAAGAACTCTTATAATAAAGGCTTTCTTATTCACTGCTAAAAGAGGGTCAACAACCCCTTTCCTTTTCTGTGTTAGTATCAAGCCTTGTTATTGAAATAATGGTTTCTATGAGAGCTCTGCAAGCTCTCCATTATCAAACCTGTGTATGAGATACAAGATGCATAAAACAACTTGAATTTTTAGCATTATAGCTCATGAGGTCAGCCCATTGGTGAGGGTGAGATATTTCATTTCAGACTAGAACTTCTTAGCTGACAAAATAACTAAGGACTTATAGACTGCATAGCAGCTTGGGGATAATATTTTCCTCTCCTAATGCAAATGAATATACAAAGTAATAAAATATATTTTCTCTTCTTGAACTAATGTTATCGTTTCTATAACAACTAGCATTTTGCATATTATCCTCTAAAATGTAAAATGTTTATGCACAGGCACACATGTACACACAAGTATAAATGCACACACATACATATATATATATATATATATATATATATATATATACCCATACATGGGAAATCCTAGACATGACATTGATATTAGATGTGTATTTCTGTTTTGTTCTACTGTGAATTATTTTATTTGAATCCAAATAAAATGAATTCATGTTACAATTGTATGTATGTTAAATAAAATTTATAGGAGGCCATAAGTTTGGAGTAAGCTCCTGCACTAGGCCCAACAGATCATGCCCAAGTGGAGTTACTCATGCTGAAATTCCAGGCCACCAAGGAAATTAAGATCCTCACCTGAACTTCTGAGAGAAATCAAGAGGATAACCAGCCTGAATAGGAAGTCTCTGCCTTAACTTTTTATATGAGAAGTAACTTTTAAACTGCCAATCCTGTTTCCGCTTTCCTCAGTCCTTTTCTGCCCATGAAACCAACTTCCTTTGCTTGGCTCATCAGAAGACTCATTCTAATACAAAGAGCCCTTGCTGGCTGGGCGTGGTGGCCCACGCCTGTATAATCCCAACACTTTGGGAGGCTGAGGCAGGCAGATCATGAGGTCATGAGTTCAGGACCAGTCTGACAAACATGGTGAAACCCTGTCTCTAATAAAAATACAAAAATTAGCCGTGCATGGTGGCACACACCTGTAATCCCAGCTACTTAGGGGGTTGAGGCAGGAGAATCACTTGAACATGGGTGGCCAAGGTTGCAGTGAGCTCAGATTGTGCCACTGAACTCCAGCCTGGGTGACAGAGTGAGACTTCATTTAAAAAAAAAAAAAAAGAGGCGTTGCTTGATTCCAGGATTAAAATAGGCTAGGTGCAGTGGCACCCACCCTTAATACCAGCACTTAATACCAGGAGGCTAAACTGGGAGGATCACTTGAGTACAGGAGTTTAAGATGAGCCTGGATAATACAGTAAGACCTCATCTCTACAAAAATTGTAAAAAAAATTTAACCAGGCACGGCGGAACATGATTGTAGTCCCAGTGACTCAGAAGCTGAGGAGGGAGAATCACTTGAGCTCAGGAGATCAAGGCTTCAGTGAACTGTGATTGCACCACTGCATTCTAGCCTGGGTGACAGAGCAAGACAAGTCTCTCTCTTCTGCCAATTTCTGCACGTATATACATGTATACACACACACACACACACACACACACACACACACAAAATATACAGTAAATATATAATTTATATTAAATATATATAAAATCACAAATAAAAGTCAATTAAGATCTTAAACAAAATGTATAGTTTTATCTTTCAACATGTAGAATGAATTTATTGAATCCTTACATGTTCTCATCCTACCCTAAAAAGTTTTGAGAAACTATCTATATGGACAATTATTGTTGTATATTGTTTAATAATTTAAGCATCATATGTAGTAGCAATAGAAAACAGATACGTTGCAAATAACTCATACCTGTTATCTAAGGTAAAACACTAATTCTCTTATTCTTTCAGATAAAATATGATAATTTGTACTTACCTCCTAAAACTACTCAGTGACTTAGAATGAATTAAATGGCACATAGACAACATAATTGAAATAGATTAACAAATGTATTAGAATTATTCTATTTATTATTTTGCTGATGAAACCAAGCAGGTAAGCACAATTTGAAATATTATTTCTATAAACTATATCTGTTCAGAATTTTTTTTAGAGATGTACAGAAATAGTATCAAGCTACTATTTCTCTGGCTCATATTTACCTATGAGAACTTTAGAATTAAGTGAATTTTTTTTCCATTTATTTAATTGAGATGGCTTCTCACTCCGTTGCCCAGGCTGGAGTGCAGTGGCGTGATCTCCGCTCACTGCAACCTCTGCCTCCCAGGTTCAAGCAATTCTTCTGCCTTAGCCTCTTGAGTAGCTGAGATTAAAGGCATGTGCCACCATACCCGGCTAATTTTTGTATGTTTAGCAGAGACGAATTTCACCATACTGACTAGGCTGGTCTCAAACTCCTGACCTCGTGATTCACCTGCCTTGGCCTCCCAAAGTGCTGGGGTTACAGGCGTGAGCCACTGCACCCAGCTGAGTTCAGTGAATTTTAATGAACACAAATAATGTCACATATGCAGTAAAACAATTCAAATATATCATGCCCAAAGGAGTAATATGAAGCTTAAGTGCATTTTATTGTAGAATACAAAAACAAAACTCAGAACAGTCTGGAAATAACTTGTCTGTAGTTTACAAATGACAAATTATCATGTTTCCTTTAATACTGTTTTGCATTTTCTAAACATTTTACTTTTGCAGTACAAGAATATATTTTACATAAGTACATTAAGATATATGTAAAATACATTTAATTATACAAATACATTTAAAACAAAATTTTAAAATGTGTAGTGTACAGTACTATCCCTTTATTTAGTTTTTACTTTTCCATAGGTTTTTGGGGTACAGGTGGTGTTTGGTTACAGGAGTAAGTTTTTTAGTGGTGATTTGTGAGATTTTAGTACATCCATCACCCAAGAAGTATACACGGAAACCCTATTTGTAGTCTTTTAACCTTCCCCTCCCTCCCTCCGTCCTTCCCTTCCTTCAAGTCCTCAAAGTCCAATGTATCATTCTTATGCCTTTGGCTCCTTATAGCTTAGCTCCCACATATAAGTGAAAACATAGGATGTTTGGTTTTCCATTCCTGAGTTACTGCACTTAGTAGTCTCCAATCTCAACCAGGTCACTGTGAATGCCATTAATTCATTCTTTTTAAAGGCTGATTAGTATTCCATTGTGTGTGTGTTTGTGTGTGTGCGTGTGTGTGTGTGTGTGTATCACAGTTTCTTTATGCATTCTTTAATTGATGAGCATTTGGTTTGGTTCCACAATTTTGCAATTGCAAATTGTACTGCTATAAACATGTGTGTGCAAGTATCTTTTTTATTTTCCCCCAGGTAGATAACCAGCAGCCCAGTAGTGGGATTGCTGGGTCAAATGTTAGGTTTACTTTTAGTTCTTTAAGGAATCTCCACCCTGTTTTCCATAGTGGTTGCACTAGTTTACATTCCCACCAGCAGTGTAGAAGTATTCCCTGATCACCGCATCCATGCCAACATCAACTTTTTAGTATGAAACCCACTTGGTGATGGTGAGTTATCTTTTTGATATGTTGTTGGATTTGGTTAGCTAGTATTTTGTTAAGGATTTTAGCATCTATGTTTATCAGGAATATGGGTCTGTAGTTTTCTTTTTTGGTTATATCCTTTCCTGGTTTTAATATTATGGTGACACTGGCTTCATAGAATAAATTAGGGAGGTTTCTCTCATTCTCTATCTTGTGAAATAGTGTCAATAGGATTTTTACCAATTCTTCTTTGAATGTTTGGTAAAATTCTGCTGTGAATCCATCTGGTCCTGGGGGCTTTTTGTTGGTAATTTTTAAATTACCATTTCCATCTCACTGTGTATTTTTGGTCTGTTCAGGATATCTAATTCTTCTTAAGCAAGGACGTTTGTGTCTTTCCAGAAATGTGCCCAACTCCTCTGTGTTTTCTAGTTAATGCACATAAAGGTGTTCATAGTAGCCTTGAATGATCATTTGTATTTCTTTTAAGTTAGCTGTACTATCACCCATTNATTTGGATTTTCTCTCTTTTTTTCTTGGTTAATCTTGCTAATGGTCTATTAATTTTATTTATATTTTCAAAAATTCAGGTTTTAGTTTCATTTATCTTTTTTTTTTTAATTTCATTTAGTTCTACCCTAATCTTGGTTATTTCCTTTTTTCTGCTGGGTTTGGGTTTGGTTTGTTCTTGTTTCTCTGGTCCCCTGAGGTATGACTTTAGATGGTCAGTTGGTGCTCTTTCAGTCTTTTTGATGAAGATGTTTAGGGCTATGAACTTTCCTTACCTTTGCTGTATTCCAGAGGTTTTGATAGGTTGTGTCACTATTGTCATTCAGTTCAAAGAATTTTTAAATTTTCATCTTGATTTCATTTTTAATCCATTGATAATTCAGGAGCAGGTTATTTTATTTCTATGTATTTGCATAGTTTCGAAGGTTCCTTTTGCAGTTGATTTTCACGTTTTATTCCACTCTGGTTTGAGACAATGCTTGATATAATTTTAATTTTCTTAAATTTATCAAGGCTTATTTTTGTGGCCTATCATATGGTCTGTATTGAAGAAAGTTTCATGTGTTATTGAACAGAATGTGTATTCTGCAGTTGATGGATGCAATTTTCTGCATATGTCTGTTAAGTCCATTTGTTAGGTACAGTTTAAATCCATTGTTTTTGTTCCAAGGTAGTTTAAATCATTGCTTTTTGTTGACTTTCTGTCTTCATGACCTGTCTAGTGCTGTCAGTGGAATACTGAAGTCTCCTACTATTATTGTGTTGCTGTCTATCTAATTTCTTAGGCCTAATAGTAATTGTTTCATAAATTTGGGACCTCTAGTGTTAAGTGCATATATGTTTAAGATTGTGAAATTTTCCTGTTGGACAAAGCCTTGTACAATTATATAAAGTCTGTCTTTGTCTTTTTTAACTTCTATTGCTTTAAAGTTTGTTTTGTCTGATATAAGAATAGCTACTCTTGCTTGCTTTTGGTGTCCATTTGCATGAAATGCCTTTTTCCACCCCTTTACCTTATGTGAATCCTTATATATTAGGTGAGTCTCTTGAAGGCAGCAGATAGTTGGTTGGTGGATTCTTAGCCATTCTGCAGCATTGTATCTTTTAAGTAGAACATTTCATCCATTTGCATTCAATGTTATTATTGGGATGTATGGTACCATTCCATTCATCTTGCTATTTGTCGCCTGTGTACCTTGGTTTTTTGTCTTGCTTTTAAATTTTATTTTGTTTTTATAGGTCATGTGAGATTTATGCTTTAAGCAGGTTCTGTTCTGATGTGTTTCCAGGATTTGTTTCAAGATTTTTAGAGCTCCTTTTAGCAATTCTTTTAGTGGTGGTTTGGTATTGGCAAATTCTTTCAGTTTCTGTTTGTCTGAAAAAGACTGCATTTTTCCTTCATATATGATGTTTACTTTCACTGGGTACAAAATTCTTGACTGATAATTGTTTTATTTGAGGAGGCTGAAGATAGGGCTCCAATTCCTTCTGATTTGTAGAGTTTCTGCTGAGAAATCTGCTGTTAATCTGATAGGTTTTCCTTTATAGGCTACCTGATTCTTTTGTCTCACAGCCCTTAAATTTTTTTTACTTCATATTAACTTTAGATAACGTGATGATAATGTACCTAAACAATGATCTTTTTGTAATCAATTTCCCAATAACGTGATGATAATGTACCTAAACAATGATCTTTTTGTAATCAATTTCCCAAGTGCTCTTTGTGTTTCTTGTATTTGGATGTCTAGGTCTCTAGCAAGGCCAGGGAAGTTTTCCTTGATCATTCCCCCAAATATGTTTTCAAAACTTTAGATTTCTCTTCTTCCTCAGGAATGCTGAGGTTTGGTCATTTAACATAATCCCAGACTCCTTGGAGGCTTTATTCATATTTTCCTATTCTTTTTTTCTTTGTCTTTGTTGGATTGGGTTAATTTGAAGACCTGAATTTCTTTCTTCTACTTGTTAAATTCCATTGCTGAGACTTTCCAGGTGACTTTGCATTTCTGTAAGTGTATCCAATGTTCCCTGATGTTTTGTTTTAATTTATGCCATATATTTCCCTGAATATTTCTCCCTTTAGTTCTTGGGTCATTTTTCAGATTTCCTTGCACTAGTCTTTGCCTTTCTCTGGTGCCTCCCTGATTAGCTTAATAACTAACCTTCTCAATTCTTTTTCAGGTAAATCAGGGATTTCTTCTTGATTTGGATCTATTGCTGGTGAGCTAGTGTAATTTTGAGGGGGTGTTAAAGAATGTTGTTTTGTCATATTACCAGAGTTGGTTTTCTGATTCCTTTTCATTTGGGTAGGCTCTGTCAGAGAGAAGGTCTAGGGCTAGAGGCTGTTGTTTAGATTATTTTGTCCCACAGGATATTCCTTTGATGTAATACTCTCTTCCTTACCTGTGGATATGGCTTCCTGAAAGCCCAGCTGTAGTGATTATTATCTCTCTTCTGGGTCTAGCCACCCAACATATCTATGAGGCTCCAGGCTGGTACTGGGGATTGTCTGCACAGAGTCCTATGATGTGAACCATCTACGGTTCTCTCAGTTGTGAATGCCAGCACAGTATTTGGGGTGTCTCCTGGGTCCTGAAGGACCAATTCATTTTCTTCAGAGGGTCTCTTGGTCCTCTTGGGTCTCCTCATATATTACTGTAGTTGTTCTGGTGCTAAAATTCACAATGCGGGTCTCCACACACTGCTCTGTTCATCTAGGTCAGAGCTGCAATCTCCAGCCTGTATGGAACACAGAAGAGGCTCTCCTCACAGACCTTGGTTGGGCACAATTGCTAGGTCCAGAAAAGAAAGAGAAACAACCTAGCACGATCACTTACATAACCCAGTAGTACTATGCTTTTAAAAGTAAGCTTTTCGCAGTTTAAATAATCTGCATGTGTATTGGGTATTCACTGCCTGAAATTCAACTGGAAACTGGAACATTTGTTTCATAAATTTATGAAATATAGGCTTAAATGTAATTAGTTTTTCTGTGACTCTGTTAGTAAAATATATTATACATAAAATTATGCTATATTCTTTACCTATATGAGATGGTATACATTAGTGGTTATTTGTGCAACTCTCGAGTTGACTTAACTGGGTATGAAAACCTCCTCCATCATTCATTAACTCTTTATAAACATAGTTGTCTGATAATATGTCTTTATATATAAAATATGAATAACAATTTTATGTAGCATTAATATACATTTTAATGAGATAAGACATGTATTGTTTAGAATAAGAGCATATAACATGCATGAAATAAATATTTGCTTTGCTTAATTTTCATTTTTAAAATTTAATTTTACTATTAAAGGTTGTTTGATGGGATGAACCCAAATGTAGCATCTTGGCAAGAAGTGAGTGATATTCTGCAGAATATTGAGATGCCTTTTCTGATAGCATCTACACTGTAGATGTATGTGCTACTTGTATATGTTAATCAACATCTCCTTCTTTACTTCTACATACCCCAGCACATCTCCTTGAATTTTAGCTCTAGAAAGGCATAGACCATAGAGCCTAAGAAACATATACAGATTACTTGGACAAATGATCAAGAAAAGTGTATTGGTTCAATACGCATTTAGGAAGTATAATAAATTCTATTAGATCATTGTATATTGGCACTGAGGGAAACAAAAAAAATAATTATTTAAAATATATTATTTTCAACCAAGGGAAGGACATACAATGCTGTAGAAGAAATAGGTTGTCATTGAGTAATTACATGCTTTTTTTGGCGAAGATTGCAATTATATTTAAAAATTAAATATAATTTTTAAAAGTATGGGCGGAAGAGTTATTTCTTGGAGTAATCATCAGATTGCAGCTAACTGAACAGATGAGTAGAATCTGCAAATCAAAGGGAGAATCAGCTGTCATAGCTGTATCGGTAAAACTGCAAGGGAATAGTGTCATAGAATGCAATGAAACAGAGTGTTTAAAGAATGTGAAATATAAAAATGTGAAATGGTGGTCTGGCTCCTCTAATGTCTTTACTTGAATTAATCCATTTAATACTCACTATAATACAATAAACTATGTATTGTTTTAAACATCGGTAACTTGCCCAAAGTCACATATATTTATGTTTTGCCTGCAATTCAATGACAGCCATTGGAATCAATCTATATACTATATTGTGAATGCAAGTTTCATTTATATTTTTTCTCTCTTTCTCTCTGTATCTCTCTCTGTCTCTCTCTCTCTCTCTCTCTCTCTCTCTCACACACACACACACACACACACATACACACGCACATCCAGCTGTTGTAGACATTTACATTGGTCTGTAAAGGCAGTTTTGCTTGAGGAATATCTCAACAAAACAGTACAAGAGAAGGGAGATAGAAAAGTGAAGAATAATATTATAGTCTAACTTTCTGGAGAGAACTGAAAACCCATTTCTGCATATACTCTTAGCCATGTTTAGGAAAAAAACCTTAATGGAAAAAGAAGTTTTAATGTTTAATTAGTATATACATAACTGAATATTATTATAATATGTGAAGAGAGAAAATGAATATTGAAGTATATACTAAGTAGCTTCAATATCTATATTTTCAAGTAATTTGTTTATGGTCTTAATTTTCAAGGTAGGCATTGTATATTTACTTTTTACTATGAAATAGGAAAATTAAGGTCTCCAGCACCCGCTCCTTTGCATCCTGCCCTATGACTTTCCGAAATGGTGAAATCATATCTATTGTTTATATCAATGTTCACTAGGTACCTTGGGAGATTATGCAAACAGTATCCATATCTGAAACATGTCAAAGGTCAAAGCTTTATAACATTTTATTTTCCCAAAGTTAACTTACTGTCACTTAGTGTGTGTTTAGTATGAGCCACCCTCCAGTTATCCAATCCAAATGAAAACATCAGATTTATCTCAATTTCATCTACATGGGACATTCTCTTAGAGCTACCAGTTGTCATGCTACAATAAGGAGTAATTACTTTGTCACAGAACAGAAATTATGTGATTTTCCTTCAGTGCCACACTAGGAATTTCCCCAAAACCTTTACTATGTGGATCTCTTGTTTTTTGGATATCAGAACCTTGATGCTTTGCTCCCTGAGAATGCCTCCCTAAGTTGTAAGACCTTGCTTATTTTAAAATGTCTCTATTATCTTTAATAGTGATTCAATATTTAATTAGGCATAGAATTATAATGTTAATCACCTGCCCTGACATAATTTTGTTTTCTTACTCTGGATGATTTCATCATATTATATTTTAAACTTGCAGTCTAAAATTTCAATTGATGGGACTTAATGTAAATTTTTTTTCATCTGTTTTGCTGGGCTTACTTTATATCTTATCAATTAGTAAAAGTATATCATTTTAATTAATTTAAAAAGAAAAAAAGCATAGGCAATAAACTTGGGGGGGAAACTGGCAATCAACTATCCACAGTTTCTGAATTCAATGAGCATAAAAATCAACATGTTTCAAGCCTCACATAACAAATGATTCTTATGGGGTTTAAAATTTTCCAGTGAATAGAACAAGATAAATGCTGCCTCAATTCTTTAAAAAAACTTACCATCATATTGATATCTAAAAGTTTGCATCAAAGATAAAGAAACTCAATCAAGTTTACATAAAGAAGTAATAGTACTAAAAAAGTGATATTAAAAATCATCTCTGACATTTCATATAAATTATAAGACACGAAGATTAAGCAGGGCAATTTCCAAAATTCAAAAATGATTGTTTATTAATAAACACATTATATTTAAATATTAATAGAGAAAAAGAGTCAACATAAAATGTGAATAGTCAATGGATGCTGAAGAGATAATTCAATACATTTCACCATTAAGTCAAAAACTCTTAATAAGGTAACGACCTTGGCAACCACACATTCTCTATAAGTCTAGACAACTCTAAGAATTTCACATTATTCTCTTTCTTTGACATAATAAAAATGTGTGTCCATTTGAAAACAACATATACTATCACATTTAGATTTGAAACACTGGAGGATTTTCCATTAAAATCTCAGGAGGTGTGGAAAACAGAAATGAGAGTAAAGATGTAAGAGAAGGCTGTTCTTGAAACATCGACACAAATGCTACATAGTGGTGTCTGGTACGCGATAGAGCCTCACGCTCCTTTGACCTCTGAGAGACAAAAAAATAATATCCAAGAAGAAGAATTTAGCATTGCCACAAATAATCACAAAAATAAATACAGGAGGACCAAAAGAGTGCATACTTTTTTTTTTCGTTTTGCCAATGATACTGACTAGCAAGCGATTTTACTGCATTATGGCAAATCAACTGAGTCACAGTTCAGAGCTGCCAGAGTTTGATGTATGGTGGAAAAGTTGAGTACAAGTTTACTGTATGTGATTTAATGATCCCTTTGTTAGGAAGTAGGTTCAAGGAGGACTTTGACTTCAAGAAAGTAAAATCTACATGTAAGATTTTAATATATTAATAAAAAAGAGCATTTCATAGCTTTGAAGGATATGACCTAGAAAAAACTATGTAACATTTTAGAAAAGTTTTACCCATGACTTAAGCCATATGCCAAAGCAAGGCCGGATAAAACAGTCTTGTAATGAAATATTGAAACTGTGGAAATTGGATAAAAAGGTAGAGAGATTTTTCTGAATATGACCTAAGATTAGAAACATTTTATTATTATTTTTAAATGGCATAATAAGTATACATATTTCTGGTGTATACCATGATATTTTGATATATGTTTAGATTAGTAATGATCAAGTTAGAGTATTTAGCATATCTGTAGATACATTTCATGAAATGAGTGCTAAACTTGACTATAGTGCTTGACATGGTTGGTTGATTTTCCACAGATATTTCTTCTACCACTTTAGAATCTCATTATTACAGGTTCCTCTGAATCTTAGTCTTGGTGACTGGGAACTGAGAAGCAGCTGTTGCTGAGCTTCTGGAAGTTTTTAATAATTGTTTAAAAAGATTCATAGAATTGAAATACTACTCTAATTAATACAATTTTGTGACATCCAGACTGCTGCAGCCATTTTTCAACTATCTGAAAAGACAAGCACTTGACATTTTTGTGTTTACAGAAGTGTACTATACAGAGATGGGACAATCTTGTCAGAATGCTGCTGCCACCACTAACCTCATCTGCTTTGATAGAAACAATGACCACTATCTGCCCTTACTGTTGCTACAATGGCTAACACTGTTAACCTGGAGAGCAGGTTATAAAATATTTGAAATATGTCTATTTCTTTATTTTTTATTTTAACTCTGGTGTACAAGTGCAGGTCTGTTACACAGGTAAGCTTTTCTCATGGGGGTTTGTTGTGCAGATTATTTTGTCACCCAGGTATTAATCCTGGTACCCATTAATTATTTTTCCTGATTTTCCACCCTCCACTCTACAAAAGGCCTCAGTGTATGTTGTTCCTCTCTATGTGTCCTCATCATTTAACTCCCACTTACAAGTGAGAATAAGCAGTATTTGGTTTTCTAGTCCATTTTTTTTAAATCACATGCTGACAAGTAGAAAATCCATGATCATTATTAAAGTCAAGAATTTTTTCTTTTTGAAACAGAAGTCTTGCTCTGCCACCCAGGCTAGAGTGCAGTGGCAAGATCTCGGCTCACTGCAACCTCCGCCTCCTGCGTTCAAGTGATTCTCCTGCCTCAGCCTCCTGAGTAGCTAGGATTACACGTACATGGTACAATGCCCCACTAATTTTTGTATTTTTAGTAGAGAGGGGGTTTCACCATGTTGGTCAGGCTGGCCTCGAACTCCTGAACTCATGATCTGCCCAGCTCAGCCTCCCAAAGTGCTGGTATTACAGGCATGAGCCACTGTGCCTGGCGTAAAGTCAAGAATTTTACATAAATGGGATCACACAGCATATTTTTGTGATTTCGTATGTACATATTTTGTTATTTGGATTCTAGCACATAGTATGTTTAAGATTCGATCATGTTGTTGCATGAGATCCTGTTTTTTGTTTCTTTTTTTTTTTTGAGACGGAGTTTCGCTCTTGTTACCCAGGCTGGAGTGCAATGGCGCGATCTCGGCTCACCGCAACCTCCGCCTCCTGGGTTCAGGCAATTCTCCTGCCTCAGCCTCCTGAGCAGCTGGGATTACAGGCACACGCCACCATGCCCAGCTGATTTTTTTTTTTTGTAGTTTTAGTAGAGACGGGGTTTCACCGTGTTGACCAGGATTGTCTCCATCTCTTGACCTCGTGATCCACCCGCCTCAGCCTCCCAAAGTGCTGGGATTACAGGCTTGAGCCACCGCGCCCGGCCGAGATCCTGTTTTTAATACACTTAGATTTCTACTGAACTCCTCAGTACTGTTGTGTATTACTAATTGGATTTCTAAAGCACAATTTATACAGTTATTATTAACTTATATGTGGGCTGCTTTTAGCTTTTTGGCTATTATCAATAAATCTGTAATATTGACATGCTTTCAGTGTGCTTGGATAGATTTGGAATATCCAGATTTTAGGGTATATAAATGTTTAGCTTTTTAAGAAACAATAAACAGTTTTCCAAAGCAATTGTACTATTTTACACTTCTACCAGCAGTGCATGTGGGTCACAGTCTAATGCCTACGGTATCTGAAGGTGTTCATCTGTTTTGTTTAAGCTAATCAATTAAGAGGGTAGGTTTGCTGTGTCATTGTGGCTTAAAAATTCTAATTTCTCTGATGACTAATGATGCTGAACACTTTTTCATACCCTTCCTTATGATTTTTTTACTCTGAAATGTGTTTTAGCCTTTTGCCCATTTTTATTGGGTTGTCTTTTTATAATTGATTTGCAGTAGTTTATATTTTGTCCTTAGGTACTTTTTAGTCTTTCTTTTTTTATTGTACGTTAGATTCTGGGGTACATGTGCAGATCATGCAAGACTGTTGCGTAGGTACATTCATAGCAAGGTGGTTTGCTGCCTCCATCCCATTACCTATTCCTGGCATTTCTCTCCACGTTATCCCTCCCCAACCTCCCTCCCACTATTCAACCCCTAGCCCCCCCAGTGGATCCCAGTGTATGGTGATGCCCCCCTCTCTGTGTCCATGTGTTCTCATTGTTCATCGCTGCATATAAGTGAGAACATTCAGTGTTTGATTTTCTGTTCTTGTGTCAGTTTGCTGAGAATGATGGTTTCCAGGTTCATCCATGTCCCCACAAAGGACACATACTCATCATTTTTTATGGCTGCATAGTATTCCATGTGTATAAGTGCCACATTTTCTTTGTCCAGTCTATCATTAATGTGCATTTGGGTTGGTTCCAGGTCTTTGCTATTGTAAACAGTGCCACAATGAACATACGTGTGCATGTGTCCTTATAATAGAAGGATAGAATCCTTTGGGTATATACCCAGTAATGGGATTACTGGGTCAAATGGAATTTCTATTTCTAGATACTTGAGGAATTGCCACGCTGTCTTCAACAATGGTTGAACTAATTTACACTCCCATCAACAATGTATAAGTGTTCCTGTTTCTCCACATCCTCTCCAGCATCTGTTGTCTCTAGATTTTTTAATGATCGCCATTATAACTGATGTGAGATGGTATCTCAATATGCTTTTGATTTGCATTTCTCTAATGACCAGTGATGATGGGCATTTTTTCATATATTTGTTGGCTTCATATGTGTCTCCTTTTGAAAAGGGTCTGTTCATATCCTTTGCCCACTTTTGGATAGGTTTGTTTGTTTTTTTCTTGTAAATCTACTTTAGTTCTTTGTATATTCTGGATATTAGCGCTTTGTTAGATTGGTAGATTGCAAAAATTTTTTCCCATTCTGTTGGTTGCTGGTTCACTCTAATGATTGTTTCTTTTGCTCTACAGAAGCTCTGAAGTTTAATTAGATCCCATTTGTCTATTTTGGCTTTTGTTGCCATTGCTTTTGGTGTTTTAGTCATGAAGTCCGTGCCTATGCCTATGTCCTGGATGGTTTCGTCTAGGTTTTCTTCTAGGGTTTTTATGGTGTTAGGTCTTATGTTTAAGTCCTTAATCCATCTAGAGTTAAGTGTAAGGTGTCAGGAAGGGGTCCAGTTTCTGCTTTCTGCACATTGCTAGCCAATTTTCCCAACACCATTTATTAAACAGGGGATCCTTTCCCCATTGCTTGTCAGGTTTGTCAAAGATTAGATAGTGGTAGATGTGTGGCGTTGCTCCTGAGGGCTCTGTTCTGTTCCATTTGTCTATATCTCTATTTTGGTACCAGTACCATGCTGTTTTGATTACTGTTCCCTTGTAGTATAAAGTCCGGCAGCATGATGCCTCCAGCTTTGTGCTTTTTGCTTAGGATTGCCTTGGCTATGCAGGCTCTTTTTTGGTTCCATATGAAGTTTAAAGTGTTTTTTTCCAGTTCTGTGAAAAAGGTCATTGGTAGTTTGAATGGGGATAACATTGATTCTATAAATGGCTTTGGGCAGTTTTGCCATTTTCACAATATTGATTCTTCCCAACTATGAGCATGGAATGTTTTTCCATCTGTTTGTGTCTTCTCTTATTTCGTTGAGCAATGGTTTGTAGTTCTCCTTGAAGAGGTCCTTTATCTACTTTGCTGGTTGTATTCCTAGGTATTTTATTCTTCTTACAGCAATTGTGAATGGGAGTTCCCTCTTGATTTGGCTATCTGTTTGTATTTAGCATATCTATTCATTTCATTTGTAGTTTCTTTTGATGAGAAGATATTTGTAATTTTAATGAATTTTTTCTTTTTTATTTTATGGTTCTTTCTCTGGTTTAAGAAATATTTGCTAAACAATTGGTCAGACAAGATAACATTTTTATTTATCTTCTAAAACACTATGCTAAATATTTTCTACATTTAGGACTCTGATGTATCTAAAATTGATTCTTGTGAATTGTGTTAACTAGAGATTGGTTTCCTTTTTCCTCCAATTTTGATAATCACTTGTTCCAGCACCATTTGGTGAACAGATTTTCTGTTCCCCACTGAATTGTTTTGGCATCCTTAAAAATCATTTGACCATCTATAAGTGGGTCTATTTCTGTATTCTCTGTTCTGCTCTATTGATCCATTTGTCTAACTTTTTAGCAAGACTAAAATATATGGATTAATGTAGCATTATAATAAATTTTGAAGTGCTTCAACTTTTTTGTTCATTTCTTTAAGTTACTTTGGCTATTCTTGCTCTTTTATCTTTCCAAATAAATGGTAAAATCACCATGCCAATTTCCAGAAAATAATCAATTTTGAATTGTAACAGATTATTGTGGTGTGGTAATTTAATTTTGAAAGAATTTCTATCTGTACAATACTAAATCTTCAAATGTATCTTATAGGACATATTATTTCAATATTTCTGAAGAATTATATGTTAGCAAGTATTAAAAGCCGAAAATATTATTACTAGAAGTTTATTCTAAGCAGAATGAATTTGTTAATTCTAAACTAATAATAAATTGCATAAAGTTACATATATATTACATATATATGTAACTTTATATATATAAAAGTTCTATATATAGGAATATATATATTTCTATATATATAAACATATATATAACTTCTTGATGCATTATTCCTAGTATTTATAACCTGGAACCAACTAATGTTAATAGTAGATTGTGTAGCTTTATTTCAAACATTGATATTATGGAACTGAGTGATATCCTTAAACTGTGCATTTAGAATTATTTTTAAATTTAGTTTTTTAATTGACATAATAATGTGAATATACTTATACACATGGTAGAATTATTAAATCTATTAATTAACATATGCATTATTTCACATAATTTTGAAGAAATAGTTATGATATATTCATACAGAGAAAATAAGTAAAAAAATGTCCAATATGATCTACTTTTTGTAATTACACATAAAACTATTAGACTACCTACCAAAATATGATGCCATTTGATATTTTTATCTTCCTGCTACTTTATTATTGTATGCATTTTTGATTTAAGAAATACTTACAAATTGAAAGCATTTTTTACTTTGCAAGAAGAAGCTACTTTAATACATATATAATCTTTTCTATTCTTTTGTTCACAAACTTTTTGTCACTTTGCTTATTGTTTATAATAAGCTAAAATGGAAAATGCTCAAGGATGGTAAACAAATCTTCCATACATATGCCAGTTTCATCTTCTAAATGAATCTCATACATTTTAGGTACAACAGATAGCATGCAGTTTTCTAAAAATTATATATATATAATATACACACACATACATATATACACACATAATATATAATATATATGTATATGCACAATCTTTTTCCTTTGGTTTTTATATTCTAATCTTCATTAATATGTTCATGTATGTCTGTATACACATATATATGGATATATATGTACACAAATAAACAGGCATCCTTTGGAACACTGGGGAATGTCAGAATTAATTGCTCCTATTCCTTTTCTTGCTATTAAAAAGCCACAGGGTGTAGAATAAGCATAAGACTTACAGACAGTTTTTCAGGCCCAACTGTAGTTTGAGGTTACAATTTAGTGGCAGCATAGCCAACACAGTGTGTACTTTCCTTGGTAAACCATTAAGTAACCTGGCTCTAGAAGGGAGGAGAAAGCAGACAGTTTTATTGATCTTTGTTGGATTTTTTTTTTTCAGCAGATATCAAAAAAGAATAAAGGAAAAATAATGATAATATCAACAGAGAAAAGTTTTAATATTTGCCCATAGGTATGAGTAGGAGAGGAAGTAGAAAGAAAATAATGTTTATATAGAGATATTAGAAGAGTTAAGAGTATGAAGGGCTCCTTGTGATAAAAGAAGAAGTAGAGAAGAGCTCTATGGAATTATGCTCAGAACAATAAATCTTCAATTTAATTGTTTAGAAATGAAGCCTTATGGATGGTGCTGAAATTGGCTTCTATATATGGGATCAAGTGGTTGAAATAATGAGCATCAACATCTGGATGTAATAAGAATCTAATAATTTGCATAGGCATCATATATGTGAATATTGCAGTCATTTGTATTATTTCGGTACTGAAGGCCAAGGAGAAGGAATCAGGAAAAAAAAAAAAGAAAAAAAAAACAACCAGAAACTAGAATACATGTGAGAACAGTCAAACTGTGTGATCTTAAAGGAGGGAAGACATTTGTATACATTTGTAGACATGTCATTGTGCAGAAGGAGCAGTGAGGTGAGAGGAGAGAGTTTCTTTCATCTCAGATTCTCTCAAATTCTATGATATAAGGGATGAGGGAAAGTAACATAGTTTCTTAAGAAAGCTGCAGGAAAACAGTATGTGCAGTTTTGGTCTGGGTTTAGGTAAGACAACAAGAAGGGATTACACTATAATTATAATCGTATAATTATAGTTGTAAATTTTCTTTAGAGAAAATTCTAATAGTATATGACAGTTTTCTTTGGTTGTTTTTACCTATGGAATAAGATTTTTAAAAACACAGTGAATTTGGAAGGATTGAGGACTGCCTGCAGCTTCATGAAGTAGTTAACAGATAAAATTGGCTTAAATAAAAAGAAAACTCATTTTTTAATGTAAAAAGGTCAGAGTTCAGAAGTCCTGGGATAGTTCATTAGTGTCATGAGATCATAATTTCACAGGCTTCTTCTGTCTCTCTGCTCTATCATCCCTAGTGAGTGCTATAAAACTCATGGTTACCTCTTTCATGGTGACGTTCTGCCTTATAGTACTGGTTACAAACATTAGAGGAACAAGCACATGACAAGGAGAAAGAGGAGCGCCTGTATCAGAAAACCAAATATGCCCAAATATTTCAAAAGATTCTCATTGATATCTGAGAAGAAACTGCAGCTTCACGGGAGGCTGGACAATGTTTTCTTTATTTTATTTTATATTTTGCTAACACCTAACTCAATTTTTTACCCAGATGTCTGAATTATGATTTTAGAACTTTTCTCACCAAATATGAATATTTCATTTATGAGACTGGTAATTCTCTGCTCCCTACCATCACTCTCCAAAGCACAAGGAAAGAGTAGGATAAAAGTAAAGAGGGGACAGAAGGGAAAGCTGATGATAGGACCATTCATTTCAGCCACTGCCCTAGTAAAATAAAGAGACTGCTGGTAATAATCACCAATGTTTTCTCAAAAATAGCCATAGTGGTCCAAGTTTGAATTAATTACATTTCTGAGAGATTCAAAGGGTAAAAATTCTGATGGATGCTGTTGAGTGTTTTAGCAAAAAACTATTAGCCCAGTGGAATATTTAATGGAATGGAATATTTAAGTTTGGTGGGGAAACCCTAAAATGATGACGTAGATACGCACATAAAATGGGATTAGCTATATGTTCTTATCACTTCAGTCCTCCACCGCCATACCTATTCAAATCCATGGCTTAATCATATGAAACTAGCAATGGATTTTACAATGATTAATTAAGAATATTTAATGACATGCTAAAAAAAGCTTATATTATTAAATGGTAAAAGTCCATTATGAAATTATATACATTATGACTATTCTTTACCACTACACACCCCATAATTAGAAGAACATTTACCCAACTGTTGAAAATGTTTACACTTGGGTGGAGCAAGTATTATTTTCTCTGTACCTTTCTGTTCTTATCATATTACATATGAGTTATTATTATAATGAGAAAAATTGAGGGTATATGCTTTTAATAATAGTAATTATTTTGTTAACTGACACTTTCTGAGAGATATTTTTCCTTCAATGGCCTATGTCATACATATTCTTTCCTACATTTCCTGGAATGAAACAGGTCATTGCTCTATGTTTGCACATCTTCCAATCATAATCCAAAGAAGGCCATTCTCTGTGGTTAGAGACTGGGATACAGTGTAAGCCTCAGACTGTCTCAGGAAAATTGGTAAATCTAGCTACTTAATATTAGGAGACTGACACAGCTCCATTCTCTCTCATTAAGAACCTGGAGTGATTAGTTACATTCTAAAGAAACCAAATGTCTTTGAATATTTTATAAATAAGACAAGCCACATAATATGCTATTTTGAATCTTCCAGTATTGATGATAATGCATAATGTGATGCAGTCTGACGTTATAGAGATCAGCTGCTTTTCTTGTTTGATGATGTTTTTTAAATGTTTTATAGCAAATCATTATGCAACATGGGCATTTATCGTCATATTACAGTCACAATATATTTGTAAATCAGTGAAGTACTGCGTTATATTTGCATTTATTTCCTTTGGCAAAAAATATATATTTTATTCTTATAATTTATACAACTTTATTCATGCACACACTAACAATAGCAGCAACAAAAATACTAGATTTTTTCATAATCACACAGCTATAAACTCACTAAGAACAGGATGTGATGATGAAATACTATCGGGTATATTAATAAAATTAAAATGCAACTGAGAGAGACTCAACTGTTCATTTTAAGATTTCCATTAAATTTTAAGCTTTACATAAATCTAGGTGGCAGCCAAGAGTTGGGGGGAGAAATACCTATTTAACTAGTGTGAAGTTAATTCAACAAATAGCTGAGTGCCTGCTATGTGTCAGACCCAGCAATAAGCTCTGGAGCATAACATTAAAGGGTGAAACACTGTCTTGGTGAAGGTTTAATTTTAATAAAATAAGGCAGGTCATAAACTGGGAACCAATGAAACGTATAGTGTGACAGCTGGTGAGTGGCACATTATATACAAATCAGGATAAGGAAAATAGGAATTTCTATGGTTAGGGACAAATTGTTATGTTACATTGGATAGTTAAGGAAAGGTAACATTTGATTAGAGGGAGAAAACTTTATGGCTATCTGGGGAAAAGAGCAAGTGCAAGGACCCTTTAGTGTAGATTGTTCTTGGTGATCCAGGGCAGCAGCAAGGGAGGTTGTCGTGGCTAGGCAGAGTGAACAAGAGAGAAATAGGAGATAAGTCACAGGTAAAGTGTGGTGAAGTTCTTCTAGGTCACTATAAGGCCATTTGTTTTCGTTTGTGTGTGATACAGAATTAACAGAGAGTTTCGTATTGAGCAAGGAGGTGACTTGACACATTTAAAGGATTATTCTAGCTGCTCTACTGAACATAAACTGTAAAGAAATAAGTATGAAAGCAGGAAAGAGACTAAGGAATAACCCAGTAACTCATGCTTCTCCGGGTCTTCATGAGGGTGGTAGTGTTTAGGTAGAGATTTTGAGTGTCAGAATCTGTACATATTTTGAAGGTAGAGCCCGCGGTATTTACTTAGGTATTGGGATTGTAAAATAGAGAACTAAAGGTATTAATCACAACACTAAGTTTTTGACTTAAATAAAAATGAAACAACCAGTTACTGTGATTATGAAATGAAGAATTGTTTCAGTTGGACAAAATATGAAGTATTTTTGTCCAAATTAATTTGAAGTTTAATATTATTAAACTTCAAAAATGAGCTGATCATATATAATTCATGTGGTGTTTGCTAATATAAATTAGTAATACAAGTGAATCAAAAGTGAACACTCAAGAGAGAGTAATCACCACTGGCTAAAGGAAGATACAGAAAATTTCACCACAATCTTGCCATGGAATTTCTTATTCTGTATGTGTTCTCAAGGAGAAAAAGATACAACAGCTACCATAAAATTCTAGGCAGCCAATAGAAGGAATAAAAAATTCTAAAAATAACTTTATCCAGAAGGGAAAACTAAAAAGATGTGCTATTACACACAAACACACAACGTAAAAAATAGAAGTTCAATTGGCCAACAAACTACTATCATCAGACGCATGTTTGAAGAATGTTTCTGTGGAAGGAGTTATACTTGGAAGAGGCAAGAAAACCTATGACTACTAAATGTTTGTCTCTTAAAATTGTTCTTTGCTCTGAAATCAGGAACATATATTAGTTGTGATTTAATAAAATTGGTAGAATACTTGGAGAGGAATCCTTATTCTGAGAACAAGCCATAGTCATTAATCCATAGCATTTTACATATTGAAATATGTATTTGTAAGGTGTTTAGTATTGTTTATGTACAAGCATCTATAATTCACTTTATTAGATAATAATTATGTATGTTTTTCTCACACTGGTCCCAAATTAGAGACTCTGTGATTGTTTGTGTTTTCAAAAAATACTCACTCTGAATTCTTACACATATAATTGCATTTATGTAGCACTTGTATTTATTTATCTTATTCTCTTTGCTCTAGCATATTGGTTTTATTTGCTCTGTTTTATTTTGATTAAGAGAATGCTGAATACAAAGTCATTTTTTTTTTATCTGGCTACATAGTTATTCTGTCTGCCCTTTTAAAAATTAAATGTAATTAAAATATAATAAAGTTTAAAAAATTAAAATTTAAATAATACATTATGAATTTTTTTAAAACAGAAAATTATATGTGACATTTTTTATAATTGATAAAGGAAAAGTATTTTCTTTCTTATTACCCAAATAACAAATAGGCAATAGAGAATATTTTCACAAACATTTTATGTGACTTATTCTATTAATTAAATTATTCTTTAAAAGATTTTTATTACTCATTTCACAGATTACTTTCTACACATTTATATGCTAGTGAATTGATAAACAATAATTGCATGCAGTATCAGTTATCAAGTCTTCTGTTTATATATCAGTATTTATGAAGGCTTGTAATCTAGAAATATTAGCTGCAATTTTTCTTTTAGGTATAAAAGTTGGCTCATGAAATAGCAGAGTAAAACTAAAACATAATCATCACACAGCTTTTACTCACATATTACATTTTAGGGATCAAGTATTTACTTTTATTCATAGTAATGCTTTGCCATGGTTATAACATTGCTGTTATGTATGTGATTTGGTAGACTGCAGGGGGAGCTAGCTGACATGTGTTTCTCCAGCTATACCTTAAACCATTTTTACAAGTTCTCTAAGCCTCACTTGACTAATCCTTGGAATAATACTTTATCTCTAACCTTCTTTCATCCCTTCCTATGATATCCAACTATATTAATAAAGAAATGCTAGGCAGCAAAAAAGCAGGAAAAAAGGCCTATTTAAAGTGACTTTTACAAAAAAAAACCTAGAAATACATAGTATTGCATAACAGACATTCCTATGATAGGACAAGTACCTACAGGTTTATTTAATTCAACATTTAAATTTACATCCTTAAGAATCCCAACTAATTCCTCCTTTATACTATATCAGTTTTGTCCTTAGCTGCCTCTCTTTACAATCACAAAATGGCTATTATAGTTTCTCCTAGCACATAAAAACACCACAATGTCCACCATATATATGTGTGTATTCATTCTCTTTGTGTGTGTATGTGTATGTGTTGTGGAGAGTTGTATCTTATTATGTTTCTTTTAAACCCTTAAAAATAAAAAAGATTTCTTTTTCATTCCCTAAAAGTTGCTCAGCAAACTTCCCCTCACACCTCATTAACTACAACTCTAACAACTCCCTATTTCCTGGTAAGGGGAATCAAGAAAAGTTGATATTTATCTGAGTTGCACCAACGTATGGTCTTTCCACTTGATAAACATTGAAATACCTATAGATTACTTGTGGTGGGGTTCAGAACACCATGTCCTTAAAATATGGCACCTTGGCATAGTGACCATTTTAAGCTGAAGGAAATTGAGAAAACTGGAAATACAAGATCTGAAGAACTTCTTCCTTTCTCCTCTGAGAGCCTCTCATGTGACATGTGTCCTGCCCTATACCCTGAGGAAAGGTATAAAGACACACAAATACCACAAAGAATCTGAGCAAATAGACATTGGTAAGTTTACCTCGGTTGTTATCATTATATTGTATTCCCTTTTGTCCAGTCATACTTCTACATGACTTTCCATTCATCAAACTTAAGCATAAACATACAGTTTTTCCTGTTTCTTTGGGAATAATTCCTCAAGTATCTTATGTCATATAAAACTTTTATTGAATAAATTTGTTGTTAGGGTTTTCTCTTATCTTTCTTATACCTGTGTTACATGGTTTGGCTCTGTGTCCCTACCTAAATCTTATGTTGAAATGTGATCCTGAGTGTTGGAGGTGGAGACTGGTGGGAGGTGATTGGATCACGTGGGTGGTTTCTAATGGTTTAGCACCATACCCCTAGTGCTGTCTTGTGATAGAACTCTCACAAGATTTGGTTGTGGGTGGCACCTATCCCTTGCTTTCTCTCTCCTGTTCCACCATGTAAGCTGTGCCAGCTGAACCTTCGCCTTCTGCAATGATTCTAAGTTTCCCGAGGCATTCCTAGCCATATTTTCTGTATAGCCTACCAAACTGTGAGTTGATTAAATCTCTTTTCTCTATAAATTACCCAGTCTTAGGTAGTTCCTGATAGCAATGCAAGAACAAACTAATATGGGTGTCAGCCATGAAATTTTCAACAGGTGAGAAAAAAGTTGTTTCTTCTTTCCTACACTTGTCAAACAACTGATGCAAACCCACCTAGAGTTGCCAGGATCCTTACCTCAGTAGCACCTGACAGGCAGTGCCTGCAGCTGCAAGATATATGAGAACAGACAAAAAAATTCTTCCTCCCAGATAAGCAAGACAGAGACACAGAAACATTCTGAGCCTGTAACAAGCCCTCCCACCTTGGACACTTAAATACTCTTAATCTGTAAGAGACAGTGCTCCTAATCTAATTTATCCAGACGCCCCTCTGAGGTTTATTCTCCAAAATAAACATGACTTTGACTGTTGAGCTGCTTTTTGTGTTTCTTTCTTCCTTCTTCAACTCTTACAGGCAGCACTCTCACATTCAGAGTGTGAAGCCTCCAGACTTCCATCCAGTGTTAAAGCAGTCCTCCATTCCAGCTGGTGGATGCCTCTGAAGTATCAACTGCTGAATATTTTGCAGGGGGCAATGGGGGATACTAGGGAGAATTAAAATTGCTGTGCCTATTATTGCACAGCTCATGGATACATGTGAGTTAGTGGGTTCCTTGCTAAAAATCAGCTTTTTGTTGAAAAAAAAGAAAGAGGAAATGGATGGTGACTAAGTCATCTATAGCATCTGCTACTACAAGCAATATAAAAGTCCTCATTATATGTGTAACAATAAGAACTATTTTTTATAGGTAATCCTTCCCAAGGAATTCCTGAGTGCTCCATTAACAACTTAAAGGCCAAACTAGCTAGCCACAGTAGAAAGCTGCCTTATTCCTTGCAAGTTACCACTTACTATATTATTCAAAATTGTTCTTCTGGTTAGTGTTGTTGTCAAAATATAGAAACATTCCTTATGAAATAACACCTAACCCTGCACCCTAAAATAGATAAGACTAGTCTTAAAGTCCAGTAAGACTTTATTGAGAATTTGAGAAGCATAAACAAGATAAAATACAGGAATTTTTAAGAACAATAAAAACATGAAACTGAATGTCTCCTAGACTCTATCCAAGACACAAAATTGTCATTGACTTATTTTTCCTTAGACTCCTGACTATTGTTCAATTATAGAAGTCTGTTTCCTTTTAACTGAATGAAACTCCTTAATAATCTTCCCTTGCAACTAGAGCCTAGGTCTCAACTCCCCTTTCACTCTAAGTAAGGAAAAAAATAGACTTTTTAACCCCTTACATAATTCTACAAAATAGACTTCAATATCATCATCATCATAATCTTGCTGCAAGGAGGCATTTCACCCAGAGGGAAACCATTTCAGACATTAATATGCAGAACACTTTTGGTATTGTTTCAAAACCTTATTTCTATTAAAAAGTTTTCTTTTTCACTTCTATCACCAAAGGCCCATTTGAGTGATTCTCACATTCCCACTTTCTCCAAAAGATAACCTTCACCCCAACAAATGTTGCCTCTACTAGAAAAACGTTGGAATTACATTTCCTTTAATTCCGGTTGTCAATTATTTGATATTGGAGCCCAGCTTCAGAAGACTGTTTGTAACAGTGCTTTACAAATATCTCTAAACTTAGTCTTTTCAGCAGAATATAACATAAATGTCAACTGAAACAAAGTCAAACTGAGGAAGCCTTAAGGTAATATTTAATATGGTTGAAAATATAAACAGTTTGTTTACCCTCAGCTCCAGAAAATGAACTTCAATAGATCTGTTTTCAGTATCCTGAGAAATATACCAAGCCTCCTTCACTCAACCCACACACTTAGGACTAAATGAAGACAACAAATAAATTTGTTGAGAATGAATCTGTACTCTATAAATCTGTATGCCAAATTCAAAAGTTTGAAATATTAATGTAATAAATTTTCATAATTTGTGATACTGCTTGCTCCTTTGCTCATTTTACCAGACCATCATGAAATGCTCTATGCTCATTGCTCCAGGGAAAGAGAAGTTAGTCTAAAGAAGTTTAATTGTTGAATTTCACATAATTTGTCTTTGAGGAAAGTGGAAATAATTCAGGTCATAAACAATAGGCTTTTGGAGACAGATATGAACAGGTGATTGCAATACCTCTTCAGACTGGGAAAGGAATGCCTAAGTTGAAAGTAGGAGATGAGCATGAATGCATAGTGGGTAGATTGAAAAATTTTCATTTTCCTGTTCCATGATCCAGGTCCAAGAGGCATGAAAACAACCCTGAAAGTGTTGTACAATTTAATAGTTGAGGCAATATTGATTTTCGTTTTCATGTAGAACTAGAGGATGGAGAGGCAAGAGCTAGGAATCTCAAGAAAGAAAAAATCAATGGCTATATGAAGAACCCAAGTTGATCTTAAACAATCTCGTGATTTCTAGGCAGAAGTGTGAGAATGATTTCTTTCAATGGGACTTTGAGGATTGAAATGAATGATGATTCAGTGGCAGCCCACATGCGCTGATGAGTAAGGACATGACAGGATGATGAACGTTTAGTAAATACCATCATGGACAGATGGTGATGAGAACCAGATGGCACACTTTCAGCAACAAGTAACAAACAACCCAACTGACAATGACTTCAGCAATAAGGGCATTCTTTACCTCACATAACAAAGATTCAAGGGGTCTGATTACTTTAGAAGCACAATGATGTCATTGGGATTCTGAAGGGGTTTTTTCATATTCCTCTCAGTTAACATCAGGTGTTCAGCTTTAGTTCTGTCTTTTTTCCTCAAGCATCACTGGATACCTACCATTGATTCTTGACAGCATGTTCACCACACTGCCTCCGAAAAAAAGAGGGTATACTCTCCTTGAAAAATCTTTTTGTGTAAGGGAGAAGAAAAAAAACTTGCCTAGGACACCTAAGGCAGTCTTCCTATTTGTATTTTAGAGAACATGCCTAAAGCTAGGTGAAATGCCTAAAACTGTTTGTATTTTGGAGAAACACTTAAAGCTAGTTAACTGTCCTTGACTTTCTGGCATTTTCTGGCCTCTGTAAAAGAAAGCATTTTGTATTTCTTGATGTGATGATTAGTTGCACATGATCACAAGAAGAGACACAGGAAAGGCATAAGTAAAAAATGTTTATGATACTCACCTAGAGACAGGTGGCATGGAATGTGGTGAAGAGCAGGTAGGAAAGACACCATGGTGCTGAGGAGTTAGAAGGTAAGAAAGAGTGGGGAAGTGCTTAGGCCATGGACTTATCAGGGGCTTACTGGGGAAAGTCAAGGCAGGGCAGGGAAAATAGCTTAGGATTGATTCGTTTGAGTAATATCAGCAGCCTTTAAGCTATAGTGGTAGTTTTTAGTTGTCTGGCACCTAGTCCTACAATAATTAAAGAATATTGCCTCTTGGGGTGCACAGGTTAGATAGTAGACACATTATTGGTTTGGTTAGGGTGCACATCAAAGGCATGATTCTAGCTGGGCCCTTTGCAATTTTTAAGAATTGACTAGTCTATGGAGAGGTGATATCTTCCCAGCTAGAAGGTTTTTTTAACGATCTCAAAACAGGGCCTGGTGCAGTGGTGCTCATGCCTGTAATCCCAGCACATTGGTAGACTGAAGCAGGAGGATTGATTTGAGCCCAGGAGTTCAAGAACACCCTGGGCAACATAGTGAGTCCTCATCTCTACAAAACAAAATCAAAACATAATACTATACAGAATATTAATATCATAAATAATTGTTATGCATAATATAAAAATTAATATATAAATATAAGCACACAAATATGAGGTGAACTCTTTCAGCAGGGAGAAAAAAATGAAAGAGTGTTAGGGAAAGAGGGAGAATGTGTTTGGCCCACAAAATAGGAAAAAGAGAAAAACAAATACCTATCAGGTTTCAATGAGAACATAGCATCGTTTTTGTGATATTCTTATCAAAAATACATAAAATGAATCTGAAATATAATCATGAGGAAATATCAGATAAGCCAAAGTTAATGAACATTGTATGAAATAACTGCCCTATAATCTTTAAAATCTGAGAACTGTCTTAGACTGAATAACATTGAAGAAGTACCATAACTAAAACTATCTATGATCTTGAATGAGCTTATTTCACTATTGGAACATTTGATGAAACTGGAACACGATTTGAGAGTTAGATGGCTGTACTATCTTAGCACAAATTTCCTAATCTTTATGCCATAGCTTTGTGAATACACTAGAGAAAGGTCTTTTCTTGCAGTATAACTGAGAACTCAGACATGAGGATAACTAATTTCCTTTAGCTACTGTTTGAAGGACTGCTGAGAAATTACTATGATGAAGAGAAAGACCTAGAAATCACTGAAGTCTATTGATTATTCATTTAAAAAAATAGCATTTATGTAGTTTGTCATGCATAGACATTCTTTGTAATGCAATTACTTCTGGGGAGGGGAACTGGCTGACTAGAAATGGGGGAATAGAGAAATTTTTATGGTGTACCCTTGAATTGTATACTATGTGCAGGCATCATCTATTCACAAGAATATTGTATTGGCTTATTAATAAACCAATAATTTATTGATTATTGATCATGATTTATTTATTCCTATGAATAACAAAATGAATTAAAATAATTATGTTTTAATTAAAATATTTAATTATGTTTTTATGATTCAATAAAGGACCACTGTCTCCCAACTTTCTGGTTGGTAGAGAAAATGGATTTCTAAGTATGGGACTGAATGAGCGGAAAGGCATAAAATGTTCATATTTCTCCTCTCAAGTTCAGTTTATTGAGTTCATACATACCTAAACTGTTGTTTTCTTCAATCCATTTTCACAAGACTTAGGATTAGAATATATTCTGTCCAAATTCTAATACTCTGCTGCCTGTTAGTTTTAGCATTGTGTGTTGTTGAATATTTTCTATTTTAGAGAGTCACTATGAGTATTTTAGAGAAATGCTGGGTAACTATGCATCAGAAGCTTTTATACATCACCAGATGCTATTACACATCATAAGTCACAGTTGCACACATATTTGAATTGCAAACTGAAAGCAGCTAACCCTAAGTTTTAAGGTTTGCAATAATAAAAATCTAGAATGATTTTGTAAAGAACTCAAAATGTAGAATACAATTATCAAATGTTAATGAACATAAATAAATTGAACAATATAGATAAAACTACATACAATAAAATAATTACATAGCTTTTTAAATTCTTTTTGAGACAGAGCCCCTCTCTGCTGCCCTGACTAGAGTGCGATGGTGCAATTTCGGCTCACTGAAATCTCTGCATCCCGGGGTTAAGCGATTCTCCTGCCTCAGCCTCCCAAGTAGCTGGGATTGCAGGGGCCTTCCACCATACCCAGCTTTTTAATTTTTATTTTTAGTAGAGACAGGATTTCACTATGTTGGCCAGGATGGTCTCAAACTCCTGACCTCAAGTGATCCACTGACTTGGCCTCCATAAGTGCTGTGATTACAAGCATGAGCTACTGTACCAGCCCTACATAGCTTTTAAATCATGTTCCAAATGTATTATAACATCCTTAGCTTCAAATAGCAAAATGCTACAATATGAGTAGTGAATATTCTATATATTGATTCAGATATACAAGCATTGATTTAGGTACACATAAATTCTCTTTAAATTTGAGAAATATAGCAATATGCTTCTTGTTATTCTAAAAATTATGATTCATAGGATCTAGCACTGTCAATATCTGTATTAGTAAGACAATCTTAGTGACAGGGCAGTCTAGTTTATGAGATGTAATGAGTATAAAAATAAATTTAACATATAATTTTGCAAAGGTGTTTTGAAATTATTTAAAATTTTTGCAATCTACTCATCTGACAAAGGGCTTATATCCAGAATCTACAAAGAATGTAAACAAATTTACAAGAAACAAACAAACAAGAACATCAAAAATTGAGTGAAGGATATGAACAGACACTTCTCAAAATAAGACATTTATCCAGCCAACAACCATATGAAAAAAAGCTCATCATCACTGGTCATTAGAAAAACGCAAATTAAAACCACCTTGAGATACCATTTCATGCCAGTTAGAACGGCAATCATTAAAAAATAAGGAGACAACAGATGCTGGAGATGATGTGGAGAAATAGGAATGCTTTTACACTGTTGGTGGGAGTGCAAATTAGTTCAACAATTGTCGAAGACAGTGTGGTGATTCCTCAATGATCTAGAAATAGAAATACCGTTTGACTCAGCAATCCCATTACTGGGCATATGCTCAAAGGATCATAAAACATTCTATTATAAAGACACATGCACAAGTATCTTTATTGCAGCTCTGTTCACAATAGCAAAGACTTAGAACCAATCCAAATGCCCATCAATGATAGACTGGATAAAGAAAATGTGGCACACATACACCATGGGATACTATGCAGCCACAAAAATGGATGAGTTCATGTCCTCTGCAGGGATAGGGATAAAGCTGGAAACCATCATTCTCAGCAAACTGACACAAGAACAGAAAACCAAACACTGCATGTTCTTACTAATAAGTAGGGGTTGAACAGTGAGAACACATGGATACACGAAAGGGAACATCACACACTGGGGTCTGCCGAGGGGTGGGGGTCTAGGGGAGGGATACTAGGGGGTGGGGGAATAGGGGAGGGATAGCATTAGGAGAAATACCTAATGTAGAAGATGGGGTGATAGATGCAGCAAGCCACTACGGCACGTGTTTACCTATGTAACAAACCTGAACGTTCTGCACATGTACCCAAAAAATTAAAGTACAATAAAAAATATAAATAAAAATGAAAAAGAAATATTATTTCTTTGAATACATATGATGATGTAAGAAATAGAAAACTGTGTGAAGAAGTTTGTAGAAATTATAAAATAAAAAATATTATCAGATAAAAATCTATTCAGTTCTTTATAAAAATATTTTCTCATAATTTTTAAAATGTGCACATGTAAAACTCAAGAATACCTCACTTATATTCTTGTTTTTCTTTCAATGATATATTCAAAGAATTTTAACAGGTATGGCCAATTTCTTTCATAAAAGTTGTTGATCAATTTATGACTTAAAATTATGTCTTTTTTATTTTGATGAAAATACACACTATAAAATTTGCCATCATAACCATTTTATAGTATACAGTTTAGTACTATGAACTATTTTCACATGCTTATGAAACAGATTCAAACTTTTTATCATATAAAACTGAAACTCAATACCCTTTAAATCATAATTCCCATCTTTCCTGCTACCCAATTCCTGGTAACCATCATTCTACTTTATTTCCTATGAATTTGACTATTTTAGATACCTTATATAAGTGGAGTCAAACAGTATCTGTTTTGTTGAGGCATGTTTATTTCACTTAATATATTATTCTCAAAGTTTATCCATGTCATAGCGTGTGAGAGAATTGCCTTCCTTTTTTTGGCTGAATAATATTGTATTGCATGTATATATCACATTTTGTTTGTTCATTCATCTGTCAATGAACATTTGGGTTGCTTCTGTGGTGTACTGTGAGATTACACATACATTTTAGGATTTTGTTTTCTATTTTGTAGAAAATGCTCTTGGGAGTTTTATAGAGTTCTGGTTGAATCTCCAGATCACTTTGAGCAGTATTTACATCTTAATAATATTAAATCTTCCAAGCCATGAACATTTGATGTCTTTCCATCTATTTTTGTTTTTCTTTCATTTCTTTCAGCAATATTTTGTAGTTTTGAGCATCCAAGTCTTTCAATTCCTTGGTTATGTTTATTCCTATGTATTTTACACTTTTTGATGCTATTTTAATTTTTAAACATTCTTTTTGGATTATTTATTTATACTGTATAGAAATGAAACTGATTTTTGAATGTTCTTTTTTAACATGAAGCTTAGCAAAGTTTTTAAAATTAGTTTTAATGGTTTTTTGTAGAATCTTTATGGTTTTCTGCATATGAGATCATGTCATTTGTGAACAGATAACTTTATTTCTTCCTTTCTAATTTGGATGCATTTTTAAAAATTGCCTACTCATGGACAAAGGGAGGGGAGCACTACACACTGGGGTCAGTTGGGGGGACATAGGGGAGGGACGGTAGGGGGTGGGGAGCTGGGGGGGGATAGCAGGGGGAGAAAGCCACATGTAGGTGATGGGGAGGAAGGCAGCAAATCACACTGCCATGTGTGTTCCTATGCAACAATTTTGCATGTTCTTCACATGTACCCCCAAACCTAAAATACAATAAAA
>NW_016107344.1:222387-224752 GCF_001604975.1 Cebus imitator
CTTGCAGTTTCTTTCTCTAGCTTTGGTATCAGGATAATGCTGGCCTCACAGAATGAGATTTTGGAAGTAATCCCCGTTCTTCAAATTTTTGGAAAAGTTTGAAGATAAACGATGTTAACTCAACTTTAAATATTTGATAGAGTTATCCATATCCAAGGAAGCCATCTGATCCCAAACTTGTAAAAATTTTCTATTTTTCATGATTTAGTCCTTGTACCTTATGTGTTTCATTTACTCTAGGTTAACCAATTTGGTGGCATACAGTTGTTTACCATCGTCTCATAATTCCTTTTTAATGACTCCTCTTTTATTTCTGGTTTTAATTATTTGGGTCTCCTCTCTCTGTTGATTAGTTAATATAGGGTTTGCCAATTTTGTTGATCTTCCCCCCCCAAAAAAACCCTCAGTTTTGTTTTTCTATTGTTTCTCCATTTCACTTATTTCTATTCTAATATTTATTATTTTATTCCTTTTAATAGCTTTGGGTTGTTTTTATTTTTTCCTTTTTCAAATTCCTTGCAATGTAAGTTTGGTTGCTGATTTGAAATCTTTCTTGTTTTTAATATATACTTGTTATATGTGACACTGCTGGGCTGCATCACTTAATGTTTAGTAGGTTGTGGGTTGGGTTCCATTTGTCTCAAGGTATTTTTGAGATTTTCTTGGCTGTTTCCTTAACACATTGGCTGTTTAAAAGTATGTTCTTGAAAGGCATGGTGGCTCACACCTGTCATCCCAGCACTTTAGGAAGCCGAGGAGGGTAGATCACAAGGTCAGGAGATCAAGACCATCCTGGCCAACATGGTGAAACCCTGTCTCTACCAAAAAAAAAAAAAAAAATAGCTAGGTGTGGTGGTGCACGACTGTAGTCCCAGCTACTCAGGAGGCTGAGGCAGGAGAATTGCTTGAACCCAGGAGGCAGAGATTGCAGTAAGCCACAATTGTGCCACTGCACTACAGCCTGGGCAATGCGTGAGACTCCATTAAAAAAAGAAAAAAGAAAAAAAAAAGGATGTTCTTTAACTTTATATTTGTGGATTTTCCTGTTTTCCTTGTACTACTGATGTTTAGTTTCCTTGTGCTATTGATGTCTAGTTTCATTTTCCTGTTTTCCTTGTGCTATTGATGTCTGAAAAAGAGAGTACTATTTCAATCTTTTAAAATCTATTAAAACATTGTGGCCTAAATTGTGGTCTATTATAAAAATTTCCATGTGTTCTTGAGAAGAATCTATGTTGTGCTTTTTGTTTTTGGTGCGGGGGGTGGGATTAGTGTTCTGCATATGTCTCATATCTAATTGGTCTATATTTTTGTTAAAGTTTTCTATTATATTATTTATCTTCAGTCTGCTTGTTCTATCCATTATTGCAAGTAGGATATTGAAGTCTACTACTTTGGAATACTTTGCATTTCTCCTTCAATTTTGTCAAAGCTTGCTTTATATTCTGGAGGCCTTGTCATTTGCTGCATAAATATTTATAATTGCTATATATTCTTGATGAATGGACACTTTTATCATAAGTTCTTCTTTGTCTTATAACAGATTTTGACTTGAAGTTTATTTTTATGATATTGTTATACCCATCCCTGTTCTTTCATTGTCTACCATTTGAAGGGGATATCTTACCTATGTTCATCTTTTTACATTCAGCTTCTGTGGGTCCTCAGATCTAACATGAGTGTCTTACAGAGAGCATATAGTTGAATCTTCTTTTTAATCCATTCAGCTAATCTGTGTACATGTAATATAATCCATCCATTTACATGTAATATAATTATTAATAAAGACTCTTGCCATTTTGTTCATTGTTTTTTTCTGTATGTTTTACAACTTCTTTGTTTCTTCTTTCCTCTTGTACTGCCTTCCTTGTGTTTCATTGATTTTTATTGTGACATGCTTTACTTACATTCCCATTTCCTTATGTGTATATTTTGTTAATACATTCTTTGTGGTAATCATTGCAATTACAAAATCATTTTCAAGTTATAACATTCTATTTTATGCTAATATAACTTTATTTTAAGCTAATAACTTTAATTACCTAGAGAAACAGTACTCCTTTACAACTTCACCAAATACTTTGTTATTAATGAAACAAATTATAACTTACATATTATGTAACCATTAACATAGATTTATAGTTTTTCACAATGTTTTTGTCTTATACATTGTATACAAGAATTAGAAATGACCAAAATTGCAATAATACAGGTTACTATTTTTGTCCATGTATTTATATTTTTTCAACGACTTTGTAGAGCAGGTCTAATTGTAGTGAACTTCCTCAGATTTTATTTATCTGGAGTAGTTTTTTCTTCAGTTTGTAAGATATAGTATTCTTGTTTGTAGCGTTTTTTTTTTTTT
>NW_016107344.1:224767-232378 GCF_001604975.1 Cebus imitator
CTATTTTCTTTTCTTTTAGCATTTTGAATATATTATCTCAGGAGAAATCTTAAAAGCCAGAAAGGAGAGTGTTGGCATATTTAATTGTTTGGAAGCTCCCTTATAATGAAATACTTTTATCTTCCTTTCAAGAGTCTCTGTCCGGCAATTTGATTACAATATGTCTTTATGTGAGAATCACTGGTTTTATTCTAATCAAACTACACAGAGCTTCTTAAATTTTTATGACAATGTCTTTCCTCATTTTGGGACTTCTTTGGCATTTATAGCTTCAAACGAACTTTCTTCTTATTTCTCTATTTTTTCTTCATCTGGGACTTATATAATGGCTATATTTGTCAGCTTGATAGTGTCCCATAAGTCCCTTACAGTCTATTTTTTTTCATCTTTTTTTTTCTTTTTGCTTCTCTTATTTAGTGATTTCAAATGGTCTTTTTTTAGGTTTGCTGATTCTTTCCTCTGATCAAGTCTATTGTTGAATCTCTGTAGTGAATTTTTTAGTTCAGTTTGAAAATTACAGAACTCTTTGCACATGATAACTCTATCCAAACTTCTGTGCTAAGAGACCTGAACAAGCTCTAGCATAGTTTCTAGCAACATAAGATCTTGTTCCTAAAATGACTCCAGCTGTTAAAATCTCTACCTGCTGTCATTGTTTGAAATTTCTGAATAAAATCTGTTTTTACTACTTTAACCACTTTAGCTGTGTTTAAACATGTTATAGAATTTTAAAAAGTAAATTATTTTGCACAAATAATATTTGACCAGTTATTATATTTCTCAGGTCTATATTTCATTTGGTTCTGTTTTTTAAATAGCTTTTCTTTGTTGATATTTTTATGTTATGTACGATTTTTAAATTTTAATTAGACATATAATGCTTTATTTGTCTCCCTGAGGGTTTTATGTGATTATTTAAATTTTTTTGTCAGGCAGGTCATATGTCTACATTTCCTTAGGGTCCAATTCTTCAGGTTTATTTCGTTTCTTTCATTGGGTTGTTTTTTCTGTTTTTTGATCTTTTATTGAGATTTGGGAATTTGAAAAAGACAATACTTTTCTATTATTTTTAGGCTGTCTTTGTGCAGGGGAAGATCTTAACCTCCAATAGAGGTTCCAGGAAGTCTCAAACATTATCTGAGAATGTGTCTTTTCTTGGCTCTTGCATGTGTTTTAACTGTTTCAAATTTCCTAATCAGCTTGCCTCTCTTTCTCAGGGTTGGTAATCTCTTGCTCTCCTTGGAATCTGCCTGAAGAACTGCAGCTCTAATGTGCTACATTGCATGCCTGTTTTTAGCAGCTTTCAAACCCTTGTGGACTCCAACAAGTGAGACAAAAATCAGTACTTAATGCAACTCCCTGTAAAGTCAGAATGTTGGGAGCTCAACGAACTCTATTTTTTTTCTATCCTAAGGGAGGATTCCTGGTATGGGAAGTTTTCTCCTTTGAGTACATTTATTCTAATGAAGTCTTTTCCGATATTAATATACTTATATGACATGTTAATTATTTAGGACTTAATTGTTTCATTTATGTTTGTAATCTTTATCTTCAACGTTTTTAATGTTCAAGATGTGTTTTTAAAAGATTTTATTTTTTAGGCATACGGCCAAACTGAGTGGAAGGTGCTGAAATTTCCCATATACTACGGACCGCACACATACATAATCTCCCTCATCAACTTTCCCACCATAGGAATACATTTGTTACAATCAGTAAACTTACATTGATAAATCATTATCAAAGTCCGTAGTTTATTTTAGGGTTCACTCTTGGTGTTGTACATTCTATGCATTTTGATAAATACATAATGGAGTATGTCTGTCATTATAGTATCATATACTTTTTAATTGCCCTAAAAATATGCTTTGCCTATTTATGCCTTCCTCCCCCTAGCAACCACCAATCTTTTTACAGTCTCCACAGTTTTGACTTTTTTAAAGTACCATACAGTTGAAATCATATAGTACATAGCCTTTTCAGATTGGCTACTTTCACTTAGTAATATGCATTTAAGTTTTCTCCATGTCTTCTTATGGCTTGGCAACTCATTTAGTTTCCATGTGCATTCAAATTCCTTTGTCTAAATTTACCAAAATTTATTTATGCATAAACCTACTGAAGGACATCTTGTTTGCTTCCAAATTTTTGCAATTATGAGTAAAACTCCTATAAACATCCATGTGTACTTTTTTGTGGACATAAGTTTTTAACTCCTTTGGTCACCCATAGGAGCATGATTACTGAATCATGTGGTAAGAGTTATATCTAATCTTGTAGGAAACTGCCACACTGCTTTCCAAAGCATCTTAATCATTTTCATTTCCATCAACATGGAATGTTGCTCCATACTCTTGCCAGCATTTGGTGTTGTCATGTTCTAAATTTCAGCCATTCTAATATGTATGTGTTGGTATCTCACTGATGTTTTAATTTGCATTTCCCTTATTCTATATGATGAGGAGCATCTTGTGACATGCTTATCTACAATTTATACATCTTATTTGGGGGGATGTCTGTTAAGGTCTTTGGCCGTTTTTTATGGAATTATTTTCTTGTTATTAAGTTATAATAGTTATTTGTATATTTTGGATGAGGCTCCTTAATCAGATATGTGTTTTACAAACATTTTCTCCCAGTAAACTTCTTGTATTTTCATTTTATTGACATTGTCTTTCATACAGCAGATATTTTAATTTCAGTGAAGTATAGCTTATCAATTATTTAATGAACAGCCACTTTGGTATTTTATACAAAAGGTGACCACAAAACCCAAGGACATCTAGATTTTCTCCTATTTTATATTCTAGAAGTTTTATTTTTTGTTTACGTTTAGGTCTGTGATCTACTTGGTGTTAATTATTGTGAAAAGCTTAAGCTCTGTGCCTAGATTCATTTGTTTTCATGTTTGCTCAGTTGTTTCAGCACCATGTATGTAAAGACTATCTTTGCTCTATGGTGTGGCCTTTGCTCCTTTGTCAATGATCAGTTGACCAAACTGATGTAGGTCTATTTCTGAGATCTCTATTCTGGTCCATTTATATATTTGTTTATTCTTTTGTCAACACCGTCTTTTCTTGATTACTGGAGCTTTATAGGAAGTCCTAAATTTGGATAACATCAGTCTTCCGACTTCATTCATCTCTTTGAATATTGCTCTGGTTATTCTGTCTTCTTTTTTTCTCTCTCTCTCCATATGTACTTCACTGGGATTTTGATTGGAATTATGTTGAATTAATAAATCAAGTTGGGAAGCACTGACAACTTCACATATTGAGTATTCCTATCTCAACAGAGATTACATCTACGTTACATAGTTCTTGTTAGATTTCTTTCATTAGAATTTTCCTCATATAGACCTTATGCCTATTTTGTTAGAATTAAACCTAAGCATTTCATATTTTGTGGTGCTAATGTAAGTGGTGTTAATTTTAGATTCCACTAGTTCATTGCCAGTATATAAAATGTGATTGACTTTTGTATACTAACCTTGTGAACCACAACTCTGACACTGACTAATTAGTTCCAAGAGTATTGGTGATCCTTCTGGATTTTCTACATAGACAATCAAGTGATCTGTAAATGAAGAATATTTTATTTCTTCCTTCCCAATCAGTATACCTTTTTATTAACTTTCATTGTCTTCCGTTATTAACTAGGACTTCTAATGTGATGCTGGAAAAAATTAGTGAAGAGACATTTTTGCCTTTTATCTTACTGGAAAAGATTCTAGTTCCTCAACATTAAATATGATGTTAGCTGTAATATTTTTGTGGTTTTCTTTTCTTGAAATGCCTCAGTCTTGTTTTGGTATTTGGATGATGCTGGCCATAGAATAAGTTAAGAAGTATTTTCTCTGTTTCTATCTTCTAAGAGAGTTTGTAGATAATTGATAAAATATCTTAAAATTGTTGTAGAATTCACCCAGGAATCCATCTGGGCCTGGCTATTTCTGTTTAGGAAGCTTATTAATTATTAATTAATTATAAAAATAGATATAGGCCTATCCAGATTGCACATTTCTTCTTGTGTATTTGCAGATCTTATCTTTTAAAGAATTAGTCCATTTAACCTAGTTTAGAAAATCTGTGAGTATTTACAGTATACCTTTATCTTTTAATATCATTAAAAGATGTCATGATTTCTGCTCTTTCATTTTTGATTTTTTAATGTTTCATTTTATTAATTTTTAATTGTTTTACTTCAATAGTTTTGGGGGACCAGTTGTTTTTTGCTTACATAGATAAGTTCTTTTGTGGTCATCTCTGAGAATTAGGTGCACCCATCATCCAAGCAGTGTACACTGTATCCAGTGTACAGTCTTCATCCCTCAAGCCCATTGCCCCTTCTTCGGTGTCCCGAAAGTGCATTATATCATTCTTATGCCTTTGCATTCTCATAGCTTAGCTCCCACTTGTAAGTGAGAACATACAATATTTGGTTTTTCATTCCTGAAAATTCACACAGAATAATGGCCTCCAACTCTGTTCAGGTTGCTGTGAAAGCCATTATTCTATTCCTTTTTATGAGTGAGTATTCCATGGTATGTATGTTCCACATTTTCTGTATCCACTTGTTGGCGGATGGGCACGTAGGCTTGTTCTGGATTCTTGCAATTGCAAATTGTGCTGCTATAAACATGCATGTGCAAGTGTCTTATTTATAAAATGACTTATTTTCCTCTGGGTAGATACCCAGTAGTGGGATTTTTGGATCAAATGGTACATCCACTTTTACTTCTTTGAGGACTCTTCATACTGTTTTCCATAGTGGTTGTACTAGTTTACATTCCCACAAGCAGTGTAAAAGTGTTTCCTTTTCACCACATTCATGCTAACATCTTTTTTTTTTTTATGCCCTCTCTTGCAGGAGTAAGGCGGTATCATATTGTGGTTTTGATTTGCATTTCCCTGATAATTAATGATATCAAGCATTTTTTCATATTTTGGTTGGCCATTTGTATATCTTCTTTTGAGAATTGTCTATTCATGTATTTTGCCCACTTTTTGATTGGATTATTTGATTATTTCTTGCTGATTTGTTTGAGTTCCTTGTAGATTCTGGATATTAGTCCTTTGTTAAATGCATAGTTTGTGAATGTCTTCTCCCACACTGTGCGTTGTTTGCTTACTCTGCTGATTAGTTCATTTGCTGTGCAGCAGCTTTTTTGTTTAATTGGGTTTAATCTATTTATCTTTGTTTTTCTTTCATTTGGGATTTTTTTTCTTCAATTATTCCCTCAAATAAGTTTTCTAAACTTTTAGATTTATGTTTTTTCTCAGGAACTCCAACTGTTCTTAAGTTTAGCTGTTTAACATAATCACAAAGGTCTTGGAGGCTTTGTTCATTTAAAAAATTCTTTCTTTTTCATATGTATGATTAGGTTAAATTGAAAGCTTTGTATTCAGGCTCTGAAGTTCTTTCTTCTATTTGTTCTAGTGTATTACTGAAACTGTCCACTGCATTTTTGTATTTCTCTAAGTGTGTCTTTCATTTCCAGAAGTTGTGATTACTTTTTCTTTATGATATCTAATACTCTGGATAATTTTTCATCCAGATCCTGTATGTTGTTTTTAATTTCTTTAAGTTGGTTTTCCCCTTTCTCTAGTGCCTCCTTGAGTAGTTTAATAATACCTTTTGGAATTCTTTATCTGGCATGCAGAGATTTCTTCTTGGTTTGGATCCATTCTTGAGGAGTTAGTATGACTTTTGAGGGGTGTTATAGAATCCTAATTTTTCATATTACCAGAATTACTTTTCTAGTCTCTTCTCATTGGGTTGATTATTTCAGTGGAGATATCTGAAACTCAAGTGCTGCTGTTCAGATTCTCTTATCCCATGGGGTGATTCCTTGATATCACGCTCTCAACCTTCCCCTTGGGTTGAGGCTTCCTGAAAGCTGAACTGCAGTGATTCTTATTGCTCTTCTTGGTGTAGCCACCTATCAGGTCTACCAGGCTGTGGGATGGTCCTTGGGGATGTCTGAAAAGTATCCTAATGTGATTCATCATCAGGTCTCTCAGCCGTGGATACCAACACCTGCTCTTGAAGAGGTGGCAGAGAAGTGAAGTAGACTGTGAGAGTCCTTGGTTCTAGATATCTTTAGTGCTCTGGCTTTCTTCAATGCTGGTTTTGCTAGCATGAAGTTGTCATATGGACATGCTCAGGTTTTCTGCTTAGCCAGAATGCTGCAAGCAGTAGAAATGGGTATGGACATTTCCTTCTGGAATCAGGATTATTCTGTCATTAGTTGCTATGATGGTCTAAGTTGATTGGTCTCAAATCAGGAGGTGGCATTTTCAAGAGAGCACCAGTTACAATAGTAGTAGGGGAATCTAAGCTTGCCCTTGCCGTAAGATGGCCAGGGTAAGTATTTTGGTTTCTCAAGCAATGGGCAGGTCTTTATAGATCCTAAGAGTTTCTGTGTTTTGTGTTCAACTACCAGGGCAGGTAGGGAAATATCATAAGCCAGGGGCAGTGTTAGGTGGGTCTGGGCTCAGATTCTCCTTGGGCAGGACTTGCTGCCACCACTGTAGCAGATGGGGGTTGGTTCTCAGGCCAATGGGGTTATGCTCCAGAGGGGATCTTGGCTGTGTTTGCTGTGTCATAAAGTTCAGGAAAGTGGAGGATAGTCAGAAGCAAAAGACCTCACATAGATCCCATGCAGTTGATGAGGCCGGTCTCATTCCTTCAGTACCCCACTCAGACCTTGCTCCAGGCCTCTAAGAATACCATACCCCACCTTGTCTGCGTAGTCCATCAGTTGCTCCTGTATGCCTGCTCTCTTATCTGCAGCAGCTCTCATTTGTCCCTTGACTCTGCTCAAGAAAATCTGTGCCCAGTTGGAACCACTACCGTTTTCAGTTGGGAGCTTCATTATCCCCCAACCACTCCTCAATTCCATTGGCTGACTTCCCCGAGAACCTGTGTAATACATAGTGAGGAATGACTTCCCTGGACTCAAGCTGGAGCCTGGGAGTGCCTGCAAGGCACTCCCCACTGCTACTTTTACTATTAAATTTGATGTGACTCCCTAAATTTGTTTCATCTCTAGGTAAGGTTAAATCCTTCTTCTGTGATCTGGATTTTCAGATTCCCCAGTAATGATGTGTGTTCAGAAGCAGATATTTCCCCTCTCACACTTTGGGAGCTCAGTTTTTTGCCTGTTTTGTGAAACCTGCAGTAGTGTGCTGCTTTTTTCAAAGGATTTGTAAATTGTTTTATTTTTCTGGTATGTTCCTGCAGTAGTTCTTGGAGCAAAATGTCATGGTGTGAATCTCCACATGCTGTTCCATTCACCCATGTGAGAGCTGCATGTTAACCCTCTGTCCTATCCTCCACCTTCTCTGCTCTCTCACATATGATATTAGCAATTTGTGTCCTCTCTTTTTCTTAATTAGCCTAGATAGAGGCTATCAGGTCTTTTGGTCTTTCCAAATTGATTTTTTTATTTCGTTGATTTTTTATTTTCTATTTCATTGATTTCTAAGCTCTTTTATTTTCTTTTTTTTTCCCATTTATTTTATTGCATTTTAGGTTTTGGGGTACATGTGAAGAACATGCAAAATTGTTGCATAGGAACACACGTGGCAGTGTGATTTGCTGCCTTCC
>NW_016107344.1:232462-273161 GCF_001604975.1 Cebus imitator
CAACTGACCCCAGTGTGTAGTGCTCCCCTCCCTGTGTCCATGTGTTCTCATTGTTCAACACCCACCTATGAGTGAGAACATGCGGTGTTTGATCTTCTGCTCTTCTGTCAGTTTGCTGAGAATGATGGTTTCCAGGTTCATCCATGTCCCTACAAAGGACCCAAACTCATCGTTTTTGATGGCTGCATAATATCTTCTTCTGTTTTATTTGGATTTAATTGCACTTCTTTTCTAGGTTTTTTTTTAAGGTGGAAACTTAGATGATTGATTTTAAATCTTTCTTTTTCTGCTATTATATGTTCTAAATGCTAGAAATTTTCCTGTAAGCACTGCTTTTACTGCCTCCTGCAAAGTCTGATAAGTGGTGTTTTCATTTCCATTTAGTTCAAAATATTTTTAGTTTTTTTGAGATTTCTTCTTTGACTTATGTGTTTAATTTCTACATATTTTGGGATTTCCCAGTTGTCTTTCTATCATTGCTATTTAGTTTAATTTTATTGTGTTATGTGAGCAGACATTGTGTAAGTTTCATTTTTTTGCTGTTGTTCAGGTGTATGTTTGAGCCCATAATGTGGCCTATATGGTAAATTTTCCGCTTGAGCTTGAGAAGAATACATAATTTGCTATGGTTTGATAAAATAGTCTATAGATGTCAATTGTATCACATTGATTGATGATGTGTTAAGTTGGACAATGTTTTTAGTGATTTTCTGTCTACTGGATCCATCCATTTTTGAGAGAGGTGTTGAAATCTCCATGTATACTATTAGGTTAATCTATATCTTCTTGCAATTCTGTCAGTTTTTGCTTTACATATTAGGATTCTCTGCAGTTAGGTGTGGTTTTGTCCTCTTTGATAATTGACCTCTTTATCATTATATGGTGCCTTTAACTCTCATAAGTTTTCTTATCCTGAAGTCTTCTTGCCTGAAATTAATATAGTTATGTTCACTTAGTTTTGATGAGTGTTATTGTATTTTCTCTGTACATTTATGTTTTATTTGTATGTCATATATATATTCTTGTACTTTAGGTTCTGGGGTACATGTGCAGATCATGCAGGATTGTTGCATAGGTATATACACAGCAATGTTGGGTTTGCTGCCTCCACCCCGCCATCACCTATATCTGGCATTTCTCCCTATGTTGTTCCTCCCCAACCTCTCTACCTTCCGCTGTCCCTGCACTGGTCCCCAACAGACCCTGGTGTGTGATGCTCCCCTCCCTGTGTCCATGTGTTCTCATTGTTCAACCCCCGCCTATGACTGAGAACATGTGGTGTTTGATTTTCTGTTCTTGTGTCAGTTTGCTGACAATGATGGTTTCCAGATTCATCCATGTCCCTACAAAGGATACAAACTCATCATTTTTTATGGCTGCATAGTATTCCACAGTATATATGTGCCAAATTTTCCTAGTCCAGTCTGTCATTGATGGACTTTTGGGTTGGTTCCAGGTCTTTGCTATTGTAAACAGTGCTGCAATGAACATACATGTGCATGTGTCTTTACAAGAGAATGATTTATAATCCTTTGGATGTATACCCAGTAATGGGGTTGCTGGGTCAAATGCAATTTCTATTTCTTGGTCCTTGAGGAATTGCCACACTGTCTTCAACAATGGTTGAACTAATTTACACTCCTACCAACAGTGTAAAATTGTTCCTATTTCTCCACATCCTCTCCAGAATCTGTGGTCTCCTGATTTTTTAACTGGTGTGAGATGGTATCTTAATCACCATTTTAACTGGTGTGAGATGGTATCTCAATGTGGTTTTGATTTGCATTTCTCTAAAGGCCAATGATGATGAGCATTTTTTTCATATGTTGGTTGGCTGGATAAATGTCTTCTTTTGAAAAGTGTCTGTTCATATCCATCATCCACTTTTGAATGGGATTGTTTGTTTTTTCCCTGTAAATTTGCTTTAGTTTCTTATAGATTCTAGACATTAGCCCTTTGTCAGATGGTTAGATTGCAAAAATTTTTTCCCATTCTGTTGGTTGCTGGTTCACTTTAATGATTGTTTCTTTTGCTGTACAGAAACTCCAGAGTTTAATTAGATCCCATTTGTCTATTTGGCTTTTGTTGCCAATGCTTTTGGTGTTCTAGTCATGAAGTGCTTGCCTATCCCTATGTCCTGAATGGTTTTGCCTAGGTTTTCTTCTAGGGTTTTTATGGTGTTAGGTCTTATGTTTAAGTCTTTAATCCATCGGGAGTTAATTTTAGTTGTATGTCTTTAAGTGGGTTTCCTGTTGCCAAAATACAGTTGTGTTTTAATTATTTATACATTCTGGTAATCATTGTCCTATCATTGGTGTATTTTGGCCATTGACATTTGAAGTGGGTATTAATATCCAATATATTTGTAAATTATTTTCCATTTGTTGCACTTATTTCTTGTTTCTATTTTTTCCACATTTTTTCTGTCTTTTTAATTTCAATTGAGCATTTTAAATAATACAATTTTCTCTTTTTATGGATATTAATTATATACTTTAAAAAACAGACTTTGTCTTAGAGTTTGCAATGTACATTTACAACTAATCCAAGCCCACTTTAAAAAAATATACTAGTTCACAGGGAGTGTGAGCACTTAATAACAACTAGATAATCCTAATTTCTTCATCCCAACCCTTGTATTATTGCTGGCATTCACTTCTCTTATATATGCACATATACATGCACACACACACACATTTGCGTATCTGTGATTGAATACATTTTTGATTTATTATTTTGAACAAATTGTTATCTATTAGGTAAATCAGGATAATAATAATTATTAATAGCCCGAATAGTCAATTAAAAATAAAAAAAGAATCTTTATATATATGGAAATTTCTGACTATATCATTTTTCTTTTCTTTAAGAAACTTCTAACATTTATTTCAAGGATGGCCTACTGGAAAAAAAATTCCTCAGTTTTTATTTATATAAGCAAGACATTATTCCTATTTCATTTTTGAAAAAAAATTTCTTAGGGTAACACATTCTATGTTGGTGGATTTTTCTCTAAAACATTGTATATATCACTTCATTCTCTTCTGTCACACATGGTTTCTGAGGATCAATCAAATATAAGAACTCCAATCTTTGCTTTCCTATAGATAAGAAGTTTATTTTTATTTTCTCTAGCATATTTCAGAGTTTTTCTCTATCTTTGATTTTAAGGAATTTGATATGCCTAGGTATTTCTGTAGTTGTTGTTTGGCATTTATCCTGCTTGGTGTTCTCTGAGCTTCACAGATCTGTGGTTTGATATCTGTCATTAATTCAAGGGACTTCTTGATTATTATGTCTTCAAATATTTCTTCTGTTTATTTCTCTGTTTCTTCTCTTTTCGGTATTTCCATTTTGCATATTTACAACTTTTTCTGTTGTTCCACAGTTCTTGAGTTTTCTTTTATGAATTTTTTTTTTCAGTATTTATTCTTTTTACTTTCAGTTTTGGAGGTTTTTTTTTTTTTTTTATTAAGACATCCTCAAGCTCAGAGATTGTTTCTTCAGCCATGTGTAGTCTAGTAATAAACTCATCAAAGATATTCTTTATTTCTATTAGTGTTTTTGATATCTAACATTTTTAAAAATTCTTTAAGATTTCCATCTGCCTGCTTATACTGTCCATGTGTTTTTTTCATGTTCTCTACTTTATCTGTTAGAGCCCTTAGGATATTAATCATAATTTTTTACATTTCCAGTCTGATATTTCCAACGTCCCTGAATATATGAGTTGGGATCTAATGCTTACTTTTTCTCTTCAAACTGTGTATTTTTATTTTTAGTATGCCTCACAATTTTTTTTCTGACACTAGAAAATGAGGTACTAGGTAAAAAGAACTAGAGTAAATAGGCTTTTAGTAATGTGGAGTTAAAGTGCAGGAAGTGAGGTCATGTTCTCTAGTACAATGATGATTTTAGGTCTTTTAGTAAGCCTTTACCTCTGGACAGTGAACTTTGTAAGCATTTTCAGCTCCCCTTAGTTGAGACAGGATTTCTAGATTGGGGTGGAGTTGAGTATTTATCTATTCCCAGGTTTGCTAGGCTCTCAAAATTTTCATATGGTTTAGGTTCTGGTAAAGTTATTTTACTTTAGGGCAGACTTTGTTAAAAAGAATAGAATGCTGTGTCTTATTTCAAAATAGTTACTTTCCACCTTCCTCTGTCACAAACTAACGATTTTTTTTTTTTTTTTGTAAAACCATGTTTTTTTTATTTAGCTATTTTTCCCCCATCAACTGTTGATCTGTAATAATAGGATATGCCAGATGCTGTACATTTTTTTTGTAGTTTTTTAAATTGCATTTTAGGTTTTGGGGTACATGTGAAGAACATGCAAGATTGTTGCATAGGTACAGACATGGCAGTGTGATTTGCTGCCTTCCTCCCCATCACCTATATCTGGTATTTCTCCCCATGCTATCTCTCTCCAACTCCCCATCCCCTGCTGTCCCTCTCCTATTTGCCCCCAACAGACCCCAATGTGTGATGCTCCCCTTCCTGTGTCCATATGTTCTCATTGTTCAACACCCACCTATGAATGAGAACATGTGGTGTTTGATTTTCTGTTCTTGTGTCAGTTTGCTGAGAATGATGGTTTCCAGGTTCATCCATGTCCCTACAAAGGACATGGACTCATCATTTTAATTTTTATCTGGTATTTGCTGTTGAGAATGCAGTCAAGCTTCTAGAGGTAAATCTCACAAAAGTATGAGGAGACCCTATGACAAGGTTTCCCTGGAGTTTAACTCTTAGACTTGTTAACACTGAATTTCTAACAATGTATTGATTCAAGTTAGGTTTTCCTACCCTGGCACTGTTTCCTATGAAGGTATTTGTAAGTGGGTTTCTGCTGTGATAAATTGTGATTTTTGTGTATTTGCTTATCTGTGTCTCCAAATTATGCAGACAGTATCGGGGCAGTAGTTTGATCTGTGACCTCACTTCTTTGACAGACCTAAGAAGGAGTGGTATATTTTTTAGTTTCTTCATTATTTTACTTGTTAAAATGGAATGGAGAATTCTAGTTTCCTTTCCTGCTAGACAAGAAACCAGTAATCATTAAGGACTTTATCTTTGCTTACAAATCTTTGTCTTTAATTTTTATTTTATTGTACATAATTTTTAGAATTATTCTTTTAAATTATATCAGTTTTTTATCAAAATTTCTTTCCATAGTTAAAAATATATTTGCAGCCCAAGTTATAAAATAACTAGCTGGTATTTTCTTCTACTTGTATTTCATTTAGTATTTCATGTCTATATTTTCTGTCTAAAATTTATTTTCTTGAAAAGTGATTAGTCACTTGTCCAAACAGTAATCATTTTCAGTTATATCTCTGCTCTCCTGTTTCAAGTTGTTGTCTGTCCTTTGATATAAAATCACAATTTATTATTGGATCCAGAATTTGTATTAGATTGGGTGATGTTTATATCTCTCAAAAGTATTGCTTTTTTTTTTTAATTTTCTAATTGGTCATTATTGCAATGGAAGAAAGTTATTGCTTTTTTGCATTTGCTAATTTTTTATTGTATTTTGAGTTTTTAAATCTGAAATCAGTTCATTTGAAATCATTCAACTATTTTATAATATTTATGCTTCTTATTTAACCTCTATATCTTAGTTCATTAGCTACAAGTTGTTCATTAAAATAAATTTGATGAAAGAGAAATTTGGATGCCCAACTAGAAACGGCAGTGTTCAGAGTCCATAACAATTGTGTAAATCCTTCACTGGCAACCAAGATATTCAGGTTCTCTCATCAGAACTGACTAGGATTCTGGTGTGACCTACCCACAGAAAAGAAGGAAAAACAGCATGGTATGGCAGCCCACCTGAAAGCCACATGGGGTAGGAGAGCCTCCTCCCCCAAGCCAAGGAAGGCAGTGAGTGAGTGTGCTACCCACTTGGGGAAACCATGCATTTTTCACAGAACTGTGAAACTCACGAATCAGAAGATCCCACTTGCAAACCCATGCAATGGAGGCCTAGTGTCCCAACCCTGGAACCATGCATATTCTTAACAGCCTCTCAGCTGGAATCTGCTTAAGCCCACTGAACTTCCAAATAGAAGGGCAACCAGCACCACAGCTGAGGCTGCCTGTTGTCTAAGCCATTTGAGCTCCTTTTGGAAGGGACAGCAGCCAGCAGTTGGACAACTGCCTAACATGCTAAGCTCCCAGGGCAGGGTTAGGGTAGCAACTATCTCTATAGCTCCAGGCTGCACTTTTCCCCTGCTGGAGCCAGGCAGGACAGCTTGGTCCCCAGATGTGTCTCCCACAGCCCAACACACCGCTGTGGCAGTCTGTAGCCAGAGTGCCTCTTCAGGCCTGACCCTGACCCATCCTTCCTCACTGGGTGGGGCTTCCCTAAGGGACTCCAATATCTCTAGCCAGAGGCTCAGGGACAGAATACGGATCTCCCTGAGCCTGAGACCTTAGAGAGAAAGGTGGTCCCATTCTCTGGTGACCAGCAGACTTAGTCTTTCCTCCTGGCAGTTCTGAGGAATGGGTTTTCATCAGCCCAGATGAGTGGTTTTCCCTCAGTGCAGCACATTTCCTCCACCAAGTAACAAAGTGCTTTTTAAATGGGTCCTTTTCCCTGTGCCACCCAACTGAGTGATACCCTCCAACAGGGGTTGTCAGATACGCTATACAGGAGCAATCCTACTGGCATCAGGTTAGTGCTCCTCAAGGCCAGAGATCCCAGAAGAAGGAGCAAGCACCCATCTTTGCTGTTTGCCAGCCTCCTTGAGTGACATCTCCAGGTGAAGGAGTGAGCCAAATGAACAGGTCCTAAAGTGAACCCCCAGCAAACTGCAGTAGCCCTACAGAACAGTAACCTAATTATTGAAAAAAAACCAAGCAAACAGAAAGGCAACAACAACAGCATCAATAACAACAACAAAATTCCCCCCAATAATCCCATCCAAGGGTCAGCAGCCTCAAAGATCTAAACTAGATTAACTCACAAAGATGACAAAAAATCAAAAAAATGATGCTGCAGACTCAAAAGGCCAGAGTGCCTTTTCTCCTACAAATGTTCACAATATCTCTTCAACAAGGGCATAGAACCGGACAGAGGATGAGATGGACTAATTAACAGAAGTAGGCTTCAGAAGATGGATAATCTAAAACCATCCTGAGCTAAAGGAGCACATTCTAATCCAATGCAAAGAGGCTAAGAACATCCATAAAAGATTAGAGAAGCTGCTAACTAGAATAACCAGCATAGAGAAGAACATAAATGAAGTGATGGAGATCAGAAGCACAGCACCAGAACTTTGTGAAGCATACACAAGTATCAACAGCTGAATCAACTAAGTGGAAGAAAGGCTATCAGACTTTGAAGACCACCTGACTTAAATAAGGCAAGCAGACAAGACTAGGAAAAAAAAAAAAACAATGAAAAGGAACGAACAAAGCCTTAAGAAATATGGGACTTCATAAAAAGACCAATCCCATGATTGATTGGAGTACCAGAGGGAGACGTGGAGAATGGAAACATGCTAGAAAACACACTTCAGAATATTATCCGGGAGAACTTCTCTAACCTAGCAAGACCCAACATGCAAATTCAGGAAATTCAGAGAACACCACTGACATATTCCACAAGAAGGTTAACACAAGACACATAATCATCAGATTCTCCAATGTCGAATTGAAGGAAAAACTGTTAAGGGCAGCCAAAGAGAAAGGCCAGGTCAGATACAAAGGAAAGCTTATCAGACTAACAGTGGATCTCTCAGCAGAAACTCTGTAAGCCAGAAGAGATTAGGGGGCTAATATTCAACATTCTTAAAGAAAAGAATTTTCAACCCAGAATTTTATATCCTGCCAAACTAAGCTTCATAAGAGAAGGAGAAATAAAATCCTTTACAGACAAGCAGATGCTGAAGGATTCTGTAACCACTTGGCCTGCCTTGCAAGATCTCCTTAAAGAAGTACTAAATGTAGAAAGAAAAAAACCATTATCAGCCACTGCAAAACCACACCAAAATATAAAAACCAATGACACTATCAAGAAATTGCATCAACTAGTGTGCAAACGGAACAAATAGCATCATGATGACAGGATCAACATGTAACAATACTAACCTTAAATATAAATGTGATAAATGCCCCAATTAAAGAAACAGACTGGCAAACTAGATAAAGAGTTAAGACCCACTGGTGTACTATATTCAGAAGACCCATCTCACACGCCACAACACACATGGGCTCAAAATAAAGGGATGAAGGAAAATTTACCAAGCAAATGGAAAGCAAAAAGGCATGGGTTGAAACACTAGTCTCTGACAAAACGACTTTAATTTGAAAAAAGATTAAAAAAAAAAAAGACAAATAAGGGCACTGCACTACATAATGATAAAGGGAACAATTCAACAAGAAGAGCTAAATATTCTAAGTATATATGCACCCTACACAAGAGCACTGAGATTCATAAAACAAGTTTTTAGAGACCTATAAAGAGACTTACACTCCCACACAATAATAGTGAGAGACCTTAACACCCCACTTTCAGTGTTAGACAGATTGATGAGACAGAAAATTAACAAGAATATTCAGAACTTGAATTCAGTTTTGGATCAAGTGGACCTAATAGATATCTACAGAACTTTCTACCCCAAATCAACAAAATACACTTTCTTCTGAGTGCCACATGGCATTTATTCTAAAATTGACCACATAATTGGAAGTAAAACAGTCCTCCACAAATGCAAAGGAACAGAAATCATAACAAACAGTCTCTCAGACCACAGTGCAATCAAATTAGAAGTGAGGATTAAGAAACACACTTAAAACCACACAATAACATGGAAATTGAACAATCTGCTCCTGAATGACTCCTCGTTAAATAATGACATTAAAGCAGAAATCAAGACGTTCTTTGAAACCAAGGGGAAAAAAGAGATAACATTCCAGAATCTCTGGGACATAGCTAAAGCAGTGTTAACAGGGAAATGTGTATAGCACTAAATGCCAACATAGGAAAGCAAGAAAGATCTCAAATTGACACCCTAACATCACAATTAAAAGAGTTAGAGAAGCAAGAGGAAACTAATACCAAAGCTAGAAAAACAGAAGAAATAACTAAGATCAGGGAAGAATTGAAGGACATAGAGACATGAAAAACCCTCCAAAAAAATCAATGATTCCAGCAGCTGTTTTTTTTTTTTTTAAAATTAACGAAATAGATAGACTGCTGGCTAGGCTAATGAAGAAAAGAGAGAAGAATCAAATAGACACAATAAAAATGATAAAGGTGATATTACCACAGACCCCACAGAAATACAAAATACCATCAGAGAATTCTATAAACACATCTATGCAAATAAACTAGAAAATCTAGAAGAAATGGATAAATTTCTGGATACATACACCATCCCAAATCTAAACTGAGACATCAAATCCCTGAATAGATCAGTAACAGGTTCTGAAACTGAGGCAGTAATACCTACCAACCCCTCTACCCCAAGAAAAGCCCAGACCTGAGGGATTCACAGCTGAATCCTACCAGAAGTACAAAGAGGAGCTGGTACCAGCTCCAGCTCCTCTTTTTCTGAAACTATTTGAAATTATTTGGAATAGTTTTTTCTGAAATTATTTGATATAGTTTTCTATTCCAAATATTTCTGAAATTATTTGGAATAGTTTTCTGAAATTATTTGGAATAGTTTTCTTTCTAAATATTCCAAATATTTCTGAAATTATTTGGAATAGTTTTCTGAACTATTTGGAATAGTTTTCTGAAACTATTCCAAATAATTGAAAAGAAGAAACTTCTCCCTAACTCATTTTATGGAGACAGCATTATCCTGATACTAAAACTGGGAAAAAGCACTACATAAAAAGAAAACCTCATGCCAATATCCTGATGAACATCAATGCAAAAATCCTCAACAGAACACTGGCAAAGCAAATCCAGCAGCACATCAAAAATTTATCTACCGTCAAGTTGGTGTCATCCCTGGGATGCAAGGCTAGTTCAATACACACAAATCAATTAACATAATCCATCATATAAACAGAACCAAAGACAAAAACCACATAATTAACTCAATGGATGCAGAAAAGGCCTTTGATAAAATTCAATATCCCTTCATATTAAAAACTCTCAATAAACTAAGTATTGATGGAACATATCTAAAAATAATAAGAGCAATAAGAGCTATTTATGACAAATCTATGGCCAATATCATATTGAACGATCAAACCTCTGCTCAAAGAAATAAGAGGACACAAGCAAATGGAAAAACATTCCATCCTCATAGATAGAAAAAATCAATATCGAGAAAATGACCATACTGCCCAAAGTAATTTATAGATTCAATGCTATTCCCATCAATTACCACTGACATTGTTCACAGGATTAGGAAAAACTACTTTAAATTTCATATGGAATCAAAGAATACCCTATATAGTCAAGATAATCCTAAGCAAAAAGAACAAAGTTGAATCCATCAAGCAACCTGACTTCAAACTATACTACAAGGCTACATTAACTAAAACAGCATGGTACTGGTACTAAAACAGACATGTGGACCAATGGAACAGAAGAGACCTCAGACATAGCACCACACATCAACTACTATATTTTCTTTGATAAACCTGACAAAAACAAGCAATGGGGAAAGAATCTCCAATTTAAATAAGTGGTGCTGAGAAAATTGGCTAGCCAGATGCAGAAAACTAAAACTGTATCCCTTCTTACACCTTATACAAAAATTAACTCAAAATGAATTAAAGATTTAAATGTAAAACCCAAAACCATAAAAATCCTAGAAGAATATATAGGCAATACCAGTCAAGACATAGGCATGGGCAAAGACTTTTCAGGGACATGGATGAAGCTGGAAGCCATCATCCTCAGCAAACTAACACAGAAACAGTCAACTAAACACCACATGTTATCACTCATAAGTGGGAGCTGAACAATGAGAACACATGGACATAGAGAGGGAAACAACATATACCAGGGCTTTAGGGGCTGGGGGGCGTGGGGAGTGAACTTAGAGGACAGATCAGCAGGTGCATCAAACCACCATGGCACACATATACCTATGCAACAAACCTACATGTTCTGCACATGTATCCTTTTTTTTTTTAAGAAGAAATAAAGATAAAATAAAGAAAAATTTATTTTTGTTTTTTATACTTTCAAATGAGATTCCTGTTAATATTAATAAAATAGAATCACTGATTTTTGGTGAGATACCTGAAAGTATTATTTAATATGATCTTTTGATTAAATCTTTTTCCAAGAATTATAAAAACTCTATTTATATAAAATTCACCACATTACCATGCCAAAGATAAATTATACTTTTCCAATATTGAGCCATCTTATATTCCTAGAATTTTGAACCATGCCTGAAAATTCAGTGATTCTGCCATTGTATTTATTTCACTTTTATTGTTTATATCTACAAACACAATGAATTTTGACTTTCAGTGATTATTTGCCAAAATCTGTCAGGCTCTGTATTAGGTTATTCTGTAAATTGGTCAAATTGCCAAAGGCAAAACAAAGGAAGAAAAAAAAATGCCTCATTTCTTCTAGTTTGAACATAAAATGATTTACTAAAGCATTTTAGGTAGCAAACATCTTATCAAAAGCAATAGTGAAGTGGCTTGGAAGTAATTATAACACCTGATAATTCAGTAAGATTTATGTTTGTCAGAAAGCATGAGACTAAGCACAAAAATCTATTGTATTAGTTCATTTTCATATTGCTATAAAGAACTGCCTGACACTGGGTAATTTATAAAGGAAAGATCATTGACTCACAGTGCAGCATGGCTGGGAAACCCTCGGGAAACTTACAATCATGGCAGAAGGCAAAGGGGAAGCAAGGTACCTTCTTCACAAGGTGGCAGAAGGAGAAGTAGCGAGCGAAGGGGAAAGAGCCCCTTATTAAACCATCATATCTCGTGAGAACTCACTCACTATCATGAGAACATGGGGGAGACTGCCCCCATGATTCAATTACCTTCACCTGATCTTTCCCTTGACACATGGGGATTATAGGTATTAAAATTCAAGATGAGATTTGTGTTGGCACAGAAAGCCTAACCATATCATTCATGGTGAGTGGTGCCAACTCAGTGGTGTTTCTAGAGATCTGATAGCCTGGATAATGTAGAAGAAAGGAAGTCAAGGGCAGGAGTGATAGAGATTAAACACCTTGGGTCCTTGATGAATCTAAAGTAAACTTTCCATAGACTGTCTCATTCCTAAATTTTGTGACAAAATAAAAGAAAAAAATTTTCATCATGTCTAAATATTTTTAAGTTTTAAAAATTTCATCATTGCTTTTATATGCAGCTAAAACTAACTGGAATTTTTACAGGCTTCATACTGGCATTCTTTGTTTTTCCACCTTTTCTTGTTTGCAGAATTTAAATCAATACATTTATAAGCTGGCAGGATAACCACATTAGCAGGAAAGGCCAAGTGGAAACAATTAGAACTCTTCCTACTTACTAAAATAGCAGCCCAAATGAAATAATCCATCCCCGTGGGAATCACAGAGATTAATGTCATGGAAAAAATTTTGAATGATGTAGCTTTGAAGATGCTTACCCATTAATTTCCCTGGTTTGAACTACAACAGTCTGGCATGTATGGAAAAATGACAATACACAATAAAGAAATTAATCGGGTAGTGACTCCAATTCTTGCTGCTGTTCCAGATGTGGTTTCTTTTCTTGGAAAATGTACCAAACTCTTGGCATTGGGAATTAGTTATGTGTCTGCAAACTTACTGGAGGGCAATGAAACTCACTGATTCAGTCCAAAACGTTTGGCATCCTGTGACACAAAACAGGGTGATGTGTGAGTGGAGAGTAGATTAACAGAAACAAACATAAAATATCCAAAAATTAGGACTCAAATATAACTGGTGAATCTCTTTGAGTTTTTGAGGCAAGTATATGGCATTCCACTATCTTGTTCTTATTCATCTACTTATATCTAAAATACTACCAGCTGTGCCTGGTGATGAGGAATAGAATAACTAGCTAGCTGACCACATTAGTTTCCATTAAAACATATAGCAAATATTCTATATGTTATTTCTTTTAACAGAATGTGTTATAAATTATTTTTGAAGTTTATGTGGCAAACTTCTCTACCATCTGATACTTTTGGCTGGTAAGATTTAATGGACTTGGGGTATGCTTCATAGATTGTGATGCTTTATGAAGCCTGGAAATTTCCCTAAAAAGAATCCCATCAGAAGCTCAAAGTTTCATGAATGAGCCCATGTTAATTTCACCAAATAAGTGTACTTCTTTAAAAATTATTCTTTCCTTGCCATTACAGAGTTTTGCTGTGTAGTAAATGATTAGTAATGGGAAACTTGGGAATTGGGCAACTTGAGCAGACATTGTGAATTAAGTATTGTCTGGCCAATTTAGCCATAGATTGAGATTATTCAGTGACTCCTTATCATGAAGTCCAAGCAGCATATGCAGTAAAGGGTTCAAGACAAAAACCAGACTATTGCAAACCAGACAGTCCCAAGCCTCTTATCTATGCTATTATTATGCTGTCAACCACTATGATAATCATCAAGGTGCCTTTATCATTATATAAATGATACTCATAGTTTTTAGCATCTAAGCTTGTTTGAAAATAAGTAACAATGAGATTAATAATATCAATAATATTGTCTGGCAAAATATTATAAATTGTTTCAACCAGTGAAAAATATATTGTGCTGCTTCTCCAATTACGTGTGTGTGTGTGTGTGTGTGTGTGTGTGTGTGTTTGCCTGTGCATGTATGTATTTAAAGTTACCAAAGAATAGAAGTGCAGCTGATATATTGAAATAATGTATTTAATGAGACACTTTAAAAAAATTTGTCCATTATCTTCATGAATCAGATTTGCATTTGTTCGAAGTTGCTCACAATCAAATGAGAAAAATTCAGATCACAGAATATAAGTAGGAGCCCCAAAACATGGCTGAGATTGATACCTGGCCATTTCAAATAATTCCTGCCAAGAGTATAGTGAAAAAGAGGATAGAGAGGCAGGTAAGATTGTCAAGCTTTACTAAAGAGAATTAGTGTTGCTGCTAAACAGTAGTGACTGGAAAGAGAATAGTTTAAACCTGGAGGATTCTGTGGTATACTAACATACCTATTCATAGTTTATAAAAGACTAAAGCAGCAGTAATTCCAAAAGCTCAGATATGAGTATTTGGAATGTACTCCTGGGTAAAGAACTCTAGCTAAAATATAAGGATAATAGAAAGTCATAATAATTGGCCATCGCATTTTAAATAACTGGAGAATTCAGAATTCCAACATTTATTTTTGGCTTCACATGAAACAAAGAATTTTCTTTCTTTTAAAAAAGTTTATCTAAAAGTAATACAACATTTGTAGAAAATTCCAAAATATAGGAAAATAAATCACTGTAAATAAGACATCCAAAATCTTGTATATTAACCCCTATTACAATATGAATTAATTCTTAGTGATTTTTTTTTAATTGTACTTTAAGTTCTGGGGTACATGTGCAGATCTTGCAGGATTGTTGCATAGGTACACAGATGCCATGGCAGTTTGCTGTCTCCATCTCACCATCACCTACGTCAGGCAATTCTCCCAATGTTATCTCTCCCCAACTTCCCCACCCTCCACTGTCCCTCACTAGCCCCAATACCCCAACAGACCCCAGTGTGTAACATTCTCCTTCTTGTGCCCATGTTTTCTCACTGTTCAACAGCCACCTATGAGTGAGAACATGCAGTGTTTGGTTCTCTGTTCTTGTGTCAGTTTGCTGAGAATGATGGTTTTCAGATTCATCCATGTCCCTACCAAGGACATGAACTCATCCTTTTTTATGGCTGCTTAGTATTCCATGGGGTATATGAGCCACATTTTCTTTGTCCAGTCTATCATTGATGGGCATTTGGATTGGTTCCAGGTCTTTGCTATTGTAAACAGTGCTGCAATAAACATTTGTGTGCATGTGTCTTTATTTTTTAACTTGCTTGCATATACACACTACATCTAAATACATAAACATATATGTTGATATGCATACTACCAATAAACTTCATCTAATATTAATTTCATAGGCATGGAAAGGAATACTTGATAGTATATTTCCAAACTTTCTTATGTTAACTGGTCAAGCATATAGAAAAGCCCCATCAGTGTTTAGTGTTACTAGTATATTACTATTCATCTGGAACTCTACATTGCTTGGAAAATTAAGACTTGCTTTTCTAAACAGCATATTCTGCAAGCTCATCTAGTGGATGCAATGTTTCTAATTGGCCATTCTTGGGCATCCTTCATCCAATTCCCATCCCTACCCTTTGACCCTACCCACTATGGTCTGTCTAGAACATTTTTCACTTTTAGCTTTTTCTTTCCTTGGCCTTTTTAATCTCTGCTATTCTTCCTCCATCCAAGTTACTAGTCTTTTATTTTACTATTATTTCATAGATTACTTTACTAAAGGCTTTGAGTTTTCAAAGCAAAAGGACAAAAAGAGAACGAAACTGGTGTTCTGGTGTAGCATGCAAGGGGATCGTCTGAAAATCAGATTTTCACATTTCGCAGAGCAAAACGTGTCAAATTCTACCCTATCACCTATATGCTACTATAGTCTAACATTAGTTGTATTATAAACGGTCCCAGATTATAAATGGTGCTAGATGCATTAAGTAGAGAATAAAGGCAAAAACTTCAAAATAAGATCAACAACAACAACAACAAAACAAGTTCTATTTATTTTAATGAATATGCATGTGACTATATTTTATATAAAAATTCTTTAAACAAAATTGGTATATATACTATGAAATGTGAAAAATAATATATATATAAATTAGTCTACTATACATTAAATTCTTTGTGGCACCTTTACTGTTATGGAATTTGTGCTTCAAAAGTGAAGAATTTTGGCTATTTAATTTTGAGCTGAGTTAAATGAATATGTAGGTAATGACTATTATACTATGAAAGTACACATGAATACAGTTTAAATATTTCATTTACCGATGTGGATATCAATATTTTTTGTATCGGACTAAAAGAAAAAAATAAAGTTCAAGCCTGAATATTATGCATATATTGTTTCTATTGTAATAATGCATACATTCCACTCAAATTAAACTTTACAGTCTTAAAGAAAATATCCTAACAAGTTGTTGATTTAAATATTTAAAATGCAAAAAGCAGTTATTTATGTATCAATAAGCACTCCATGTTTTAAGTTATAAGATTTGGATGTCAATTGAAATCAATTGGTCCAAAAAATATGTTTCCTCTATTTTTAAAGCAAGACTAAAATGTAAAATTTTTCTTTCACGAATTTTTATAAAATATGTAATCTTTTGTAGAATATATGTAAAATAATATATAAAATACATATTTGTAGAATACATAAAAAATTGAAGAGTTTGTATTTTGCATGGAGTGATTATATTTTATTTCAACTTTAAAATAAAATGAGGAGGAAGAGAAATGAACTTTAGAAGTCTTCCTGGATTTCTTCGTTGACATTTTTCCTCGTGATTGAGTTTTTATATTGATCATCAAACTATGTAATTAATATTAATTTATAAAGACTATATCTACAAGTTTAAGAACTAATTATGTAAATAAAATGTTTTATTTATTCAAAATATGCCTCATTGTTTCTAGGGAATTTCAGAGGTTCAATTACATTAACTGAGACTCTGTGGGAAGAAAAGTTGTTGCTGAGTTTCACTAAAGGTTATCTAAGCCTACAAATTTACTTTGAAAAATCATAAAGCAGCAAGTCTATTTAGTCAGCCAGAAAACATGACTCAGCTTACTATTGAGCTTTAAGAATAAAGATCTCAACATCCGAAATTTATTCATACAGTATGACTGATTAATTTTACCTTCAAAATTGCACTCCAAGAATATATGTATTATATTTCTGTAAGAGGTGTTAATTCTTTTTCCAGATGATTAGTGCACAGTATAGTGACCAAAATAGTCACATTTCTATAAAATATGTGCTTTTTCATATGTAAATTTGAAAAATATATTTATAAGATCATAACCAGATCTTAACCAGAGTTCTTTAATTTCAGAATGAAGCACCATGTTGAATGGGGAGGGTATATGAATAATCTAAACCACTCCAAAAACTTCCTAATAGATTTTCTGTTCTGGTTTTAATTCTAATTTTGAGACATTTCTTGTCTTTTAAAATTCCCCAGCTCTGTTTGAGGTTGAGCCAAGACAATATAAATTGAGACATTTTATTGAGAAATAATAGGTACGGTATTTTTGTGCAAGCACATTAGTTTCCATTGAAACATATAGAAAATATTCTTTATGCTATTTTTTAGACAGAATGTATTATAAATTATTTTTGAAGTTACTTTGCATGTCTTAGATACTGTATTACTAACAGAAATAAACTACTGGACTTCATAGTAGATAACCATGGCCTACGTATAAGAAACAATAAATCCTTTTTGTAATAAACAACTTCCCAAACTTAACAAAGGTTACTTTGGATTTAAGTTTCTATTTTCCTTGAATTTCAGCAAGAAAAATATTTTTTAACAAGAAAATTCTACTCTGTTTTGTGGCTAACTCCTTAAGGCTGGCTAAGAACAAATTCAGTAGAGTGAGAAGTCACCTCATGACTCTTGAACTTTCATAAGCTAAATAAAATTGTTTGTGGTGATCCCTTGAAAACTTTATCTGACACTCAATACTAGTTGAAGTAGAAAAATCATGGCTCAAAATTCTGTAATGCTGTAAAGAAGAAATTGGGTCACAGTGGCCAGGGTTAGTGAGGGCATGATTGAAAAGCTGAACAGGAACGTGGTTTGACTCCGGTGAGATCTTGCTAAGCTGTTAGGTCAAAGCCGTGCTGACACAGACTTATACTGAGAACCAAAGAGGACTTAGGAATTCTGCTATGGATTTGGCCAAATAATTTTCCTTATACTAATCAGAAAGATTACTCCGAGGTGCATGTAAATAGTGCATAGACATATACTATTTTTAGTAACATGAGTAGATTTGGCAAATTGTTTGCCCTTCTAAATTCCTTATTCATTTGGGGAAGTTTCTGAGACACTGTGGAAAGAAACCACGCACACACAGATCCAGATGTGTGAAATGTTGCATATCTTTAAATATGTGATTTATAAGATGATAAAACTATGTAGAAGATGCTGGGGCTTACTTTTTACAAGAAAGTCTAAATATATAATCAGGATGCTGATGTGTAAGACCTTTCATTTTACTGTAGAAAGAGCATAACAAGACGATTTTTGTTTGTATTTTTTTTTCTGTGTATATTTTACTGAGATCTTTTTCCACCTAATAGAGTAGGTATTGGGTGAAAAAGCGTTCTTCAATTAAATACATTTTTTTAGATATACTTTATCGATTATACATACACACATGCACACACACAATTGTGTTTACGTTTGTAAGTCATAACAATTGTCTACCTTAAGGAAATCAACAATCAACATATTCAACATTTTAATATATTCAACATTTCCATTCCCTCAAAAAGCTTCCTGTGACTTTTGCCAGTCAATTGCTTGTCCTTTAGTTCCAGCCAAGAACAAATCTGATTCTGTTATTTTTACCTTTTAGTTATATTCTTGATCTACTAATATTTCAAATTACTTTTTGCATATTTTGTAGGAAGCCTTGAGGATTATTTTAAAATTTGATACAGAATAATTTTTTGACAGACCATGCTTTCTCTACTAACTTACTTTGCTATCTTTGTCAAAAATTAAATTTTATGTATGTGTACCTATATCTGTATTCTATTTAGTTTCACTGACCCATATGACTATCTTCAGGCTGATTCCATACTGTTTGCATTACTATGGCTTTTCAGTTAAACTTGAAATCCTGTAATTCTAGTATTCCAGTCTTATACTACATTTTCCAAAGGCAAATAAGTTTTCAAAAAGTGGACTATACAAAATTATATTAGTTTGTTAATGGAGGACTTCACAGAACTTTGAATATGGTAATGTAATTATTAAATCTCCAAGAGGAAATATTCATTTAAAAAAACTCATATAACCCAACCCCTCTGAATATACGGCAAACATATTTCTACACATACACTTCATAAGGCATATTTTGATGGGTAGGTGCATATATAGAAAGACAGACAAACAATACATTTGAATCTAGCAATTGATATAATTTTCCTTTAAGATCAAGAACACATTAACTCAAAGTAAATGGAATGCAATGGAAATTGGTGCAGTAACATCAATTCTATATGTATTACATGCAAATTCAATTATTCTTTGGCAAAAAGGACAGAGAAAATAATGCTTGAAGAAATAAAATAAAAATGTAAAATATAGCAATAGATTCCCTCATTTAGTGAGTCTCCCAAGTAAATAAGAGCTAAGAGACATCTGTTTCTACATGAAGAATTAATCTAACTGTGTTGAACTTGCTGTTTGACACAATATAATAGTGAAATTTATGGATGACTGAAGGGATTAATTATAGATAATTTGAAGTATATGTGAATGTGCTTCCATATATTCACTTTAACATTTATAGTTGTATAAAATACAACTCTTCTGTAATACCTGGCTACTCTCCTTATTAAGTGGGGGCCTTGTACTCTGAAAGATTTGGTGACAGGGACAAGGTGGACAAGCGGGAAAATTGGACAGGGGCAAAAACTGTTCTCCTAATAAAAGAAAAGAAGCAAAGTGCCACTAAAGGCTCCATCTTGGTTTAAAATATTTTCAGTAATTGAGAGCAAGCTAACACAAACTCACTGACATAATTAATCAATGTTTTTCTCAAGAAATATTAAAGTTTTACATTTTACATTTAGATCTATTATGAATTTTAAGCAAATTTTTGTATATGCTGTGAGGTATGGTGAAATTTATGTCTTTCAGTATGCATGCCCAGTAGTTGAAATGAGTATCCTTTCTCCATTGAATTACCTTTGCACTTTCTTCCAAAATCCATTTACCATGCACATGTAGGCCTATTTAAGTTTTCCATTTTGTTTCCTTGACCTATGTGACTATTTTTTCACCATTACCATACTACCTTATTAAAGTTTTAAAAAACATCTTGAATCATGCAGTATGAGACTTCCAACTTTGTTTTTCTTTTTCAGAATTGTCTTAGCTATTCTAAATTCTTTATATTTCCTTTTACATTTTAAAATCAGTTTGTAAATTTTGGCAAGCATTTTCTTTTATAGTTCAGTTTAGATCACTTTGGGGAGAACTGAAATCTATCCAATAGTGAGTTTTCCAACCTATGAACACACTATATCTATCACATTATTAGGTCTTGTTTAACAAAGCAGGTCAATATTTTATAGTTTTCAGTATTCAGAACATGCACATACTTTCCTAGAATTGTATATAAGTATTCATGTTTTTGGTGCTTTGTAAAAAATTTCAATTTCAAATTTCTAGTGGTAATCAATAGAAGTACTATGGATATCATAATAACTACCTTATATCCTGAAATTTTGCTAAACTAACTTATTAGAAATACCTTTTATAGATTATTTGAAATTTTTCTTTATAGACAATTATAGACTTTTTCTGCATAAAAGAACAGTTGTATTTCTTTCTTTCCAATCTATAAACATTGTATTTCTATTTCTTATATTATTGCACTGGCTAAAACATCTAGTATTAAGCTGAATGGAAATGATGAGTATTGATACCACTGTGTTGATTCCAATTTTGGGAAGAGGGTATTATATATTTCACCATGAACTATGTTAGTGTGTAGCTGTGCTTTTTTTCCTTTTCTTTCTTTTTTTTTTTTTTTTTTTTTTTTTTTTTTTTTTTTTTTTTTTTTTTTTTTTTTTTTTTGAGACAGAGTCTCACTCTGTCCCCAGGATAGAGTGCAATGGTGCAATCTCAGCTCACTGCAACCTCCACCTCCCAAGTTCAAGCGATTTTCCTGCCTCAGCCTCCTGAGTAACTGACATGTGCATGCCACAACACCCGGCTAATTTTTTGTATTTTTAGTAGAGACAGGGTTTCACCATGTTGGCCAAGTTGGTCTTGAACTCATGACTTCAAGTGATCCACCCTCCTGGGACTCCCAAAATGCTGGGATGATAGGCATGAGTCACCACACTCAGCCAGCTGTGCATTTTTATTTTTATATTTTTTCAGGTTCAGAATAAGTTTTAGATTGGCTATAGAAAAACAATCTATAAAACAAATTGATAAATAGGACATTAACAAAATTTAAAATTTCTACTTTGAGAGAGAAAATGAAACTATCACAGACTAGACAAAAATGCAAATATATATATTTATATATTATATATTTACCTATCTAATATATATAATATATATTTATTTATATTATATATATGTTATAACATATATATGTCTAAAGGATCTATTTAACGTAATTATATATATAAAGGATATACATACATATAATATATATGTAATATATGTTATATATATGTATACATATATAATTATGTAACATAATTATATATATATATAAAGGATATATATACACACATATATATGTATATAACATATATTTAATGTTATATATATATCCTTTATATATATACTTATATATATGTTATATATATACACTTTATATATATATCCTTGATATATATACTTCATAATGTATATATATTATATAAATCCTTTATATAGATATTTATGTATATCTATATAAATATCTATATAAAGGATATATACATTTATATATATCAAGGATATATAACATATATAAGTATATATATAAGTATACATGTAAAGGATATATATAACATACTATATATATACATATACTTACATATATAAAGGATATATATAACATATATACAACATATATATATATCCTTTATATATAAGTGTATATATGGTATGTTTTATATATATATAACATATACGTTATATATATCCTTTGTGTATATATATATATATATATAAGTATGTTAAAGGATTGCTATTCAAAACATATAAAAAGCTCTCCTAACTCAATAACAAGTAAATAAAAATCTAGTAAAATTTAGACAAAATCTAAATAGATGAAGATAATATAAACAGAGGGAGGATAGTCAAAAACATAACAGGCTAAATAACTTAACAGAGAAATGCAGATAAAACCACATTAATATGCCACTAAATAGCCACTAGAATGAAATGATTAGCATTAAAAATAATAGTACCAAATGAAAGGTGAAACTGTAGAGTAACTACAAATCTTATGTAATGCCAATAGGAGTTTAAAATCATGCAACACTTTATAAAACTGTTTGCAGTTTCTAATATAGTTATGCATATATTTATATATTGTATGACACAGCCACCCTTATGCATTATGCAAGAGAAACAAAAGCATATGATGATACAAATCTTATGTGTGAATGTGGACAGCAGTTTTATTCATAATCACCAAAAGTTGGAAAAATATGAAATGTCTATCAGTAAGTTAGTAGGTGACCTAATTGTATATTATACATGTAATGGCATATTATTTGCCGTTTAAAAAATCAATGACATGGAGTAATCTCAAGAGCATTGTGCTGAGTGATTCCATTTATATGTTATTCTTGAAATAACAAAATTATAAGGGACAGAAACAAATCAATGTTTGCTTAGAGCTGAGAATGAGGGAGAGGGGTTCACTAAAAAGTAGCAAGAAAGAACTATTCTATATCTTTATTGTGGTGTTAGCTGCACAATTACATGTGTTTCTCAGAATTTATACATCTGGCCAAAACGTGTATTTTATATATATATTTTATATATACACTTTACCTCAGTAAACTAAAAAAGAAAATAAAAAAAAACTAAATAAATTTAAAAACTCAATAAAAGAAAAAAGAAAAGAAGTGGTTCAAATTGCAAAGTCCAGTAGGCAAGGTCAGTCTTTTTTTTTTAACGCTGCTTGGGGGGTGTACCCTATGCCATGTTTTGTGATAAATTCTAGGAAAACAGTAGTGAATCAGATAAAAATGCGTGTTACTATGGAACTTGCATTCTAATGAGGAATAAACTAGTGATAAACACATAAATCACTTAAATATATTGCATCTTCCATGATAAGAAATGCTATAAAAGTAAAGAAGAAAAGGGGATAAAGAAGATGTCAATTAAGCAGATAAGTGTGAGAGAATCATGTGGTCATCTGGAATAAAAAAGGTACAGGTAGAGAAAATAGTGTATGCAAAGGCCTTGAGTCCTGGCAGTTTCCAATAATAGCATAGAGGTGATTGTGATTGGAATATAGTGAGATAATTTTTAATGTATCTATACATATTCCCATACTCTGCCAAAAATACTTATTGTGAATATGACATATATATTATATGGTGAGTTAGATGGTGATGATGATGATTGATAGATACAGATAGATAGATACATGATTGATGATAGATAGATAAATAGATAGAACATTTATCTTCTCAAGACCCTCAATTCTCAAATTTTAGATCCCACTAACATATCCTTAAAACCATGAAAATAACAATATAGAATTTTGATTTCCTTTTCCTATGCTACAAACACAGGGTTTGTGGTTGTTGTTGTTACTGCTATTGTTGTTTTTACCAATGCTTTCCAAAGACAGAATCGTAGAGCATATCCTTTCCTCCTTATTTCATTTTTCATTAAATAAACATTACCTTCTAATACCACTCTGTTATTTATAAATATAATATGAATTCTCATATTAACTAATTAAATCAGTGAATTCTTTTAAATGACTGGATAGTATTTCATGGCACAAATGAATCACCATTAACTCAACAAGTTCTCTGTAGATGGGTATTCCATCCAGCATGTGCAAATTTTTATGTGTGTTTGAGTGTGTTTGCTTCCGCTAAAAATGCTGCAAGAATACTTTTGTCCATTATTCTTTATTTACTGAAATTATATTTCTATGGGTAAATTTCAGGAATGACCATGTAGAAATGCATATGTGTTCTACATTTCAATACACGTCCCCACTCTCTAATTCATATCTTCATTATGTAATAGTAGTTTTCATATCACATCAATGTGGTATGAAAACTCATGTCACATTTTAACAATTGCCAGTCTAATGAGTATACAACAATATCTCATTACTTTAATTTGGATTTACTTGGCTGTTAATATTTTTGGAAATATTTGCAATTATTTGGACATTCTCTTTTCATAATCATATCAGTTGCCATTTTTTTCTCTTAGGATATTTGTATCTTCCTGTCAATTCTTGAGAGCTCCTTAGATATTTTAAATGCCTGCATCTCAAGCCCCACCCCCCATGACTATATGGTTTGCTTATAGATTTTGTTTATATTTTCTAAATAAATATATATGCTCATATAATTTATAAACTTTTAAATTATAACTTACGTAATTTATAATTTAATTTATATACTTTTAAGATAGATGTAAAATTTACATAGTTGAATGCACCTACTTGGATACTATCTGTATTTTCAGAAGTTCCTCTAGCTTCTAAACATTTTCTAGCATAATTTGCTTTACTGTTTTATTTTTCATATTTAAGTACTTTTACTCATCTCTAATTAATTGATTCACATTCTTTGAGGTAAGTTTCCAATGTTTTACAAGTATAAATTAATTCTATGTTTTAAATATATAATTATATTTAATATTACTAATATATACTTATATTTAATGGACAAAAATTCATATTTCATTTTGCCATAAATTTATCTTTATTTACTTTGAAGATTTGTCCTTTCTTAATATAAAGCTTTATGATTTTTGAGAAAACATATCTGGGAGAAGTAATTTAATATAAGTAGGATTATTTAAGAAGGAATTCAGGAAGTCAAAGGACAAAATGGGAACAGTGGCACATAGTAATACAAAAAGCCCAAACAAGCTGTATTAATGGATCACTTACATCTATGGGCACCTAGGGCTAGGTCCTCCTGGCATGGGCTGAATTGTGCTTATCTTGTTTTAGATTTATGTCCCCTGAAAGTGGAGAGGCCACAGTATTTTCCCAAAAAAGCCAAACTGCCAAGGAAGTCTTTCCAGTTGAGAAGATGAGAGAGAGATACTTAAGGTGGAAAACTGTGCATGTGACTGCGGGTGAACTCAGGAAAGAAAAAAAAAAAGACAAATGGCATCTGCAGAACTTTCTATGTCACTTTTTACAGTATATAACTAGATTGTTCTTCGAATATTTTCTGAATATTGTTGCCCCTAACTAGTTGAGTTTAAAGTATTTTCCACAACCTTTCAGTAAACACAGTATTTTAAAATAAAGAAAGGAAAAGATGCATAGTGAGCCCATATAAATCCCATTAAAGATGCCCAGTGAGCTAAACGGTATGAATTCTAACTGCTAAAAGACTGTCAGGACAAATGTTATGCCTGGCGTCTCAGGTTAACTTGGTTACTACAAGGAATCTAAGAAAAGCAAGAATGATGTTCAACATTACTTGCATCTATATTCTCGTACTATTCAGTATCTCTTGAGCTCAGACTCTATATTCTTCTTTTCCCACTTTTTCAAACTATTAAACTGTGCTATCCTGAAATTAAAGAATATTATCTACAATTTCCTAATATCCTTAGTCTTTTCTCTGAAGGAGTGCTTCCTCTTTTTGTTTTAGCTGTAAACTGAACATTCAGTATGGAAACTATTTTCAACCCTTCAAAGTAGAAGATATTTGTTTTTCTTCATGCCCAGGCATATATTTCATATAGTTTGTATCCATTCATGCTATTTATATCTCCTCTTTTAAACTATTTTCCTTTCCAAAATGTTTCCTTCCAACTTGCCTTAAGGCATACATACCTTGTATTTGGGATAGATACCAGATGCCTTACATGACCTTCTTAACCTCTTTTACCTTATGCAGGACTTTTGGGTTACGTTTAACACGCTGAGTGAATAGTCTTGGGAATAAAGGGGCTTGTTCTCACTGACTCACACTGTGGTTGAGGTTCCTTGACACACTAATCTATTACACGATCCCACAAATAACTGTTAAAAAGGTGTCTAGTTACAGTTGGTTTCTCCTTAGTCCCATTTATGTCAGATATTTCATTTGTTTACTATTCCACCAAAGAAAGGAGTAGCTGTGAGTCTCTTCAATTCTATGAAGGCCATATTCTACTTAACTTTTTTTTTACTTTAGTTTTAGGTTCAGAGGTACATATGCAGGCTTGTCATATAGGTGAACGGCATATCACAGGTGTTTGATGTACAGATTAATTTGTCACCTTGGCAATAAGCACAGTATCTGATAGGTAGTTTTTTAATCATCTTGATCCTCCCAACTGCCACCCTTAAGTAGACCCCGTGTGTGTTGTTTATTTCTTTGCGTCCATGTGTACTAAATGTTTAGTTACCACTTAGCGAGAAAAAGCAGTATTTGGTTTTCTGGTCCTACCTTAGTTTGCTTAGGGTTACAGTCTCCAACTCCATCCATGTTGCTGCAAATAACACAATCTCATTCTTTTTTTTATGACAACAGTATTTTATGATATATATGCATCACATTTTATTTATCCAGTCTACCACTGAAGGACATTTAGGTTGATCCCATGTCTCTGCTATTGTGAATAGTGCTGCGATGAATATATGCATGCATGTGTCTTTATGGTAGAATGATTTATATACCTTTGGGTATATACCAAAAAATGGCATAGCTGGATTAAACAGTACTTCTGCTTTTGGTTCTTTAAGGAATCCTTTCCACTATCAATTTTTAAAAATCCAGAATCTCTTTCATGTTTTATATATTTATAAAATCTTCTATATTTACCCTGATTGGGTTTTATAATCTGCCATTTTAGGCATTTTTCTGCCATGTTCATCAACTCAAATGGCTTCTCAACTTTTAAAGACTTTCATAATGACAATCGGGTAGCTTGAATTGTTGTAGAAAAATAGCATAACCAAGACTAACCACAGATCTCAATTGCGAATTTAACATTAATTATTCCATTTCTAACACCCCTCTAGCTAATGATGTGGATGTTACTAACTTTAGTTGTAATTTCTCTCCTCACTTTCTGTAATCTTGTCAGGCCACTTCTCAGGTCTGACGCATTTTATTTCTTTTTATTCCGTGATTCTCTTGATTCTTGGCTATTTCTTTATGCTCCACTAAATTTTTTTCTTCTCAGTTCTCTTTGTTGGCTCTAACTCCATTTAGCCTCCAAATAACACCTGTTTATGGGGTGACTCCTGGTTCCTCTTCTCAAGCTATAGATTTTCTCTGAATTTTTCTCTTTCACTAACACAGGTATATATGCTATTCATACCAATGATTTCTAAATATAAATTTTTTCTGATCTCTTAACTAAGGTATAGAGTCATACATTCAACAATCTAATTGAAAACTTGATATGGATTATCTTATAGCTTTCCAAATTAAAAATGTCTAAATAAAAAACCTTCATTATCTAACCTTCAAACAGATTCCTCCTTCACTCTCCTCCATCTGTGGAAATGTTTGATGCCATGCTCTGTATTCAGAGCAAAATTATAGGAGTCAGTCTGAGGTCTGATTTTCTATCCACTCACCTTATTAATCTATTGAAAAAAACTGAGGCTCTAACTTTAAAGTGTATCTTGAATCCATTTAGTTTCTCAATATCTTCTTCGTTAGTGCCCTAAATCAATCCACCATGATCTTACACCTAGACCACTGCAACAATTTTCTAAATGATCTCACTACTTCCCTGCTGCCCCTTTGTATCTACTTTCCATATAACAGTAAGACTTTTGAAGTATTAAATAGAACATATCCTCTATCTGCTTATTAGACTCCTGTTAAAAATCAATCGAGGTAGATCCTGCACCTGGCCAGCCCCACCCGGCCTTCCCTCTGGCCCACCTGACCTCCATGCGTCTCTCTTCCTCCCCACCTCGTGGCTGGTAGCAGACCTCCAGCTTTGGTTCAGCGGACTGGCTCTCCCAGAGCAGCTGCCCAGGGCCGACTCACACCCCTAGGCCTGCCGACACCTCCCTGGGGAGCCTCCCTGGTCAGGGCCAGACATTCAGTACCCGGAATCCCTCTCAAGCCATCAGCATCAAGGAGGATAGGTCCTCAAATCTGCCTGCGCCGGAGAGGACCATGGCTGGCTTGAGTAAGGAACCAAACCTCTGGCGGCCCTTGCCCACTCCCCACTTGCGTCCGCACAGCCTTCACCACAGAGCAGGTCAGCGCCCTGGAGGGCGTCTTCTGGCACCACCAGTACCTGGGCCGTCTGGAGCGGAAATGCAGCTCTCAGAGGTTCAGATAAAAACCTGGTTTCAAAATCGCTGGATAAAACACAAGCCAGATGCAGAACTCCCAGCTAAACAGCCCCTTTTCCGCGTCTCTCCTCGCGCCCCCGGCTTTCCACTCACCGTCTTCTGGCCTTGCCAATGACCTGCAGCTGCTGTGCCCTTGGTCTGCCCTGCCAGAGTCCGAGGCTCTGATGCTGCCGCCTGGCTCCTTCTGCGGTCTCTGCCAAGTGGAACAAGAGGCCGTGGCTTCTGCTTGGGCTTCCTGCTGCGGGTAGCCTCTGGTGTACCACCCACCAAGCCCAGGAAGTGGCGTGCAAACGCGGGAACTAGCCTTGTCCACCCGGCCCTGGGGCCTGTGTGCTCTGCGGGAGACACGGATACATTTTGAGGGAGCGCCTCTGAGTCCGTGCTTTCCACAGACGCCGTCTGTGGAGATCGCACCTGGCGCCTACCAGGAGGACGCAGCTGTTCTGTTTACGTCGTGGCGGCACCTCTCACCCTGACCCGCACAAATGTTGTGGACATGTCTGGAGAAAGTATTTATTAAAGCCACCTCTTCCCTGAAAGTTACCAAAAGGATCCGTTTAGGAAGTGAATGAAAGGTCAGTGAACAGAGTCAAACGCAGAAGTGGGCTTGTCGTGGGTAGGGCTTTCAGCATATGATAGAAGGATACTTGTTTTTTAAAAAGTGTTGGAAAAACTGGTTTTCTAGTTGGAAAAAGTAAAGGTTGTAAGCTTTGTGTGTAAAAAGAAAACCACGAAGGATGGGAAGGGAAGAAAAAAATCAATCGAAATGCAAAATACTTACTTTGACTTACTGGGCTCCGCAACAGTCTGTTTAGCACTTCCTGTTGTTTATTTTGTTTATAATGTTTTGTTCTCCTTAAAGTTCCTCAAAAATGCAAACGTATTTCTGCCTCTCTTTGCCTCTTACTCTAAGACCCGCAAAAGCCAGATACTGCTTATCATTTAGATGTTACCTACTTGGAGAGTCCTTGCCTAATGACTCAATCTAAAATAGAATGCGTTTTATTTTTGTACATTTCTCCAATACAATTTTTCAAATGATTTCTTACTACATTGCTCTTTAATAGTCTGTAACAAATTCACTTAACAATCAAGGATTTGTATATATAAGAAGAAAAAAATTCCTTCTGCAATCAGAGTCATCTTACGCAAAATAATTATTGTCAATACAAAATTCTAAAGTTTCCTTCTCTAATTTTTTCATCTTTATCCTCAAAAGCTAATCTTGGAGGATTTATTTGTGTTAAACCGTGTGTTTGAGTTGGATTGATTAGTACATTAGCAGCTGTCCTGGGTTGTGTATTAAAGCATGGTTCATATGTTTTAAGTATGCTTGATTGGCCAGCTGTTTATTAAAATATATAGGATAGTATTTCCACACCAAGGCAGAAAGTACATCTAGCATTTATAGATGAAGATCAGAATCTAGAACTGGAAATAAGACCCAAGGCAGCTAATTTCTTAGGACCTCTTCAGGGTAGCACAGTCTTGTCTCTTTTATCTGTTTTTCACCATAAACTTGTGTGTCACTTATATATTCTTCTCTTTCATTCTTTATGTACATATGACTTAATATGTTTACTCCACACCATACTGATCTTCAGTTCTAGCCATTAACACAGACCAATTTCAAATTTCTGGAGGAGATTATCCATTGTTTTAGCCTTGACCGAGTTTTCAACCTTGGTCTGTTTGCATTGTCTCAAGTACATACACGGCTCTGAAGCCTTAGTCATTTGGAAGAGTGGTTCTCAAAGAATAGTTAGTACAGGCATGAACACAGTAGTAAGAGGTTCTTAATATATTTGGTGGTAGGAATATTAGGTGGTTTTAATTTTATTTTTATTACAAATTTAAACATATCAAATGTGTATTATATAAAATAAGTAGTTGAAATAATTTCACTTTCAAATCTATACTCCCTGCACTTAAATTTAAATGTATAGATCCAGTTAATTTTGTAAAAGTGTTATTTATAATTAATAAACAAGGTTTATGAATAAACAATAAACCTTTATTGCTACTATTTATATGATAAATTTTTGTTTTCAAAATGCTTTTAAAATTTGGATTAAGGCTTTTAACTCTATTTAAATGTTATTCATTCTCTAAAAGCATAAGTTAGGCTATAGGTTATGTTACTAAAACACAGAGATTCAAACATACAGTGATTCAAAAAATATAGACCTTAAATGTCTCTTACATTGTTATCTATGGGTAGGTAGGTGTTCCAGAGTGGGAATGCAGCTCTTCTACATGAAATTATGGGCCTTCAGTACTTTTTATATAAATGAACATGAATGAACACACAGAAGGGATGTAGAGTAAATTCAAACATTGGATGCCAATGTCAATGCAAATCAAAGAAAATTATATAAAGAGAATCAGTCCATTCCTTTCAATTAACTTAACACCCTCATTTCTTATCCCACAGAGAGAATTCATTCTTAAAAATTCGTATTCACATAAAAGATTTATTTAATTTGAAGATGTTTATTCCCTCAGTGTACAACTCAGTTACTGCTTCTCATCTTCAAAGTTGTGCTATCATTATTTCAATGTGACATTTTCATTTATTTAACTGTTTCTTTGTAATTATCCTTCACTAAAATTATAAAGTTTCATCAAACAGGCTATTCTGAATTTTCTATAAACAACTATCACGTGTTTCTAGAATTGTCTTGTAGTTGAATCTTTTTGCTCTGATGTAAATTGCTTTACTAATGAATGTTTTCTTTAGCTTCCATTCTTGCATATTTCTGTGTTTCCCTTAAAATAGAATTCCCATAAAATAATTCAATTATCCAGCTAAAGGAGAAGACAATTGTCATGTCTTTTTCCCTAAATATTATACAACTATATTTATATCTGAAGGTTACATTAATGTTTTTAATTGGCATGACATATACACAGGGGATAAATAGGGAGAAACTAAATATTCAAGACAGAATAAAGAAAATTAATGGAATATGACCCAAGAAAAGATAGGAGGCGAGACTTAGAAACACAGATATTAGAATTTGCCTCAGACGTAGGACGCCTCTTTCTCTATGACAGTTATAAGACTAGGGAATAGGTAAAGTTAAGGCAGGGATTTAATGAAGAAGCAAGTAAAGGAAGTTGCATTTTAACATTTTATTTTATTGCTATTAAACTGTTAATGAATATATATTTTACATTTCTCTGTTGGCAATAAGTTCAAATGATAACAATAGCAAAACCACAATAGAAACTTGAATAATATAAACAAGAATAATACTGATAATTGCTAATATGTGTTGAGTATACATGTGTGAGACAGTCTTCTATGGACTTGAATTGAGTTAGATTATTATATCCTCATAATGGCAATATAACCTAGTTATTACATTTCTTTTATGTCTATGCGCTTAACTGTAGAACACAAAGAGTCTCTAATCCTTGTTTAAAATAGTTAATTTACATTTAAATGAATTATAATTGGTGGTGATAGTCGCTCTATAATGATGTGAATTTGGAATTACTGTTTTTCTGCACTGCTTAATTAATCCATAGATTCCTCTTTTTGGTTGTTTTTCATGACAAACTGGACCATTTTTACTATACCTTTAGATACATAATTTAATAAAAATGAGAAAGTGGTTTTTCTAGTCCCTATTTCTCTGTTATGAGCATATCAATATTATGCTTTATTCTTTCTACCATAATTATCGTCATTTTATTTGCAGGCTTCTCTACATAATTAGATGTTATTAGCATGCTTATAGATTAGAATTTCGCAATAGAACTTTCTGTAACTGTTGCTAATAACTCACAACTTTGGGTAATTTTTCCCTCCCACTATTGACAGTTTCAGTTGCTTCTTATCTGGTATGAGTTTGGAAAAATGCTGGGGAAAAGTGGAACGCTCTATTTTCTATTTTCTATTCCGTATATAGCCTTTAGATGCCTTTGAAAAAAATCAATAAAATTACTATAAAGATTCAAAGATAATTTACAGAAAATATAATGCTATCCTTTACGTTAAAAAATACTTTTAAAAGCCATTACTCCTGCTAAATATGCTGAAGTGCTAGTTTCTGAAGAGGCAGCAGTAATGTTATTCATTAGGTACAGTTCTTCGTTTTAATCATCATTCCTAAACTTTCATCGTATTCAAGCCATCACCTCCGGTTCTAATGGCTCATTGATTTTGGAAGTCATAGTCATTTCTTCTTTTACATTTCTGTCAAGACAGTTGTGTAGGATAATAAAAATTAGAGTGCCTTAAAAGGAGTGTCTTACTTTGTGCATATAACTTATTTTCTTAGAAGACTTTGAGTCTGATATTGAACCATGGGTAGTAAAACCAGGAATGTAAATCCACGTGAACTTGTATTGTTAAGCCATATTTAAGAAACAGAATTTTTAAGTTTTCTGAATTGCAAATGAATTCAATCTCCTTAAATGTTGTTTTTTTAAGATACCTCTTGTTTTACTAGGGCAGATTGTTACCCCCTTTATATTGTACAATACTTAATAATTAACTTTTCATTCACATTGTCAGTTTAACACTGGAATATATATTATTTAATATTTATTACTTTTTAATTATTTAGTTGTTGCCTACACTTCAAATCATACAATTTAAGGTTTAGAAATATGCATGCCAAAATTTCCTGAGATAAATGTCACTTTTAATGCCTCTATGATGAGACACCATTAGAAATGACTAGGGAAGCCCGGGCACGGTGGCTTTTGCCTGTAATCCCAGCATTTAGGGAGGCCAAGGCGGGTGGATCACCTGCCTGGGCTACATGGTGAGACCCTGTCTCTAGTAAAAATACAAAAATTAGCTGGGCATGGTGGTGGGCACCTGTAATACCAGCTACTCAGGAGGCTAAGGCAGGATAATTGCTTGAACCCAGGAGGTGGAGGTTGCAGTGAGCCAGATGGCACCACTGCACTCCAGACTGGGCCACAGAGCAAGACTCCATCTCAAAAAAAAGAAAAAGAAAAAGAAATGACTAAGGAATGGTGGTAACACGACAGAGATATAATATGTACTCACCTACGTCACCTAGAATTATCACTGATAATCTTTTATAGTCTTTTATTATGTTATGAAATATTTGTTTTTATACAGATGTCTACTCTTAAGATAAAATTGGATCACTGGCAGAAAATGTTTCAGTCCACAGTTCTCCCATATCGTACATTAAAGTGCCTCAAAGTAGATTAGCAATACCTAGCCATGCATTTACGTAATAGCTTTTCCTTTTCCTTTTTGTTACTCCAACTGATTACATGAGAGCACCACTTCTATTCCATTATTCTCTTGATAACAACCAGCTGCCCGTTATGTAAAATTCATGTAATTTGCTGGTTTAAAGAACATTGTCCAAACTATTGGCTTTGGTTTTCATCTTAAAATATCAAAGGAGACAAGGCTTCTGATGAGATTCTATCAGGGATATCTTCCATTTCTTTAAAATTAGTATTTAAAGGAAGAAATTTAGATGATAGGTAAAATCCTTATAAAGCTTCATCACATGTAAATTCTGATAGCTTATCTCTATAAATCATTGCATAACTGTCCTGTTATTAGGGACAATAGATGTTTATGAAATCACCTAAGATTCCACTGGTCAAAATTTTTATTTTCCTTACATTATTCCAGGGCACTCCTGTGGCCATTTCTCAGTATAGTTTAGTGGAAAAAATAAGGATGGTGTATATCACCCCTGAGATACAATTAATGCACATTGACATTTTCTAATACTGTGATTAGGCATTATAGGTATCGCACCGTTAACGCAATATATGTTTGTTGAGGGTCTATTTTGTATAGGAGACTATTTTTCTCTCTATGGGAGATGAAAAAAGGGTAGGTGCTTATAATTTATTCAAACAACTTAGTAAACAAGTAAGAAAATTAAGATATAGTAATAAATATTTATACCATCATCCTGATAGTGCTTTGGTAATAAGAGAGAAAGATACGGCTAAGGGGGTATGATGGAAGTTATTTTTTTAGACAAATGTGTGAAGATGTCATGAAAGTGAAATCTAAATTGTGTATCAGAGTCTGTAAAATACTGAAGATATAGCACAACAAGCAGAACATTTGCATTAAAATTCAATAATGGAAACGTTAGAGGTGTACTTTAAAATTTGTTGTTGTCTAACTTGAAATATAGAGAATACTAGAAGGAAAAGGTGAGGCTAGAGCCAAGAGGGCCTAGAGTGCTAGGTCAAGCATTTACCACGGGAAAGTGGTAGTTATTGAAGAGGTACTGAAAAGAGTAATGGCATAATTGCATCTATGATTAGATTGTACATATAATACAATAACATATTCATACCGGGGTAAAGGTATGGTAAATTAAGGAAGATTAGAACTAGAGTGTGGAGGACAAGGTTGTAAGTTAACAAAAGAACAAGGGGTAGACAAAAATCTGATAGTAAGTTTAGATATAACTTAAAAATATTGTAATTTTTTAAAATGTTACATGATATAACCAATTATAAAAAATAAAAAAATGTAAAAGTTAACATCAGTTATGTAATACTTTACTAATTTTTATGGTACCTTTGATTACATATTAACATAAGAATTTTCTATATATCCTTACATTGTGTACATGAAGACAACAGAGCAGAGGTGATTATAGATATAATGATCATTGGTCAATGGCTCATATTCACCTCAGAACAAAATGCCAAATACTCTACTACTCTTTATGTGGGGTTTGTTACCATTTCTGTAACACAATCAAAGCAACACTTTTGTTCAGAGATGTCTTATCTCCTAATGCCTCATATCCACACACTGCTTGCTGTCATTTTCAAGGCACCAGAACTGATTGTATTTGGTTTCCTATTGTGCTGTGTTACCTTCATTAATGTGTGCAGTTATTGTTTATTAAAATTAAATTTTATTTGTCTTGCGTGTGTGTGTGTGTGTGTGTGTGTGTGTGTGTGTGTGTGTGTTTACCATACCTTGTTCCAGGAAAAATTTAAAATAACTTATAATGTGTTATGTAATATACTGAAAAAATAAAAGAACCTGTAAGAAAACTAAGGCTACAAATCAAGAAACAAAAATTCTAAAAGCAAAAAATATGCATTTCATAAAAATGTATATACTTACTTGATGTATCCAAAAATTTGCTCATACGCTTTTCATTAGCTAGGATAAAGAGAAAACTTGATCAGTTATAAGATACATGGAAAATAACTAATGAATGCCATAGAAACAAACTATTTCTGATCTTAAGTACAGACAGAGCAGTCTCCTAAGAGATCTAATAAAGAAGCCTAGCTTTTCTGTATCATTTCATATTTTGTTGACAATACATTAATTGAATTTTGTGGTAATGACATATACCTTCAAAGATAAGAAAATACTGGCCAGGCGTGGTGGCTTATACCTGTAATCCCAGCACTTTGGGAGGCCAAGGAGGGCAGATAATGAGGTTAAGAGATTGAGACCATCCTGGCCAACACGGTGAAATCCCATCTCTACTAAAAATACAAAATCTAGCTTGGTGTGGTGTAACTGTAGTCTCAGCTACTTGGGAGGCTGAGGCAGGAGAATAGCTTGAACCAAGGAGGCAGAGGTTGCAGTGAGCCGAGATGGTGCCATTGTACTCCATCCTGGGTGACAGAGGGATACTCCATCTCAAAAAAAAAAAAAAAAAAAAAAGAGGTAAGAAAATATTGTTGAAGTGTAATCAATGAAAAGTGCTAACTACTGAGTGAGGAGAAAAAGAGGATTTGAGAGTGTTGTGTTTTTTACATTTTCCATTTATCAAGTCTCAAATTATTCCTTAAGTTAATATTTTGTGTCCTTCAAACCAGTGCCTATATAATTAATTTTTTCTGAAACTTTCTTAAATTCATAAAATGTTATTTCCTTTGGACATAATTTGATATTCGGAAAAACTGTGTTATTATTGGTTTCTCTTGAAGCACACCAAAGCCTTAATTAAACACCCATAATGTATGTGGTACTGTGCCTGGTGCTGGTAATATCATGATGAGCAAAAATAGATGAGTCCAGGTATTCAATGAGATTATAATGTTGAAAAAATACTTTAAAAATTTTTTAATAAACTGCAAACAAGGTATATGCTTTTAAAAAAACAACAAATGTATTATTATGCTTCTGTAAGGACTAGCAACCAAAGAGCATGACTTAGACTTAAAATGTGCAAAAGAATTCCCTAGGAAGAGCTTATTGTAATGCTGTCTGAAAGATTGAGAGATGGTAAACTTATATTAAGAAAAACTTTTTCAAAGGAAATGGCTTTTATAATGTTCTTCAAGTATAAATAAGCATGTGCATTTGGCCAGGTGCTGTGGCTCACACCTAAAATCCCAGCACTTTGGGATGCCAACGTGGGCAGATCACCTGAGGTCAGGAGTTCAAGACCAGCCTGGCCAACGTGGTGAAACCCCGTCTCTACTGAAAGCACAAAAATTAGCTGGGTGTGGGGGCTAGCTGTAATCCTAGATACTCAGGAGGCTGAGGCAAGAGAACTGCTTGAACCCGGAAGACAAAGGTTGCAGTTAGCCTAGATCATGCCACTGCACTCAGCCTAGATCATGCCACTGCACTCCAGCCTGGGCAAGAAGGAGAGACTCCATCTCAATAAATAAACAAATAAGCACATGCATTTGAAGAACAGTAAAATGGTTAAGTGTGACTGCAGCACCAAGAACAAAAGGAAACATGACATGAGATAAAGTTAAAGAAGGAGAGAGAGCCCAGTGCATTCAAGACCCTGCCATAGATTTTGGTGTATATTCTATGACCACTAATGAGTTTGTAAAAACTTTTAATGAGCCCAATTCAGTTTTATATTTAATTAGCCCAATTCAGTTTTATATTTTAAAGAAAAAAGTTGGTTTTGTAAGAGAAAATATATTGAGAGAAATCCATCACTTGCTCTTGGATTTTTTGAGCTTGATGTTTCTTGGAGATACATAAAATATATCAAGGGACAATTGGATTGACAAGGGTGAGATACATTGTGGCCAACTCAACTGATAATATTACTTTGGCGGCATTGAAATATAAAGTGTATTAAAGCCATGACTGGAGATGAGGTCTTCACACATTACTTCTCATATGTTTTTTATATGGTATGTCCACATTCTTCCCATCCTAAACCTATTATTTCTGCAAAGAAGTCTTAATAATAGTGTTAAACTTTGAATTATGTCTTAAAAGAAGAATAGGAATTGATAGAGAAGAGTGGATGAAAAGACTAAGCAAACTGTGCCATGGCACAGAGGTGTGAATGAGCTTTCAGAGAACAGTGAATGGCTCAAAATATTTGATGGTCATGTTTCATGCAGAGAAACTCTCAAAAGTAAGTTTGGAATAACAGATTGGAAGCAGATCATATAATATACTGCCGATTCTCTTAAAGGACTGGTCATAATCATACAGGTGAATGAGAAACTAAAAAGCCATCGGAGGTATTTAATAAGGTAAATATGTATTAAATTATTGAATATAGAGGTTTATTTTGTTCTTAGAACAAGATGTTTAAATTCTTGGTCAAAAATTATATCTTTCCAGGTCTGTATTACTTCTTTAGTTACATATTCGGAATTTACCTGATACTTAAAACTGTAGAGACATAATTTGTGTTCTACTTTAGTACATTTCATCCCAACTTGTACTCATTTTGGAAGCATTGCTGTTCTGTTCCATTTTTAATACAATACATTTAATTTCAATTTACTTAGTTTCTACATTTTAAATATAGTACATTATTTTCATATCTAACATGTACGTAACACCAACATTGCGCCAAATAGTATAGTAAATGCTGCAAGTGTCTAAGAAAAACAAGGTGTCAGTGTTATTACTTTCCTTGAGAAATTATTATTATCATTATTATTGTTTGCGACAGAGTCTCATTCTGTCCCCCAAACTGGAGTGCAGTAGCACGATCTCAGCTTACTGCAACATCTGCCTCCTGAGTTCAAGTAATTGTTGTGCCTCAGCCTCATAATTAGCTGGAATTACAGGCATGCCCCACCACTTCCAGCTAATTTTTGTATTTTTAGTGAAGACAGAGTTGGCCAGGCTGGTTTCAAACCCCTGACCTCAAGTGAACTGCCCTCCTTGGTCTCCCAAAGTGCTGGGATTACAAGCATGGGCCACCATGCCTGGCTAAGAAATTAATTCCTTCTTTTAGTTTTGAAATTAATTTTTATAATCGTTCACTTATTTGTTTAGCAAATAATATTTAGTAATAATGAGAGCTAATGCAACAACTTAATGCTGATGTTAAGTTCTTTGTAGAGTGAACAAATTTTATCGTCAAAAATACTTTAAAAATGTTTAAATCACTTTTAAAGAAGTATGAAAAATTTACGTCACTACATTCAACTTTCATAAAGTGAAGCAGAGGAAACATTGACAAATTTGTTGAGGGTCATAAAGCTTAAGAGTGGAATAGCTGAAGTTAAAGCCAGGCAGTATGAATGTGAGTCTACAACCTTGGTAGTCACTACACTATTCTGTCTCACATTATAAAAAAGAGTAAATAATAGATATGTATGTATATGTTTATATATTTACACAAATATGTATATATAATCATGCATAGTATATATAGTATATGTATATATACTATATATATATATATAATGAATCTAAAACAGTATTTATAATTTACCATCTATTTTACTGGTATTATACAACACAAGAGAGTAAATGCTTTTTTTTTTTTTTTTTTTTTTTTTTAATATTTTTTCTTTTTTTTTTTTTTTTTTTTTTTGAGGTGGAGTTTCGCCCCTGCTGCCTAGGCTGGAGTGCGGTGGTGCTATCTCAGCTCACTGCCATCTTTGCCTCCCAGGTTGAAGTGATTATCCTGCCTCAGCCTTCTGAGTAGTTGAGATTATAGGTGCCCACCACCACACCTGGCTAATTTTTGTATTTTGGGTAGAGACAAAGTTTCACCATTTTGGCCAGGCTGGTTTGGAACTCCTGACCTCAGGTTATGCACCTGCTTCCAGTTCCTAAAGTGCTGGAATTATAGGTGTGAGTCACCATGCTCAGCTGAGAGTGCTTTAAAATATAGGCAGATTTTGTCTTCATTTGAGCTTACGCTCATATGAAGAAAGATTAAAAAATAATTTTAAAATGAGATCAAAATTTCATGATAGTGTGAGAACACATAACAAAAGCACATTATCTCATAGACCAGAAGTTGTAAGAACTAGTTAAAACTTCCCATAAAATGTGATATTTCTTTGGATATTCTTTGGGAAAATCTAAAGATAAAATTGTTACTCTAGAAAGGGACTCAGATAAGGTGATTACTTCTCTCTGCATAATTCTGTGATTTTTATATTTCTCTCTAATCAGTAATATAAATGCAAATATAGAGAAAGTCATTTTGCTGAGTTTGAAATTTTCATGTCCACACTCAAGGTTAATATGGTAGCATAATACAGGAAAAAGGAAATGGATAACAGAAATTTCTAGGTGATGCAACAGACCCTTGACTTAAAATTGGAGATGGAAACACGAGCAACAGAAAAGGTAAATAGATAAATAAGTAGTCATTAAAGAGTTGTATATGAAGTCAACAGATATAGCCTGGTAGGTCCATTTGAAACTAAAAAGTTAATAGTAATTATTGAAATAGAAGCCATGGTTTGTATTTCAGAGTTTATCAATCAATTAAATCATAGTATATTTCCAGTAGAAAAGAAGGTACATTGTGTACTGAAGAAAATATATGAAAGGTGATTTAAAAAAGAATGTAATTAAAAATGAAAAGGTAAAGGAAATCAGAGGGCAGTGTTGAAATGAATTACTCATTTAAACTTTAAAATCTTGGCATGTTTAAAGACCTCAAGTGTGTATATGTACATGTGTATGCATGGGTGTGAGTGTGTTTTTATTTCATTTTTCTTAGTTTGTATCATAAAGATGATTTTTGATATAAATACAATATCAGAAATGAAATATTAACAATGAGGTAAATAGAACATTAAAAATTTAGGAGGAAAAATTGTGAACTTGAAGATAATTATACTATCTAAACTGTAGCTCAGAGAAATATAAGCTTGAAAAAAGAATTGAACAGAGCTTCACTGACTTGTACAACATTATCAAGCAGCCTTAAATATGTTTAATTGGAGTTCTAGGGGAAAGAGGAAGTAATATTTGGAGAAATTATGTATATAATATTTACCAATTTGAAAAAGTCTACTTACCGGACTGCCTTAGTTTTATTAAATAAGCAGCTCACAAAGTCAAGAAATGAGAATCTTTGATCATTTTCCTGTGTTGTCCTTAGTATGTTCAACTCAGACTAGCTACTTGCTGGACAAAAAAAATGAATGACTTACATCAAAAACTCCAATGTAGAACTTAAAATGTACAACAGAAATAAAGAACATTTGAAATTCTTTTTTTTTTTTTTTTTTTTTTTTTTTGAGACGGAGT
>NW_016107344.1:273294-374175 GCF_001604975.1 Cebus imitator
ATCTCTTGACCTCGTGATCCACCCACCTCGGCCTCCCAAAGTGCTGGGATTACAGGCTTGAGCCACCGCGCCCTGCCTGAAATTCTTTTTAAGAAAATAAATAAAAACATTCCCAAAGCAGATTGGAAAATGTCCTCTTATGACTGGCCAGAGTCAAATCATATATCCTCTTTTAACTGGATATGTTAATGAGAATGGGACTGTCATGGAAGTCTTGCCACCATAAAAAGAGAAGAAAATGGCTCTTGAGCAGACAAATTATACTATCTGCCACATTCTGTTTCCTGTTCCTGTATGTCATCCATCAGTTTATACACAGTGCAACTCAAGATAAGCACCTGCAGGCTTGTTTTACACTTTGATCTCCTTCCATTTCTATATTTTTCATTGATCTCTCTATTTTTAACTATTCATATTCCTTACTCTATCCTAGTATCTTCTTGCCTAATTAAAGATACAGTACCACATGCATGAAGTATGTGTGTCACTGGAGGTTATTTACATCATTAATATTCTTAGATTAGATAAAACAAAAACAATACAATCATCCGCTTGCTAACATTGATCACCTCTTCATAGTATAGCTCCATTCCTCTTAAATCATAAATATGTATATCCCCCATATGGAATTCTACCACAGCACTCTTATTTTAAATGTGCATATTAAATTAATTTTTCAAATCTATCAAGGATTAGAACACTGCTACATGCCAAATAAAATTAGAGTTTGCATTTTCTAAAGTGTACCACAGGACAAAGTGGAAATTGGGCAGAATAAGGGGTAAAAAATAATGAGAGACTCAGACTGAGAAAGAAAAACAAAAATAAATATGGGAATTAATGCTTACACATTGAATGGCAGGCAGAGGTGCCAGATTTGGAATATTTGAACAAACAATTATGTTGCAATGTGTTAAGAGTTATAAGAAGAATGTGATTTGAAGGAATAGTGTACAGCTTTAAAGATTAATTTCTGAAAGACAAATAGTATATTAAAGGGGTGAACTTTCAGCTCATTTTAAAAACTAAAAATTTTCAGGGAGAGGAGATGTAAGTTCGTTTTGTGGTAAATGAAAAGTTGTAAATGCAAATACATATGAAAGATTGACACATTGAAATGATAGCATTATAACTAAGGCATAGCATGCTTAAAGAAGTAGTAGAAGATTAAGCCAGATAAGTAGATTTAAAATTATGAGCTGTTGTTTCTAACTATTCTTATGATATTTATATTTCTATAAGAAATGTGGGAATGTATTTCATATTATTATTTATTATCAATATTATCTGTTCTTGCAGATAAATGTCTTGGTGTTTAGTACAGTGTGCTTCCAGAACTCTCTGGGTTTGTGGAAAAAAATTTAAAAATAAAGAACCATATATCTCTTAAGTTTGACTGAGTTATCATTAGTAATATTCAGTAGTATAAATAAATTGCGTACAATATTTTGCCTCTGTTGGCAAAAGGATAGTTTACTTGTAAAGGTCATCTGTGCTGGATGGCAATGGCTAGTTGGACATTAAGCTAATGTATTCAGAAGTGAGTCTGATGCCATTTTGTATGCATTACATGCTGTTGAGAGAAACTGCACTTTGGTAAAAATGATGGGAGAAGGCCTTTGGAAAATGTGAACTCTAATTTGATTTGGCACATAGCAGTGTTCTAATCTTTGGTGGGCTTGCAAAAATTAATTTAATATGTACATTTAAAATAAGAATGCTTGTGGATAGAATCCCAGATGTGGGATACATGCACTCACTCATGTGCTCACACACATATTAATGTTGAGTTTAGTCATTTAAAATTCAGGCATTCCATTCAGACCAACTTTTACTTTTATTGCACAGTATCGCTTTGTAAATTGTCAGTTCAACCTAGCTTAGGTCCTTATCTTGTTGGGAATATAATAGTCTCTGGGTGATTTTCATTTTTTCCTCGATAAAGCTTAAAGATTTTCTTTAGTTTAACCAGAACCAAAAAGTGGAAAAGGAAACCTGAGTATTTGTGATATACATTAAATGGCTCACTAAATAAGAAATATAGAAAAAATTGTAAATTTCAGACTAACAAACCATGTTTGTATTGGGATTCTTTTCTCAATGCTGTTTATTGTATTTTTATTAAATAATCTAAATGACTCTTTCCAAATCTATTTTAAATTGGTGTATCAAATTCAGTGAACACACAATCAGCTTTAAAGTGTTTAATTTAAACAGACCTACAAAATTCTAACATAGTTTGAATGGAGAAGGCAATCCATTAATTAATGACACACAGGTATTGCCCATGTTGATTTAAACAGATCATCCAAACACATCATCCAAACCTAACTATGATATATGTATTGTGTTAATAATCTATTTTGGATTAATTCTTGCTGAGACAAAAGATATATTATTTGTTTTAATTTAAGGTTCACTTAATGGTTATCAAACTGAGCTTATCTTTAAAGATTAAATTCATCTAATTGATGGGAGTGCTGCTTCTCATAGTCATCACAGTATGATTAAATTTACTAGTGAAGGCAGGATGCCTTTATGAATAATTTCACAGTGGGATTGAAAACTTATTCCCAAACAGCTAGTGACTATTTTTGTACCTGAGTGGAAAGAGAGAAAAAAAAATTCCATGCTTATAAAGAAAAAAAGTTAGAAAATAAAGAGGGAAAATTATAAGATTATATGTAATGTGTATGTTTTGTTTGAATGGATCGACTGAAAAACAAGTAAGAATTTGTGTTCATTTCTGGTTTGAATTAAAATTTTTGATTCAAATTAACTGCATAATTGATAGAATACAAAATAGAAATGAATAAATATAGTGATTCTATATTTTCATAAAAATTAGAAAAAAGACATTTTATCTTTACTGGTGCTTAAAATATCTTTGTCCTACAAAATCAACTTAAGACACCCATTGCTAATGTAGAAAAATGCCATCTAGTATTCAATTTAGATTTGTTTTAAAGAAGATTATTTTTAAATGTACCTTGCAGGGAGTGGTGGCTTGCACCTGTAATCCCAGCATTTGGGGAGGTCAAGGTGGGAGAATCACTTGAGCCCATGAGTTTGAGACTAGCCTGAGCAAACAGCAAACCCCATCTCTACAAAAAATGTTAAAATAGCCTGATGTGATGTGTGCCCCTGTGGTCCTAGCTATTAGGGAGTCTGAGATGGGAGCATCGCTTGAGCCTGGGAAGTTGAAGCTGCAGTGAGCTATGATCAAGCCATTGTATGCCACTCTGGGGAACAGAGTGAGATCCTGTATCAAAATACACACACACACACACACACACACACACACACACACACACACACACACACAAAATATTTTTAAATGTACCTCATGTAAATTTAAAACAAAATAGAAAACAAAGGTGGTTATTAGATCTAAACAGAAGATTGGTATACCATATTTACACTCCATTGAAAAAGCTATGCAAACAGGATAGAGGGTAATAAGGAAAGTATAGGTAGAGACAGATGCACAACCACAACCACAAGCAATAATAGAATGTTTCAATTTTCACATACAATTTGTAATTTAATGTAATGGGAAATGAGATTATTTTATAATCCAAGCTTGCCATTTAATCTAGGACAATCTGACTCTTGGTTGACTGAACTAGCTTACAGTAAAATCTGAATATTAACTTTTCTCTGAAAAGAAACATATTGAATAATAAGATGAAAACAATGTGATTTCAAGTAAATTTAATAATTAATTGTCTCCATTATTTAAGAGGAATATGTGAGCATTTATTAAGAATGACTACTATATTACAGAAAGCATTATTAAAAATGACTTCAGAACTTTTTATTTCTTGTTCTGTGTCCTAACTTAGATCATCCAAGTAAGAGAGCAATATATAAAATGTATTACAAAAACAAAATACAGTTTAATTTTGGAAATAACCATTGTAAATATTTATTTGGCTGTGATTAACATTTAATATGCACGACTTTACTATGGAGAATAGATTTGAAACTTGTCTTTAAAAAGACTTTGACTTGAAAAGGAATATGCAGGAAAAGATTTAATAGAGTAAGATTCAACAAGCAAATGCATGTTGAAATAATCCCATACTTTCTTTTATGTCTGTAACAGATGTATCCAAGTGATAGGAGTGAAAGGCTCTGAATACTGTTTTGACATTAAAGAGCAACAGATTCAGCTACAATGCATTAATTTGTTTCCACATTTGCTTCTTTGTTGTTTGTGGAAGACTGAAAAGATTGAATGATCTTAAACTTGTGAAATTAGTAAATATGCTTTCTCTTATAGTTATAAAGAAAGAGTCTTTTTCAGCATGAATGTGCGTTATTACTGACTGATATTGTGGCCACTTTTAATTTTGTACAGGGTAGCCATTACATAAACAATTAGGTTTCAATTAAAACTGTCATATCAGTGTCTTTAAATGCTTCCATAAAGAAAAGCACAGCATAATGGATACCAAATGTTTCATCAACATTGAACTGTATAAAGGCAGTTGCTTTATTACCAATTAACAATTCAAGCACATGCAAAAATCCTTATTAACTACAAAATGTACATAGTAATTTACAATCTTTTAGAATTTTCATGATTGACTATGGAAATGGGATTGTATGTTAATCACATCAAGAATAAAATTTTAACTTTGTATTTAAGTATTACTAGAGACTGGGAAAAGAATTCATCCCTTACTGAGGAAGCAGCAAATCCTTTGCTGTCCTGTGGCTCTGAGAAATAGGTCACACTAATAATCAATACCCATATGTTTGTCTTCGTTCATGTGTATGTGTGAGCTTCCATTTTCCAGAAATAACAGTCTATGTTATCTGAAAAAAACTCTCTTGCTGAAAATAACTAGGAAATTGGATAAAATATATATTTTAAAATCTTTTAAAAACCATCAAATAGCTAAAAAGATAGTAATAAATTATTAGGATGAATTGTAAAAATCAGTACTGCTCAAAGAGCAAAACAACCCGTAGGCACTTTTGGTCTGGAGTATTTATTTTTACGTTATCTTCTAATGTAGAAATAGGACAATAAATAAATAAATAAATAACAGGACCAAAATAAAAGCCACAGAGAGTGGTACTCTAACAGAAGACCCAGTGCACAAAAGAAAAATCCATCTAAGTTAAGCAAGCAATACAAGTGGTAAAGTCTTAGTGCAAAATTAAAAACTAGGCTTTAAAAGCCATGCTAACCAATGGATAATCAAGTCTTGGCTTGAATTGAGACAACTCCAGACTGGTTATATCTCCAGGTGATTAGTCAAAGCAAATTTAAAATATCTCAAAAAAGTGTAACCCCATTCAAGGTTGCATATTACTCCATAATGAAATATATATTAATATATATGTTTATTTATATATGTAAATATATATATATTATCATTTATAGTGAGGAAGAAACATATTACTATTTACAGTAAGAGAGAAGCATATTATTGATAGTTGGTACAAACCAGACCCTGTGAGGGGAAGCATTAGTAAAGAAGACAACTTGTGAAAGACAGAGTCAAATGTTAAGCCCATTTTAACCCTGTCGATCCCTGTAAAGATATTATGAAGAAATCAAACATCTAAATCATCTTAATTAAATTATAGAGAAGAAATGACAGTTATCAAATCTTAGAAGAGTCTGGGGTGAGAGAGGATAAAGTTACTTTCAAAGGAGCTACAGTTGTATGTAACCTTCCTCTGAGCAACAGTGGAAACAATGAGATTATGAAATAACATCATTGTGTGCTGAAAGAAATAAATGCCACCCTAGAATTTTTAATCCAGCAAAAATATCTCTCAGGTATTAAAGTGGTTGTATTAGGCCATTCTCACACTGCTATTAAGAACTCCCTTGAGACTGGGTAATTTGTTTTAAAAAGAGGTTTGATTGACTCTCAGTTCTGCAGACTATACAGGAAGCATGCCTGTGAGGCCTCAGGAAACTTACAATCATGATGGAGGGCAAAGGGGAAGCAAGCATATTTTCACATGGCAGTAGGGGAGAGAGAGAGTGAAGGGGAAAGTGCTACACCATTCAAACAACCCAGATCTCATGGGATCTCACTCACTATCATAAGAATAGCAATGGGGATGTCTGCCCCAATGATCCAGTCACCTCCCATCAGGGCCTTTCTCCCATACATGGGGATTACAATTGGACATGAGATTTAGGTGGGGACCCAGAGTCAACTCACATCAGTGGTAGAAGTCATTTCAGATCCCAACCTAAAAAAAAAAAAAGGCAATCTTAAAATTAAATTAAATTTCAAATAGGTAAATAATATAATTAAATGTGATGATTATAGTCAATTTTCCAGTTAAAAGAAAATAATGGAACTATATGGAAAAAAAATAGAGATGTAATAGAAACATTGAGTAAAGAGATGACTTACACAAAAATGAATGAAAGGAAAAGCACTGTAGGTCTATATTGTGAATATAGAGATGCTTAACCCATAGCTCTCTTCAAGAAATGACTTGTTTCCCTGGTTGCTGGGAATGCTGTCAGGCTATAGTTTTTAGTTCTTAGCAGATTCAGAAATGGCTTCAGTGGCACACAGCCACCTCCCCAATGATAATGCCTTTCTGGAGCAGCCAGATCAAATGACTACATGAGGCAGAGTTAGTAAGTCTCAGATGATTTGGCACGAATTGAGACATTTCAGCTCCAGGGCTACCTGAGGGGTTGCCTGAAAATGACAATCAGAGATGAATTTCTTCTGCTCATCACTCTGGTCCACCCATTCCCTTCCACAGGGAATTTCTTCTAGAAATTATAAAAATGTTACAATTCTAAGTATCTAACAACATGCCAACTGATTTGCATGAGGGATACCTAATAGAACAAAGAAACCTAGTAACTTATAAAAGCAGAAAATTCTTCAAAGTGGAAGATTTCAACTAACTTCTTTCAGTAATTTATACTAAATGCACATAATAAATCTATATAGATATTGGATTTGTGAATAACACGGAAATTGACAAAATAGACATGTATAGAACTGCACACAACAGCAGCTCAGCTATTTTGTAAATAAATTTAATATATATCATAAATTGGTCATGTACTGTGTCATAAATTGAATCTAACCAAAAACTTAAAATATTAAAAGAAAATATTTTGAGTTTTCTGATTACAACATAATCAAGCTGTAAATTATTGAGAGAAAGATAAAATATATAATTGGGAAAATAAAAATATAGTTATAAGTCACTCATGAGTCAAAGAAGACATATAAATAAAAATTTAAAAATATTTTTAACTATTAATGGCGAGACCACACATCACAGAAGAGGCAGGTAAACTTGTAATTTTCCTAAAAATACTGATTTTTTTCTACAATTTTAGAAAGATTTAAAAGGTTATCAAAGAGTAAGAGAAAATTAAGCATTTATTTTTAAAAGTAAAGTAAATCTAGATTAAAAATATAAAAATAACAAATAAATTTGGTCTTCATTAAGAGGATTTTTCAAAATAAAAAAGAAAGAATAAATAGAAAATAAAAATAGTGGAGAAAAAATTTAATAATATAGATAGTCAATAAGAAATAAAATAGAGTGTGTGTGTGTGTGTGTGTGTGTGTGTGTGTGTGTGTGTTTAAAATGCCTAATGAAAATAGCAAGCATTTGGGAAGAAGAATAAGGAAAACAATGGGAATTAGCAGAGATATTAGGGGGGCACTGCTCAGCTCCAACTGCTGCATTGTGAGCTCTAACTCTGGGAGACTTCTATTCACCCTCAACATTGTTATCTGGCTCTTTGAGATTTGGAAAGGAGATAGAAACATAAACATCAGAATTTAATGAAACATAATACTCAAATAAATGACAAATGTTATGTAAGTTAATTAAAAAGTTATGGAAAACTTTGAATTTTGAATATTTGTATAAATGTATAAACTTCTAGAAATATATAACTTATTAAATGAATTCTAGGGAAAATTTAAACAGAAGTATTCTATATAACAAATATAAATAATCAAAAACTTTGTCTATCAAAAATGAGACGCAATAGCTTCATTGCCAAGTTGATGTAAATATTATATCATACATAAAATCTTTCAGAATGGAAAAATAAGGAACACTATTTGATTTTTTTCAGGTTCAAAACAGAATTAATATACAAATAAATAAGAGACAAAAAAATTCACTAGTCTCTAGATTATGTGATACTCTTCTAAATAACCCATGTACCAAAGAAGAAATCACACAGAAAATAATTAAGAAAAGACTAACCTAAAAATCAAGAAAATATTAACTAAATGAGGTCACAGTATCCCTGTATCTGACAATGAAGAAACACACTTAAACCTTACATATTACTGTCAAAACTGCTTTTTGACAGAGCTGACAATTATATTCATGTTAATTGAATAAATTTGTATCACATCTTACCTTTGTTTCTTTCTCTGTATTTTTTTTTTGTAAAATGAATTAAAATTTGTTTGTCAAACAGTGAATATTAAACAGTATAGTGGTCTCCTGTTTGTGAATTTACTTAATGATTGTAAGCCTTTAAATGATTAGTGAAGTTGCAGGGATGTATTTTTGGTTTGTTATCATTAAGTTTAATGCTGCAGTCTACTCTCAGCAAAAATACACAGTTTATTTGACTATACACTTAACAGTACTTTTGCAATAAGTCAGTGGTAGATTTACCCAAAGAAACACCTTCAGGTAATACAGTGAAGTGGTTCAATTCCAGGAATCTTAAGCCATACTACTTAATTTCACATTTTACATAACTTTGTGGAAATTAGTTAACCTCTCTGACTCCTAGTTAACTCATCTGTTTGTTTAAATACACCTATTATATTATTTAAATATACACAAGATAAATGTATCAGTGTAAAGTCTCATTGATGCTTCTATTCTCCATATTAGCCATAGCTGTCTTCTAGTGACTTATAGTGATATTTAAATATCCTAAGATAAGACGTTCTTTCCATTTCATCCCCTTACTGTGAATTTTATGCTTATTATTGTTTTCTAAGATATCTTCTCTATGTTTTCTCACTTTTCACCCATTATTATCCCAAGCAGAAAAAAAGAACTAGGATTTCAAGGATTTGTAATTAAAATCTCAAAAAATATTATAGAAAAATAACTCAGGGGCAGGGTACGGTGGCTCATGCCTGTAATCCCAGCATTTTGTGAGGCTGAGGCGAGTAGATTACTTGAGGTCAGAAGTTTGAGACCAGCCTAGCTAACATGGTGACATCCTGTCTCTACTAAAAATACAAAAATTAGCCTAACGTGGTGGCAGCCGCCTGTAATTCCAGCTACTTGGGAGGCTGAGGCAGGAGAATTGCTTAAACCTGGGAGGTAGAGGTTGTAGTGAGCCAAAATCATTCCATTGCACTCCAGCCTGGACAACAGAGTAAGACTCTGTCTCAAAAGAAAAAAAAAAAAAAAGAAAAAGAACTCTGATTACCCTGATATAAATTGAGAAATTATTCAGAAATTGAGAAAGAACTGGAAAGTTGACTAAATTGTCCAATTTTCATCTGGCTGTTTGACACAGGAAGCTGTCATATTACAAACAGAAGGGACACATGAACTATTCTAAGGAGGCTCATCTCAACCTACCCTTGTTTCCTGGAATTGCCAAAAAGCTCAGCTAATTAGTAAGTTCCTGGAAGCACTTTCAAACATACAAGCACATTATATGCTCTCTTGACACAGAGTGACATATCTGGAAATTCATAGGGAACTAAAAACTTGTTGTTATTTGTCATTTAGGTTTGACTTACTGATCACTGACATTTTACTCTATTCTACTAAAGTAAAATTTCCTAACTCTTTTAAATTCTACTGATTGGAAATGCTTTAAAAGCTATATAATAATTTTATTTAGTAAATTTTTAAAGAAGGCAAAGTTATCATATCACCTTAAGACAGGCTTTCTGAGATAGCTCTTTGTTATAAATATGAGATTATTTTAAGGAAGGACAAAAACACCAATAAAATGGTTATAAGGGAGAAATTTGTTTTCTTTTAATTAAAAAATGTTTCAGGCTCTTATTTCTGTTAAAACATTTAGGCTGATTCTTCTGTTGACATGGGTCTGTTATTTTCATTGGTAACACTGACTTAAGTGTTATCACTGGGCAAGTATTAAATGACAAAATCAGCTTCCCAATAAAATTACTAGCAATTACTTGAAAACTACAGGTTTTTATATTTTCTCTTATACTTTCTGATGTTACCATTTTTGAGGGGAGAGTTTTTGCTGTTTTGAGATTGATAGTGATGCATATGTGAATTTTAATAAGATTGTCAGGATATATAAACTCTCGAGATTGCTGCTTGTCTTTCACTGACGAAAAGTTCTTGGGGAAAACACAGTAAACAGTTTAAATTGAGAAAGGAAAGTGCTATTGTTTGCCCTGTGGGTGGATTTAGCAGTAAGTGAAATCTTCAGACAGCCTCAGAAAGAACTAATGTATCTAGTCACTGGTTTATCTGTAGGAGCATATAGGCTATCCTGATAGCCTAGTGTTAGAGGAATTATAAACAAAAGGGCTGGAGGAAACCAATATTTTTGAGGGATTTTGACAGGCGTCCCATGGAGGAGCACATGTATAATACTTTACACCTGTCAGATGCCAGCCAGGTTAGTTGCTTTATTGGAAAAAAAAAAAAAAGCAAGCTGATAACTGGGAATTGTTTTCTGAAACATGATAAACACTATTTTTGTGAATGTATTCTCAGTAGTAGACATACTACTGCAACTTCTTTACTTGGAGGATAACAACAGATTATCATGAAGGTTTTAGTTAAAGGAAAGCCTGTGTATGCTCTGGAATATAACTATTATTTCCATTTTTTTCTGTTGTATGGGAGCAATCTAGGAGATGCAAAGTGATAAAGTATAACAGTGATTCACGTAGACATAATAATGGCTTTAAAAGGAGATTGGCAAGTGACATATCCTTTCTAGATAAAGTCCCCAAGGAACAAACTGTATATTCATGCCAAGAAAGAAATCTAAACAAATGAGAAGTATTCTTTTTGATTTTAGTATTTTTAAGAAAAAATCACATATGTTATTTTCTAGGATTCCTTTGCATACCACAGAAGGCACGAACTTTTTCACTGTAAAATAAAAATTAATAAAGATGTAAGAAAACCTTGCCTGCCCAAGTGAATTATAGTCAGTTCCTCTGTGAGGCTAAAATATTGATCATGTAAATTTTACCTAGGGCTCCACAGATGTGAAATAATTGAGCAACAGGGATGATTGAATAAATTATTTCAAAGTTGCTACCAAATGGTACTCTGAGTGTGCTATAGTGATACAGGTCAGCCAGACACTGATGAATGAGATTTTGGAATTGTGCTTGCCTTTGGTGGGTTTTAAAGAACCTCATTTTATCATTTTCAGGAAATGGGAGGTTGAAACTCATTCAACACATTGCAATTTTCATCTTCACAGGACAGCTGTTTGATTTCAAGTGTGCAACTGAAAAAAAGATATTGCACTTTTCTATAGGTTGCTTTTTAGGCAAAAGACCAGAAGCTAACATTCATAATTGCAATTAAATTTATCTGAAGTTTGACCAGTGACAAAGCAAACCCACTGATATTTCTTGCTTTCAGAATGCAATTTGTAAGATACAGTGGCATGTACACACCACAAAATAAGATTGTATATATACACACCTGTATTCTACTAAATAGTTGTAAGCTGCATCACTCCGTTTCATGATTCAAAGTAGTTTGAATACTATCGCTGATAAGTTTGTATTAAGAAATTTGTGCCAAGGACATTGATGTTTTTGACTATATAGCCTAGAGGTGATTGCCTTATTTTCAGGGATTCAAACATGTTTAGCCAAGACTTGTGATTCAAAAAAATATAGCGAATGAACCTAAATCTATTTCTGCACCACTTACTCATCATTCAAAAGGCATTTATTTGAAGTCTGGTATACCATAAATTAGGACAGACACTCACATATTAATTAAACTACTGGTATGCTATGTTCTCACTATCAATGTAATCTTTGGATAGATTTTAGGGTAGAAGATGCTGTGTACTTTCCCATGTGTGGAACTGGGTAGAACTCTTTTATGCAGGAACAAAGTAAGTAAATGTTAATCTTTATTTTTTATCATTTAGATAAAAATAGGTAGATGATCTTGTAACTGGATTAGACGCCACCAGATTTTCTGAACTGAGGTTCTTGGCCTCTCCAATTACGAGGCATGGGAAAGGGAGCCTCTGTGTCCACGGAAGTGTTATAGCTCTGATAGAATTCATGGACCCAAAGAGTATGCGGTAATGCAGTTTATTAGGCAGAGTGAAAAGACAGCTTCCACTCATGGAAGGGGACCTTGAGGGGGTGCTTCTGAAGGCTTGGGCAGCTGGAGCTTATACCCTTGAGTTATTCCCTCCCCCTTCTTGTTCTCATCCAATGAGAGGGGTTTCAAACTTTCTCTGGATCAGTTGATCTTTGAATCCTTTACTGGATTGGTTACTGTTTTAAAACCCTGAGTCACTGAGCCTGATGTGGGAAAATTTCTGCACTGGGAACAAAGCCCCTAGCCAACCCTGGAAGTTCCTCTAACACAGTCCCTTAGTCTTGTACTCAAAATATCCCTTGGAAATAGGTGAGTGATAAATGAAAAGTCATTACTAAAAATGCAGTTCTGATAAAATAAAAATAATTTTTCTAATAAGTAGTTGGTAGAATAGTCTGCTAAGAAGGGAACTAATTTTTCTGCTTTGCTTTGTATTTGGCTAGTTACAAGATTCTGAGAGAAGAGAATACACAGAAAATGTGGATTTTTTGTGGGAAAGGTGGTAAGGATGTAAATTTTAAGAACGGTTGATATAGGTAAGCTTACCACAACGTGAAATTTGCCTGAGAACAACCAGATAATTTTAGTAGGCAACCAAAACTAAATTTTAAGAATGAAACTAATGCTTTTAGAAAATTCTGCCTTATTTTACAATTTTATGGCACTATAAAAATTGCAAGCCAGTAATTGATAGTTGATAATTGAAAAATATAAGTTGTATAAATGTATACAATTTTTTTTTAATTTTCAAAATTCATCAAAGAAATACAGTTGTAGTCTATAGTATAATTTTTTTATCCTTGAAATTTACAATTATTATAAAGTATATTAACTTTTTTGAAGATGCTGGAAAAATTGGTCACTAGGACTTACCTAATAGGGAAGTAATTGAATATATATTCTAGAGTGAAACTGAGGCAGGATAGTCAACCATGTTCTCAGGATATGGCAATCATGGAGACCATGCCATCAATCCAAAAAGCCCAACATTTGCATCTGTCAAGCTCATTCAAGCAAAGCTATCTCCAGTAAGGAATTTCCCCTGTAGAAAGCATGCACATTTTGATTTTACCTGTCCTCAGACTGAAACTTTGCTTATTATAATAGTCAAAACACATCCCTGGGTAGAGATTTAAGATGTTAAAAAATGTAATGTATGAACAAGCATGTACAGCTATTGTGCTTGTGCCCACAGAGGACCACTCAAAACATGCTTACTAGTAACACCTCTTTCCACTCCTTGTGAATAATCATTTAAGACTTACACAAGGGGAGTTTCCGCAGAAATAGTCAACACTGTCTCATGCTTAGGAGCAGTGTGCTCTGAATCATCTTTCTCAGAGTATACTGTCTATTCTGCAACAAACTTTCAGAGTATTCCTTTTCCTTTGCAATAAATGGCTCTATTCTGCATCTCCTTGTTCTGTATCTCTAAAACTCTTTTAAACTAAGAAGACAAGAACTGAAGTTTCACAACAGTCATCAATACAACCCAGCAATATGTATGAAATCAATAAAGTCATTGAATTCCCTAGAAATAGGTGAGTTTTGGTGCAGAAAATGTCCAACACTGTTGCATACTTGCCCCATGATCCTGAGCAAATTATTGAACCTCCCATTTGCCTCAGTTTCCATGCCTGAGGAGTTGAAATGGTAGTAATACTATGCACCTCATGACGACATTGTGATGCTAAACACTTTAATTTCCATCAAGTGCTTAGATTGAAGCCTGGTCTATCAGATATACTCAATAAGTGTCATATAATATTCACAAGCTCTAAAATGTTATTGTCTAGTCATTCCACTCTCTGGGCATAGTTTTCTGAAAAAATTATCAAAGATACAGAAATATATGAATAATGCAGTTTTAAATAATATTTATATAATCTAAATTCTAGAAACAGCAAACACATCCAGCAATGGGCAACTGGCTAAACAAATGTGTCTATGGAGCCATTAAAGCATCTTTTTGAAACAGTTTTTGAAATGTCATAGTACTGTATTTTAAAAAGTCCATAAAGTGCATATACAGAAAAAAAAGGGTATCTTTGGTTAATACAACACTCATATATCATAGCACAACTCAAAATAGAAATCACTCATATGTCAACAATAATTATTTTTTGATAGATTATGAGTGAATTTTTACCATACACAGGCAAATATTTAGTAGACTCTTCTATGTTTTATGCATTATGGGTTAAATTGTGCCTCCTGATATAGTTTAGATATGTATTCCCACTCAAATCTCATGAAGAATTGTAGTAGTACTCAGTATTGGAAGTGGGGCCTGGTGGGAGGTGATTGGATGATGGGGGTGGATTTCTACTAAATCCACTATTCACTCAGTGCCGTTCTCATGATAGGGAGCTCTTGCAAGATCTGATTGTTTAAAGTGTGGCACCCCTTGCTCCTTTTCTGGCTGTGTGATGTGCCTGCTCCCCCTTCGACTTCTGCCAGAATTAAAAATTTCCTGAGGCCTCCCTAGAAGCCAAGCAGATGCCAGCATCTGCTTCCTGTACAGTCTACAAAACTGTGAACCAATTAAACCCCTCTTCTTCATAAAGTACCCAGTCACAGGTGTGTCTTTATAGCAATGCAGGAATGTACTAACACATCCCCCTAAAACTGATATATGTTGAACTTTTAACTCCCAGTACTTCATTCAGAATCTGACCTTATTTGGAAATGGCATCATTGCAGAACTAATTAGTTATGATAAAATTATTCCTGAATAGTTGAGCCCTTAATCCAATATGACTTGTGTCTTTATTTAAAAAGGGACATTTAGAGACAAGTACACACAAGGAGAGCACCACGTGCAGATGAAGACAGAGATCAGAATGATGCAGCAGAAACATGGGAACATGCAAAGCAGCAAAAGCTAGGAAAGCGGACTGAAAAAGATTTTTCTTCACAAAACTCAAAAGGAGAGAAGCCTACCAACACTTTATTCTTGAACTTACAGTTTTCAAAACTGTGAGACAATAAATTTCTGTTTTTTAAGCCACCTGGGATGTGGCAATTTTTTTTATAGCAGTCCTAGGAAATGAATACAATATGCTTTAAAGTTTCATGCACTAATTATGCTTCTTTGTAACAGGAAATAAAATACACTGCTATATTTATGAATGTCAGTGCTCATAACACAGAAGATTCAACTCTCCAAAAAAGTCTTTTCTTTCTTTTGTTTGTATTGACCCTGAAGATGTCTGTATCATTCTGTATTTGAAATAAGAAAATGTCATGTTTTAATTGTGGCTAGATGCACTGAGTTTTATTTTGGCTTCAAAGATAGTTTAATTTCTTGGGGCACTTCAAAAGGAATGAAATTCATATTTTGTCATTTTCTTTTCCTAAGTAAATTCTAATTCCATTTATATAGTAGTAAAAGGATTTTTTAAAAGAAAAATTATAACTCATAAAAATATACAATAATTTTATGTCAAAAACATTATTTATTTCACTAATTAATGATGGCACCAGTAAGATATCACAAGGGGCTCAAAGGATAATCCAAAGACCCACATATATTTTAACAGAAAAGTAGATTGACATAAATTTAGAAATAGGTGCAAAAGTATAAAATTGCCTGAAATAGGAAAGTTAATTTGCATTTGCTTTGTTTGTGTTATCAGTTTTAAAGAATTTATAAAGAATTTATAGAGTTGTAAATTAGCTCATACAATGAAACGCAAAGATGACCAGAGAGGATGCCCTAGACAATGCCTATATGTCTAGTTACCAGTAATTTTCTTTGGTCCATTTCAAAGGCTTTTACAGTTTTTCCTTATAGTACTCTATTGTGTTAGTTAACATTGTTGCAACTAGCCACATGTAAGTATTGAACACTTGATATGTGCTTACTACTATTGAAAAACCAAATTTTTAACATAAACATAGCTAAACTAATTGCTGTCCAAAAAATGGATTCAGATAGAATAAATTTTTCCTGCACAATGATGTAAGATTTTAACAAACTAATTTGAAATTTCATGTAGGCAGCATGAATCACAGTGATAGGTATACAAATCACAATTTTAAATCAAAATGCCCTTTACTTTAATGATACTATATATTAGTTTTATATTGCTGTGGCAACAAACTACCACACACTTTGTGGCTGAAGATAACATAAACTTATTATCTTACAGTGTTAGAGGCCAGAAGTCCAAAATGGTTCTCACTGGGCTGTGGTGAAGTTGTCAGTGATGATGTTAAGCTTCTTGTGGAGTCTCTAGGGCACAATCCACTTCTTTGCCTATTTAAGTTTCTAGACGGCATCCACATTCCTTGGCTCATGACTCTATTCCTCTATATTCTGAGGCAGCAGCATTAGGATCCGTTTTTCTCATCCTATTGATTATCTGGTTCTCTTCTGCCTCCCTTTTCCAGTGAAGAACAATAATGATTACTTTGGGCCTACCCAGACAATACACAATAATCTTTCCACCTCAACCTTGACTTCAACTGCCACCTTAATTCCCTATTATCATACATGTAGAAAAAGATGAACTCAGCCTGGGTTGGCTCACACCCTGCACATTATCAAGAGATACTTGTTTTAAGAACTGGCCCCTGACTGGTTCCTGGGAATAGCTCTTGAATTCTATGGACTGTTCCACCTGATATGAATGTATTTGTATGCTTTTGACCTTGGCTTACACTATACTAATTTGATCACATGTTTTATACTAAAAATATGAATTTATGGGGAACAGTTATTTTTACTCTGGGCATCAGGAATCTGAGCAGATGAGGTCAGTCATGCAGGCACTATATGCCAATGTGAGTGACCTCCCTGCAAAAAAATCCTGGACTCAAGGTTTAGGAGAGCTTCCCTTGTGGGCAACATTTAAAATGTGTTGCTCCACATCATTGCTGGGTGAATTAAGTGTGTCCTGTGAGACTCCTCTGTGAGGAGACACCTGGAACCTAGGGCTTGCTTTCTTCTGAACTATACCTTTTGCACCTTTTTGCTTTGCTGATTTTAATCTGTGTTATTTCCCTGTTATAATCTGTAAGCAGAAGCATAACAGTTTATGAGTCTCATGAGTTCTACTCTAAATGATTACTGAAAGTGAGGATAATCTTTGGGAGCCCAAGTATACTATGTAACTTTACATGATTATAGGTTCTGGAGATTAGGACATGGCCATATTGGAAGATTGCTGTTCTACCTACAACATAATATAGGTTAATTCATATTTTTAGCTTACAAATTAAGTATAAACATTTTTAAAAATTAAAATAAATGCATACTTCTGAGGCAGAATCAACTGAAGATGTGGAAACTATTACTAGGACCATTGCAGTAAAAAGAGAAGAAGAATAAAAGAAGAGGAGAAGGAGGAAGAGGAGGAGGAAAGAGAAAGAGGAATGGCATTGCAATTCACTGCTGCATAAAAAAAATAAAGGTTCTTCTCTGCACAGTAACTTTAAAGGCAATAAAGTGAACACTCTTAAAAGATATTACTAGCAAAGGCATAGTGAATTTTATGAGTCAAAAATTATCAATAAAACTTATCACCTAAAATCTGAATTAAAAGTAGAACAGAAGTTTTAATAATTTTAAACAAAATCTGAGCTTATGAATTTGGAGAGCTGCAAAACACAAACAATAAAATACTTTTTAGATTAGGTATTAACTTAATATTTAAATTGTATACATCTTAGAAATATAGGAGAAAAGAAAAAAAATTTTTTAAGTGAGATATTTATTAAGCACTCAAAAAATTAATTGCCTATACAATATAAAACCTAGTTAATAATATAGATCGACAAATTCAAAATTTGAAAAATTATATGTAGCTTTCTTTAGATTGAGTGCATGACATGAGACATTGACAAATTAATGTTGCCCATGTGTTTTATCTCAAATGACTTCTTGATTTAAGAAAAAATGTAATCAATTTGTGTCATAGGAAATCAAACCTTTGGCAAAGATGTTTTCAATCATTTTTGTCTCAGCATATTAAAAATAGTTTTTATTATCTGACCATGCTCTAGCTATATAGTAAAAATTTTGGCCTGGGATTTTAATACAAGAGGTAGATAGTCCTCTTATTGAATATGTTTTCCCCCATAGTACGTATGAAACATTTGTGCTCACTTCTCTGAAATGGACACTATGTCATGAGTACAGTTGTAAAGAGTGCATTATGTTTATATCCAAATGGTATGAATAATGGCTAAGTTATGAAAATGTTAAAAAAAAAAACTATACATTTATAAATCTTGTGTTCTCTTGTCAATGCTTATTTGGGTGAGTTGGAAAAGTTTACAAAAATTTACGCTTAATTCCTCTTTAAAATTTTCTTGAAACAAATATGAATAGTCACCAAATAATTATCAAAGACAAAAAAGTTTGATTTATGTTTATTTAACAATGTCACCCTGCATATAGTATTGTATAAATTTATATCTACACAAAAACTGTCTTGATATAAATATAATCATTTTATACACTTTTCCAATGTCCATCAACATGCAGATAATTTTAACTGTAATGGACAGGGACAGTGTTATGCAGCATAGTTGTTGCTACAATTACAAGGAAAATTTAAATAATGTTTCTTTGATATTAATACCCCCCAAATTTCTTTTCAATTTTGCTGTTCAATTTATGCAATATATTTTTATGTTAATTACAACAAATTGAGTTTACTATAAGTAAATTTCCTTAACTTGCATAGAGTTTAAAAGTAATATACTATTACTTAGAAACCAGATTATTCTAAAAAATTCTAAAAAAAAAATAACTATCGTAAAATTGATTGCAAGAAAAACATGTATACCATATTTATATCAAAATGTATTTGAGGGAGCAAACTGACAAAGAATATGTCTATGGAAGTTTTTAACAATGTTTCTAAGAAAACTCAACGTTTTGGAAATATGTGGAATCATCTGAAGTGTAGATACATTTAATACATTTGTATTAACTGCTTTATTAGGATTTAATCGACAAATTGCACATATGCAAAATGCAAAATTCTATAAGTTGGTGTAACAACTTTTACATACAAATACACCAGCTTATAATTGTGTAAGTTGGTGTATTTGTATGTAAAAGTTGATCATAAGTATTGGATCATTCTTGTGATACTTAACTAAAACAGAGGTGAAAAAGCCAGAAGGTAAAAGTACTCGAGACTCAGAACATGTTCCCAAAAATGTAATTCTCTGCAAGCCTTCCTGCAGAAACTGCCTTTTATAATCTGAAACCGGTTTCATCTAATAGCTGCTGAAATGACTAACTACATAACTGACTAATTTATCTACCTGCATCACTCACCAAACTAAACTTGCTACCTCACCAGACCCTTACTTATGCCAGTAAACTTTCTCAAAGGGCAATATATAACATTTCTCCTTTTTGTAAAACTTCTAAATGCCTCTTTGTTTTATGAACATATTAAAGGGCACTACTCTGCATGTATGTCCTTAATTGAGATCCTTTATTCCCAAATAAAATATTAATTTCAGAGATTCATCTCTATGTTTTTATGTTTACTTAGATTTGTCTCTGTCAAGAAACTGAAGGGTCTGAGGTTTTCTTACTTATAAGCTAACAGGTTTGCATAATCACTTTCTGATTTATCTCTATTCTTGCTTTCATCAATAGCTCATTTTTTGTTACTAGTAATAACATTCCCTTGTATGATTACACCAAAGTTTATTTTGCCTTTACCTTTGCATTGTTTTTCAGTTTTAGCTACTACAAATTACTACAGATAAAGTGCTATATACATTTGTGTTCAAGTTTTTATATGAGTATTTTTTTTCTCTTAAACACCTAAGACTACAATGTCAGTACAACATGGTAAATTGATGTTCATATTTCGTGAAACTCCCAAAGTATTACCCAAGGCGGTTGTATTATTTATAATCTTTACCAGTAGTGCAGGAGATTTCCAGTTTTATCACATAAAGTGTCAACAATTGATTTTGTCAGTCTTTTAATTGAAGACATTCTAATTGTTGCTAATGGTTTCATACTGTGGGCTTACTTTGCATTTCCTCAACTACTAATGATGGTAAGCATCTTTTCATATGTATATGTATTCTATATGTATGTGTGTGTGTGTATGTGTGTGTGTACATGTGTGCACATGTGCATAATCAGCTTCCATCAAAAACTACAAGATACGTTTTTCACTTTTCCATATTTATAACTGCATTCTCATTGTATTCACAATTGAGCTAGATAATTTTACTTGTATCTTAAGTTCTTCTGAAATCTCCATTTTCTGAGCTCTACTGCTTATTTCCTATTCTACATTCTTTATCTGAGATTAGTTCTACTTTTATAATTCAAAGCTCTCATAAATGTGCCAATGACACCATCATAAAACATTGAATGTCATAAGAAAACAGACTTCTGCTTTGTTGAAGATGGAGACTTGTGGATAAGTTAAGGTGCTTAAGGCTGCAAACAATAACATCAAAAGAGTTTATTACCTCACATAACAAGATGTCTGTAAATAGAGTAGTCCCTGGGTTAATTCAGTAACTTGTATTGTTGCCAGGAGCCTTGTGTGTCCAAGTTTACATGTTGCCATTCTAAGCATTTTAGCTTCATCCTAAGATTTATCTTCTTATGGGCTTAAAATTCAGCAACAACTCCAGATATTATATTCAACTGCACATGGTAGTAGGAAAATATAAAGATTCACGACTTCTCACTTTTTTTAGAATTGAGAAACTTTTCCAGAAATATCCCTAACAGACACATCTCCCCTATGTCACTTGCCCGAACTAGCAGCATTTCTATTGCCAAAAACAATAATTGGTAAAGAAAAGTGAGCATATTCTTCCCAAATGAAGATGGTCATTCAAAAGAAAAGAATGAACAGTTATTTTCAGAAGGAATGAGCTGGGGAATAATTCCAGGGTAGAAGAGGAACATCACAATAATTCCATGTAGTTATTTTGTTCACATAAACAAATACATTTTCATCATTGGCAAAAAAATTATATAAAGTGTGAAATATATTGGATATATTGAAAATATATATTTTTTAAATGGAATATATGTCTTCTAATGAAGACATATATGTTTATTTTATGCTTAATTTCTTAAATAGCAGAATTACATGAAAGGAAAGTTCTATTTGCAATAGATATGAGACTAAAGGTGTTTGTTTGCATTTAATGGTTACTTTAGTATTCTTTAGTAGTAGTTGGGTTGGGGATTATTGTCCTATTTCTAAACAAAGTACATTCACTTATTTAATACAAATACATTAAGCACTCTTCCAAATACTGAGATTGTGGTAGATATGCTAGATGAGTTCTTAAGCCATAGTCAGCTAGATCTAGCAGTCTCAGTTAAGTTTGAAAATGCCTACATTATCACTACTGGTCTAGCGACTGGCCTGAATCTAAGGCCCCTTTTGTTCTAGAAATTATTCCTTTCACTATGCAGATGAAGTAGACATAAAGATATAAATGACCTCAAATGACAGTTAGAAAATATGTTCCATGGGGAAACCTAGTCCACCATATGCTTTTGCAAGTAAGGTTTTATTGGGACATAATCATACAGAGTCATTTGTGTATAATCTCTATGTTCACTCTACTGTGGCAGAATGGAAAAGTTGATTGTAATGCCACCAAAGCCTGCCTTATTGTCACCTAAGCCTTTAAAAAAATAATGCTAAACTGTGCCTTAAATCAAGAAAAAATTAAGATACAAGACACTTGAAAATATAGTAAGGTAAACTTGGTAAGTTCTGTGATTCAAGTGAAAAGAAATGTAATTCTGTCATCTCTACTTTCTTTCCTCCACACACTTTTTACTCTCCTTTCTTTCCTGCATGTTATTTAGACTGAAAGGAAAAGAAAATAGATTTCTGAGAAATGTTCTATGGGTTTAATTAAAGAAGTTTTCATATAGTGCACACACAAAATACACATTCTAGAATATATAGTTTAAAACAAGCTGGAGAACAGGATGGTGGAATATCTGTTATTTTATTGTTCTGTATTTGTTTATTTATTTATTTTTTGTTCTGTATTCTTAACAAAACATTGACTCTGCTTTCTATCCTTTCTATATACAGGAAGAATGTGCATCAGAAGGCACCTCAGGATAGCAAAATGTGCCAGTGTAGTTACATGTGCTGGCTGTTTCTTTATACCAATGGGAATGCAAGTAAGGCCATTTTGAACAGTACCAGGAAATATTAATAGTATTTAATAAATACTACTTGACAATATTAATATTATTTAATAAATATGAATAGTATTAAACCAATACTATTCATACTGAGATAAGATAAATCTCTCCCAGGTTAAGATGATAAACTAATAAAGAGTATACGGTGTGGGGGAAAAATGTAGATGCATCCTATAATATCTGGCAGGTAGTCATTTGAGGAATATTTAACATGTAATTTTTATTTTTTAAAAGCTGCATTTGTTTTGTGTTTGCTTATGTATGTGTGTGTGTGCTTGTGTCAAATGAAAAATAAAAGTAGATCAGCAAACTCTCATAATTTCAAAATTTCCCAAAGCAAATTTATCTTATAGAAATAAAATATTGCTAATATCCCTATAGGCATCAGCAATATTCTAAAACATTACATGTATTTGATTGAGCCAACATTTTATAAATGGTTTCTAGAAATCATTGATAACCAAGTTTAAAAAAAGTAAAAAATGTGAAATCTAGAGAGCCAAAATGTTCTCTTTTTACTGTTTTTTATTATTTGCTTAAAACAACCTCACTGAAAATATTCACAGACCTAGAATTATAATGATAAATGTCAGATATTTACTAAGATGACATTTTCTAATTATTATTGAAGCTCAATTCTTTTCTTTTATGATGACATTTAGAGATATATGATAAAATCCTTTATTAAAAAACAGGAAATTGGAAATATTTACCATAAACACATAATTTTGATTATTCTCATTATTATAGAACAACATATGATTGAAAGACAAGAACTCACAGAAGCAAACAATAGCTTTTGTGACCCTTTGAAATCTATTACAAATAGAGTGTAAGACCTGAAATTTTAATCATCTAAAATTTGTTCTAAGCATTCTAATACCAACGAAATAGGGAATTTAGTATGAATGTCAAGCAATTAGAATAGATAATGTTCTAAATCTTTTCTTATATAACATTTTAAAAATCATTTCAGAATCTATAGTGCTCAAATTATCTAATAAGAATTCCAGTGCAGTTTACCTCCTCCTTCTTCTTTAAAGGGCTAACTATGCTGTACATTTTACATTTCTTAAGGCAAATTTTCAGAAAGTAATATAGAAATAAGACATTCCCATAGTCTATAAAATAACTTGATTCTATACTTAAAGAAAAAGCCATATTTTCTACTAAGGAATTATGTTTAGAGTAAGTAATCATTACCCTATCAATTAATAAGGAGAACTGCTTACAATTTGTTTCTAGTCAAAGAAAATTCTGAGCTAGAGGTAAGATTAAGAAGTGTCAGAGATGATAAATTCCTCTTCAAAAAACCTTAGATCCTTGTTCTTTGTTTCTTAAGACCAACTTCCTTGTCTCCTAGCTAACTGTTCCGTAAACAACCTTCCCACCTTTGCTGTGCCCCTTTGCCGCACCAGACAAGTCCAGCTATGCCTTCCTGCCTAGTACCAAACAGTCACTCTTCCTTCCTGCCTAATTGACCCTATTCAGTTATGAACCTTAGCCAATCGAGTTAGCTTAGATTGTGATGGTTCAACCCCAGCCAATGGGAAAAGGACACAGAAGTGCTAGGAACTGCATTAGGGATAAAAACCCCTGCCCTACCCAGGTCAGTGTGCTCTTGCGATCATGACTGGCAAAAGCTGCACCCTTCTGCAGAAGTAAATTGCCTCGTTGAGAAAACTTTTTGAGTACTTGTCCTTCTTTGCTGCACCAAGCATTTGTTTCCAACAAAAATAACATCTCTGAGCACAAATCATATTAATGAATACTACTAAGGTCTTGCAGAGGAACTCCTGAATAATGCTAATATATGTGCTTTCCTTTCCATTCTCTTGCCACTACCTAATTTTAATTTCTCCCTAATTTATGATTTCCTACTTGTTTTTAGGATTTAAACTTGCAATTATTTTTTGATGGAGTTTCCCCTTGTTGCCCAGGCTAGAATGCAATGGTGTGATCTCTGCTCACTGCAACCTCCACCTCCTGGGTTCAAGCGATTCTCCTGCCTCAGCCTCCCGAGTAGCTAGGATTACAGGTCCCACCACCATGCCTGGCTAATTTTTGTATTTTTAGTAGAGGTGGGGTTTTACTATGTTGGCCAGGCTGGTCTCAAACTCCTGAAAAATTGTCAATTTTTAAGTCTATTCTATCACCCTTTTCTTCTTCCATACAAATTGGATCATGACCTTTCTGTATGTAAAATCTTAAGGACTTCTTTCAATTTGAACACTATAATACCATATGGTACATGACTGCTATATTTTCAATGTTTGTCCAAACATGTGGAACAAGTTGATTGCCCAAACTCATGTTGAAAGTTAATTGCCATTGTAACAGTATTAAGATGTAGGAACTTTCAGACATAGTAGGGCCATGAGAATAATGCCATCATGAGTGGGATTAATGCTATTATGAAAGATTAAGTTCAGATCCCTTTTGCTGCTTGGCTTTTCTGTCTTCTGCCATGTGAGAATCCACCCTTCCTCCAGACACCAAAATTGTTGATACCTTGACCTTTGATTTTTCAGTCTCAGAACTGTGAACCAATAAATTTGTGTTTGCTATAAATTATTCAGTCTCAGGTATTCTGTGACAACAGCACTAAGATGATGATGATGTGATTAGACTCCAATAGTCATTTTCATTTCAGTGTCTTTACACGTTTGATTTCCTCCTGCATGACCCTTTCTCCCTTCTTCACCCAGCCACTTCGTTTTTCCAATTCATTAAAAAAACTCAACTTAAAGATCATATTTCATCAGTATGCTTTTTTTCTGAGTCACATAACTTTTGTACTCCTAATGTTTTAACATCCTCAAATTATCTTAGAGTTCTTTGTATTTAATAAGTATTTATTTGCCAATCTTTTCCTCTACAAAATGTATTTGAGTGCATGTACTATGTTTTCTTGGAATTTTTGTTCCTAGAGCCCACCTTCATGCCTGGCAAATACTAGCTCTTTAAAAAGTATTTCATAAACCTTAATAAAGACTAGTGAAATATTAGAATACAAATGTTCAAGTTGAATGAATTAGATACATTTAAATTATACTCCTAACATTGTTTCTTCTTTTGTGTATTTCTGGCACTATGTTCATATCTTAGTTTCTCTAGCATTATTTATCAGTTACATAGATAATCAACTTTAATTAGTTTCAACAATGTTTATGATTTTTAAAGTCGCAATCATTTCAAAGAGAAAGTACGTGTTTACAGACAGAATAACCCAGCACAATAACTCTGTATAGAGTAACTGTGTCAAAATAAAGTTTTGTTTTCATTTTATATGTGTGGGTGGGGAGAGGGACAGATCTCAAATCTGGTGGACAATATAGGGAGGACCTACAGTTGAGGACATAGACCTCTGCAAGATCTGTGCTTCTGTTTCATGTGGGCGTGAATATAAATCAGATTAACTTTTATCCTTTATTTCTCCCTGTCATAATGTATTTTTACACTGCTTTTCTTCATAAATTTTAGTCATATATGTATTAACTTATTACCTGAGAATGCTCTAATTTTAGAAGATATATTCAGAAATACAATCTCCTTGAGAACTTCATCTGCTTTCCAACAATCCTTTGGGGGATGATTATTACTCAGTAGATTCAGCATCATTGAGGGTCCGGTGTTCCCCTTAGCAGCATTTAGCAGGTGGGTTAGCATTTGCTTGAGAGTAACAGATAGAAAATCAGGCTAGAGAAACATGAAAAAAGCCTCAGACTGACTGAAGGTACATTATGCATAAGGCAAAGTGTACAAGAATAAGGTTGGAGGGTAAACAGTGGGAAAATAATGAGCCAAATCAGCTTTGCTAAAAAAAAAAATGGTTCATATCCAGATATCATTGAATAAAATAGTGCATTTTGTAGACAGAGTTTTTACATAGCCCTGTCCCTTTCATTTTATTAAACAAGGGACCACATGCAAGAAGATTTTAATTGTTTAATGAAATTAACACTTTTTAATTAAATATCTACTATACTTTTCACAGACATTATGCTAGGCAAAGCTATCCGACAATAAATTATGAGAGGATAGTCTAAGACAGTTTGCATGAAGGTAGGAAGAAAAGGATAAGTGAAAGTGAGCTACAAAGTGTAAAGAAGAGAAAGAAGTTAAGGGCAATAATCAGGTTTTCCCCATGGGAGATGGCTATATGGGAATCTTCAAAATATAAAATTCAGAGTTTTGCTCAAACTTATGGTAAAAAAATCAATTGAGTTTTGGTCATTTTGAAGTTAAAATGTCTTTTAATATTCCAGAGGACATGTTTGCATTCAGTCAGATATAGCTCTCTGGTGCCACAAAGTGAGAACTGGCCAGGAGAAAAATGTAGATTTAACAAATATTTTTTTTAAAAATGAATAAAATGGACCCACATAGGTAGCCTTTATAAATCCAGGAGTTCCATTTATAGGATATAGATTATTATGTGAAAAAATACAATTCACGTAAAACTGAAAAAAAATTATTTCTAATAATGAGATAAAAACAGTGAAATGAACATTCTCGTATATAAAGTTGGGGGAGGTAAAAAATATTTTGGCAATAATTTTTGATTATTTTTGTGCCTTCATTGTAAGTCTGAACTGGTGTAAGTATTTGCAAGGCTAGTTGTTGATTATGTATCAAAATACTAAATATATTTATATTATTTGATACAACATTTTCAATTGTTAGAATCTATTTTGGATAAATATTTTAAAATGTATCTTCAAATATAATTATTTAACATTTTTGTAATGTGGAGAGAGTTCAGTCTATTTCTACAATGGAATTTTTAAACATATTTGGTTGAATCTTTCTGATGAGATAATAGTTTGCTGTTTAAAAATTGTGGTTCTAAATAATTTTTTATGACGTGGAAATGGCATACTGAATGCATTTCATAAATGTTCGATGACAAAATTAAGTAACATTGTATGCAAAACTATATCACTCTGTTTCAAATCATGCCTTGTATAAAACATTGCATATTCACATATGCATAAACAAACGTAACAAAAACATGGAATTTATCTCTGAATGATATTAGCTCCATTATGGCTTTCTGCATTTTGTCATTTTCCTATCACAACCATGTTAATTTATAAATTTAAAGCATCACATTTCTCTGATATAACATTAATGGTCCCTGTAGATATTCTAAAGACAGTTTATTTTGGCATACAAAGATACCAAAATACTATAAATGTCTTTATGTGGCTTTGTGACGGTCCAGCAGGTTCACCTTGCTGCTGCCTAGAGAGAGCTGACTTATCAACATACGGGAATTGCAATGGAGAAAGAGTAATTCACACAGAGAGGCTGTGAAGGTGTTTCATTTCAGATTGGTCTCCCTGAGCATTGGGGGATCAGAATCTTTAAGGATAATTTAGTGGGGATGGGCTAGGGAAATGGGGAGTGCTGATTGGCTGGGTTGGAGAGGCAATCACAGGGGGTCTAAGTGAGTATTTCTTCTGTGATCAATGACAGAAATGTTTATGTTTGACATTGTGAAAGAAAATTAAATCTCAGGATCTCAATGTAACTAAGCCAAGGGAAAAGTCAAGCTGGTAGCCACAGTCAGGCAAACCTGCCTCCCATTTTATTCCTAAGTAAGATAGCTAAAAAGACAAAAGAGCAACATACCTCCCTTACAATTTGCCCACAGGAAAATTCCTTGTGGGCCTCAAGACCTTTATTCTAAAACAATTCTGTTGAATTTCACCCTGGCAATGTAAACTAATAGCTTATCTTCACAGGTGCTGCAGACAGAAAGTCATCTCTATGCTCACCTGAGACAAATGTCTATCTGATTTCTTCCTCTGCTGTATTGTGTATGTGAAAATTCAGATTCACTGAGCCAGACTAAATTGTGTATTCAGTGAAAGGCTGATCAAGGACTCAAAAGAATGCAACATTTATCTTTTAACTACCTATGACCTAGAATTCTCCCTGACTCTTTCCCCCTTCCAGTTGTCCCACCTTATGGAACTGAACCAATGTATGTCTTACACATACTGATTGCTATCACATGTCTCCCTAAAATGTATACCTGACCACCATGGGCATATGTCCTCAGGACCTCCTGAGGCTGTGTTACAGGTGCATACCTAGCTTTGGTAAAACAAACTTTCTAAATTGACTGAGACCTGTCTCAGATATTTTGTGCTCACAGCATAAATACTATTCCACTTCTTTTGAGGGAAGCTTAAATGCATCTTGAGATGGAGAGAGCTGGGTTATCAAGTGTTAAGTATCTGATTGAAGCAACTAGTCATGAAGAAAAGAATTAAGCCTTTCATCACTCACTGTCATGCTTTAACAGGAGGCTAAAACCAGAAAAAGTGCCATCTCCCTCTGATCCATTTTCTTTCATAGAATGGCAGTGCAGTGCAGGGTCAGGAGGATCAGCACAGATGTGCGGGTCATCTCCCGGTGGAGAGAGCCTCCAAAAAAGGCTCCAGCAGTTTTAAGGACTTTGGGGGTCAGGGGACAAAGGTGAAGGAAGGAACTAGGTATGGAAAATCACTGAGAATTGAGTCAGAGAAGACAAAAGCTTCAGTTTCCTCGATAAGGAGACCACATTAGAAATGCCATACAAGGGCCTCAGATGAAGGCAAAGAGACTTGAGTATAAAGGTGACTGTGCTAGGAAGAACTGTGAAGAAAAATGTGAGAATTAGAGATATTTATGCAAAATGATGATACTTCTGCCTGATATTAGAGGCATATGATTCTCAGAGGTAATGGCCTAAGATTTTAATATCTATGTTTACTAATATTATTTTAAAATTAGGCAAAATATTTCTGGAACAGTGAAAAATTACTTACTTCAGGACTAATCTCAACACTTGCATTTGCCCTGGGGTAATCTAATGACAGCCAGATGTCTTGCTGTACCTACTTATGACTGCACTGTGAGAACCCCAAAATAGAGTCTAGATGTTTATTCAGCAGAGGAACCTTTGTACCCTCACTCCTCCTGAGGAAGAAAGATGAACACACTGTAAACAAATTCTCCTCTCGAAAAATGTGAGAATGATTCTGGGTTCTTATTATTTAGAAATGTTAATAAGTGTCTCTAGGGGAAGATATGACAGGGGTTTTCAATTTAAAACATGGGATTAATTCCCTTTGGAATGTAATAACATAGGAAGATAACTCACTAAATTGCTCTGGAAATTTCCATCAATTCAGACCCCTTCTTCTTGAACTTAACTCGTCAAAATGTGGGACTTTGTTAAGGAAAAAACTTCTCTTCCCAGGTCCACAGGGGCATAGTTTCAAAGGCAAGAACTTCCTAGCGCCATACCTCCATCCACCTCCTCATCAGGGAACCTAGAGTTATTTGTCTAACATCCCAGCTAAAATTCTAGGTGTGATCCTTTGTTTAAGAAGCCCCTAAAAAGCCCTGGGAGGAGGGGGCTCTAGTTGGGCACCAGACAGCCAATCCTGTATCAAAGTTGAACACCAATCACTCCAGAGGAAGTTTGAAAGAACTCCTCTCATTGAACAAGAACATGAATGTGTTGGGAATAACTTCAAAGTTAAAACCCCACTGCCCCTTACCTGTGTGAACTCTTTCTCCATATCACCTCCCACTGCAACTTGGGAGATGTCTCTCTCTCTCTCTACCTGTACAGATTTTCCTCTCTGGGATCCGCTCGCACAACAAGGTAGGAGCTATCTTTCCCTCTCTACCTGTGTGGATATCCCCTTCAGATTCCCCTCTCAGGCAGCGTGGGAGCTGTCTCTCTTTGGTCTCTCTCCCTCTACCTAAGAAATTGCTTTCCGCTAAACTCTTTGAATCCGATATTTATACAATGGTAAGCTCACCGGGTGCCAGGGCCCCTCCCTCATTCTTGGGGCAAAGGGAGCCCAAGAACCTTGGGCACATTCAATTGGGGAGGGAGCTGAGCCCCTTCCCATCTTGAGACCCGGTTACAAAAAGAGATAAGAAAAAGATTTCCATCTTTTGAATGAAAGCAAATGGTTTTAACATTAAGGAAACAAATGGCTTCAAGCCTAAGACCTACGGCATGTGAGGAACAATATTTCTAGGAGAAATAAAAGCAAACATATTCTTATTTCATAACATAATGCTGGAGTCCAGGACTTTGAAGGAACATTGAGAAATTTGGGAAAGACTTGTCTTTCCTCAGTGACATAACTAAATCCTATAGAAACTTTTTAGAGTGGTAGAAATAATAAGCCAGATAATTTCAAGGCAGATAAACTTGAGAAAAGTGTCTTGTAGTACCTCCCAGTTAAAATCAGGGATAGCTAACCAGTTTGCCTAGTTGTTGGGTTAATTATTACTGTAGGAAATAAGAAAAATTTGCATTTTTAAAGTGAACCTAAAAGCTTGCTATTTTTCTCTGAAAAAAATGAATTACAAAGAATTATAAAAAATACTAATATTTTTGATGTATTTTCTCTCGTGAAGTATTAGAAAACATACTATTTTTATGTCTTTTCTCTCAGTGTAACTGCTAACTTAAAGATATTAGTACTTTAAGAATGTTAAGTGTCATTAAACACATAAAAATGAATACATATTACAAAAGTTTATAGCAAAACTCAAGTATGCTTCTCTATTCTATAAACAATTATGCTGCTTGACTCTGCACGAATTGCGAGTTTCATAGAAATTCTGGAAAAAGGCATTATTAAAGATATAATGCTCAATTTCATGAGCAGAAGGGCATGTATTGTTATTGTGAGCCTGTCAGATGATTAATGAGGATACAGCTTCCAAATTAATTAGGTGAAAAGAATATCTACCGATTTTAGTAACTTTCCACAGAAAGCTTGCAATTTTATGACAAACATCTTCTTCTTTTGTAGCTATTACTTAGTAATTTTGTAGATCCCTAAATCTGAGTGCAAATGAGCTAAGTATTAACCCATCTAAAAATGCAATTATTGTTTGAGTAAAATTATCATTATGGAACATGATTTTAAGGCTATAAAATTGATTATTTTTACCAAGTATCTTCAATTTGAAGGTTAATGTGTACTTAAAACACTTTAAAAACTTTCTCTGTCTTCCTAAGCATCAGTAATAGTCAGTGCTTAGTGTTTGTTTAAAAGAAAAATGTATAAAATGTCTCTAATTCAAAACCCACCATGGCTTTCTATTGATCTGTCATAACTTATCAACTATCTAACTTTTAAACTGCTTCTACATATATTTTAATTATTTTGTATTTATGGACAAAAAGCTATATCTATTTTATTTAATAAAGCATCCACTAAAAAACTTGACCTCATTCCAAAATAAATATAACAACAACAACAACAGCAAAATAACAGATTTTATTTTTCTGGTATTTGATTATGTCACACAAACATCTCTTTTGTTACACTATTAATTGTACTTTGATCAAAGATTTATTGAGGACCTACTATATGCGAGAGAGTATGCTAGATATTATGCTTTGCAAAGATTACTGAGCCTTGAATGAACTACATTGAATGATAATTAATCTCTTTGTCTTTAAAACCAAATAGACTTGAGTACAAATCCAATTCTATCACTTAGGGTTTGCAAGTAACAATTCGGATGATAATTGTGTCCTTTTTCTTATTATTCATTTAACTATAAATAAAAATACCAATAATATCAATAACAAAATAATGACTTCAAGTGAATATAGACACAGAACTTATACTTTCACAAAGATTTATTGAAAATGAATCAAATATATAAATTGTAAAACTATAGAACCCCTAGAAAACAACATAGGAGAAAATGTAGATACCTTGTTTGGCAATCACTTTTCCCACACAAAAGTGTGAAAAATTCTGAAAATGTGAGCTTCATTAAAATTAAAACTTGTTATATGCAAATAATAGTTATCAAAGTGTGGAAAGAGAGATCTCAGACTCAGAGAAAATTTTTGCAAAATAGATGTGATAAAGGATCGGTATCTAAAATATATAAAGAACTAATACAACTCAATAAAAACATAACTAAAAAATGAACAATAAATCTGCACTGATTTGTCATCAAAGAAGATACACAGATGGCAAATAAGCATATGAGAAGATCAACATTATATGTCAGGTCATTAGAGATTTGCAAATTAAAGCAATAGTAAGATAGTACTACATATCTGTTAGTGTGGCCAAAATTTTCAGTAATGACAATGCTAAATGCTGGCTGGGATGTGTAGCAACAGGAACTGTCATTCATTGCTGGTGGGAGTGCAAAATGGTACAGCCACTGTGGAAGACTTTTTATTAGTTATTTATAAAAGTAAACATACTCTTGCCATACAATCCAGCAATTGCATTCCTTGATATTTACTCAAATGAGTTGAAAACTTACATATGCACAAAAATGTTTATACCAGCTGTATTTATAATTGCCAAAACTTTGAAATGACCAGCATACACTTCAAGAGATGGATGAATAAACAAACACATACTATGTGGTTCCAACTATATGACATTCTGTAAAAGGTAAAACCATAGAGGCAGAGAAGAGATCAGTAGTTGGTGAGGTTATGGGGGTTTGAGTAGAGACAAAAAGGAGTACAGGTGATGAGTAGGGCAGTAAAAGTATTTTGTACAATGCAGTGATAATTGAGAAGTAGTTACATATTTGCCAAAACCCGTAGAATGTATAATACAGTGAACCCTAAACTATGAACTTAATTAATTTTAGTTAATAATAATGTATCCATATTGGTTCATTAATTATATCAAGTATACCACACTAACACAAGATGTGAATAATAGTCAACCTATATGTGGAGAGACAGGACATACGTGGGAACTCTATACTTTCTATTTATTTTTATGTAAGGATAAAACTATCCTAAAAATAAAATTTATTTCATAAAACAGATGAAGGAAAGATGCAGAGAAGACTGCAAAAAAAATAGAGCTTTATGTGTTTTTCATCTTGCTCTTGGCTCAGTGCAAGATGAATAGATATAAGAACTATAAGGCAGTAGAGATGCTGATGAATATGGTAAGGAAGATAATAAGAGAAAAAAGGAAATTTTAGATGGATGAGATAAGTATGACTTTACCAAAAAAGAGCTTCCCAAACTCAGAAGAATAAATGAATACCTCCATTAATGTTGGAAGACTGAGAACAACTATGTAGAAAGTTTCTACAGAAAAATGGCATTTAAGCTAGATTTTAAGGACAAGTAAATTTGAGTAGACAGAACAGGAAGTAAAGAAGCTTCCCAGAGTAGTAATGGCATTTGCAAAGCAAAAGTATCATGCAAACTGGCAGATTTAAGAAAATGACTAGTAAATATGTCAGAAGTACTGAATGCATGACAAGATATAGAGATGAATTTGTAAGCCAGGAGTCCTTTAAAGATACTCTACAGATTACTTGATTTAAATTCTAAAAGTTTAAAAAATGAGTATTGGAGTTACTTTATAATAATTAGCAATTTGCTTTCAATATTCAGATTAAAAAGTTATCAAATAAGATTTCTAGACTGCTTATCCAGCAATCTAGTATCCAGTATTTTTGGGGTTCGTGAAAATGCATAATTTAAGATATGATTTTAGATTTGGGGTTAAACATAAGATTAATTGTCAGTAGAGATAAACTAAAGAACCTACAGATATTTAGGTTTTTAAGCACTTCAGAAAATTTTTGTTGATTACTTCAACATGAAAGACAATAGTTAAATATGCATTTCCCATGTTCTCCATCAAAAAATATTACTGAATAAGAATGATTGGGGAAACTTTATTATGGCTGCTTTTCTATGATTGAAATGTTCCCTTCAAAACTGATGTTGAAATATAATTGTCATTGTGATGATATTAAAGATGGAATAATTAAGAGGTGATTAGACCATGAGGGTACTCTCTTCATGAGTGGGTTAACTGTTGTTATCATGGGAGTATGTTTTTATCACAAGAGTGAGATGTTATAGAAACAAGTTTAGTTCTCTCTTGTTGCTTTCTTGGACTTTCATGGCCTTCTGCCTTCCACCATTAGATGATGCAGCAAGAAGGCCATCACTAGCTACTGACACATTAATATTGAACGTTTCAGCCTCTAGAAGCAAAAGAAATAAATTTATTTTCTTTATAAATTACCCAGACTATATATTTTATTATGGCAACACAAAGTGGACTAAGACAGAAAAGTGGCACCAAGAAATGGAGCTGTTGCTATAACAGATACTTGAAAATGTGAAAGTGGCTTTGGAACTGGCTAATAATTAGGGGATAGAAGAATTTGGCAGGATAGGCTATAAAAAGGCAACATTCTGTGCATTGAGTAATAAGGACAATTTTGGTGAGGGCTCAAAAGAGACTAAATATAGGGAGAGTCTGGAAATTCTTACAGATTATTTAAGTGGTTGTGACCAAAATGTTGGCATAAATATGGATAATAAAGTTCATTCTGGTGAGGTCTCAGATGTAAAAGAGAAATATCTTATTGGAAACTGAGGTAAATAGCATCCTTATTATGTAGTGGCCAAGAATGTGGTTAAATTGTGTGCATGCTGTAGGGCTTTATTGATGGTGGAATTTTAAACTGATGAATGATGATAGCTGGTAGTAAAAATTTTTAAGCAAAATACCAAAGCAGCTGTGGAGCTACTTTTAACTGCATATAGTAAAATACAAGAGGGAAGAAATGATTTAGAGTTGCAATTTCTAATTACAAGAGAGACAAAAACATTTTGAAAATTTTCAGCATAGCCATATAAAGAATAAAAAAGCATTTTCAGTAAATATACCAAGCATATGACCAAAGCACCATTAGCTAAAGAGACTGTTGGGAAACACTGCAAAGGAAAAAGGACTTAGAAAGTGCCCACATAAATCAGTTATGAGTAACATATAAACAAGGAACAACAAACTGCGGAAAGCCACAGGATGCCTCTGAGGAGGAAAGCCTCTCCATGCCTCATGTTCTGGTGCAGGGTGACCTAACCTCTGTTACCATAAACATTGTGCTCAAGAATGCAAAACCCCTTCATATCACAATGACGTAGCCAGACTTGTAGTCTCCTTGTAAGGCCTGCCTTCCATCAGCTGCACATAGATAACAGATTAAAGATAAATACATGTTCTTGTTTTGTGAAACTCCCAAACAGCCACTGTTATCAGTCCTTAGGATGACACACAGTTCCAGCCCACTGATTCACTTCTGGCTCACTGATTCACTCCACCATTACTCCACCCCTACCCTGTAGATCAAAGTCATTGTAATGTAATGATCATTACAGAGCTAGGGGCCTTCACCGTCACCTCCAGAGTAATACAGTGATGGCCCCCTGGTCCCACTTTTTTTCTAAATCTGTCTTTTTCTCATTCCTTTGTTGCCACCGAACTTGGGGTACCCATGGGTGATGTAGGGCTGGCTCCCTACATTCTGGTGCCCATTGTCGGGCTCACGGATCCCTACAGAGGCTAGTAAGTATAGAAGAGGTAACCAGCATAATGGGAGAATGACAGAAAAAAAAGGAATTTCAGGTATCTTCAAGGATCCTGTCTTTCCCCCATCGCAGGCCCAGAGATCTAGAAGAGCTGAATGGTTTTGAGGGATGGGCTCAGGGCACTCTCCGTGGGCTCACTGCTTAGGGACACCCTGGCTATTTGCTTCCCACATTCTGGCACAATAAGGCTTGGCAGCTCCAGCCATAGCTCATGTGGGTCCAGTTGTAACAGCTTCACATGCCATTCCAGGAGATGCAAGTCATAAACCTTTACAGACTCCACATGGTGCCAAGTCTTCAGGCAAACAGAATGCAAGAGCTTCGGGACATGGATTCCTTTACTTACATTTCAAAGGAAATTGTGGATAGCCTGGGGACTCAGGCAGAGACTCATCACAGAGACAGAGTCACTGAAGGAAACTCCAGGTAGGGCAATGGCTAGTGGAGCTGTGGGAGTGAGAACACTCTCAAAATGATACCCAAGAACTGTTAAGCTACCACTGTGCAACATCAGCCTGGGAAATCTGCAGGCACAAGACTAACCAGAGAGAGCTGAAGAGTATACTGAGCCCACTAAAGCCATGAGGGTGGAACTGCCTGTGATCTTGGAAGCCAAACCCTCACCCTAGTGTGCCCAGGATGAATTAAAAGGAGATTATTTTGGAGTCTTTAAGACTTAGTTATTTTGGAGACTTGCTTTAAGACATTGTTTTACCTGTTGAGTTTTAGACTTACTTGAAACCAATTTCCCCTTTCTTTTTGCTATCTCTTCCTTTTGTAATGATAATGTCTATTCTATGCTGTCCCACCATTGTATATCGGAAGCACGCAACTTGATAATTTCACACACTCACACCTAGAGAGCAATTTGCCTCAAATAAATTGTTCCTTAAGTCTCATCCATATCCGATTTAAATGAGACTCTGGATTTTGAGTTTTTAAGTTGATGCTAGAATGATTTAAGACATTTAAGGTTATTGGCATGGAATAAATGATTTTAGTATATGGAAATTTACGTTAGTTTTAAGAGGCCAAGAGTAAAATGCTATGGTTTGAATATCCCTTTCAAAACTCATGTTGACATTGAATTGCCATTGAGATGATATTAAGAGGTAGAACTGTTAAGAGGCAATTAGGTACTGAGGGCTCCACCTCCATGAATAAATTTATGTCATTACCATGGGAGTAGGTTTGTTATGCCAAGAGTGAGTTATATTAAAAGAGTCTTCTTGCTTGCTCTCTTATACTCCCATGCCTTCTACCATAGAATGATGCCACAAGAAGTCCCTCACCATATGCTGGCTCTTGATATTAGACTTCCCAGGCTCTAGAAGTGTAAGAAATAAATTAATTTTATTTGTCTATAGTACTTTGTTAAAGCAGCACAAAATGGACTAAGACTTGCTATAAATCTTAACTTTTAAATAGAATCACTGAGGAGGTATTAATGGACAATTTGTAGGTGATTAAATATAAAATATTTGGCCAGAGAAATAATTTCCAAGGTTTATATGATAAAAGCACTTAATATATTTATGTATATTCAGAAATGCTGAATAAAATTTTTCTAAATTACTTTATTATATTTCCTAGATCAATAAGTAATGAAACATTTTCTTATACTTCTATAAAGACTCTGCTACATATAATGTATTAATTACTAACAATTGAAGTGTCATTATAAGAAATCTGTTTATATGTCTGAAATCTTTTATAAATCTACTATGCTATTTAAAATGTATTTGCTGTGCCTATACTTTGTTCTTAAAATGTACTTGTTATTTATTTATTTTGAATGATGATTTTTTAATTTATTTTTGAATGATGATTTTTTATCTTTCTTTAACTGTAATGCTATCACCCTTTTTTTTTCTTTTTTAACTAAATGCTAGCAGTACCCTAATAGCAGTGATGCATGACTCAGATATCACAAAGTGATTGATAGCTGCCCATAGGTCTGATAATGACATAGTCTGAAATGAAAATACAATTTATCTGATGTGAAAAATAGAGTTGTCCCTAAAGCCTCTAAAGCATCAATGTGGATGTTGGTAGAAAGTATCAGTAGTGATTATGGTCCAAGTACACCACAGTTAAATTTAGTCTTTGAGGCACCATTTATTAGTGTCCCAAGTACTTTTTTATAGTATCCATAAGCAGAATTCATGGTCATCCAAAAGAGATCAAACTTGCAAGTTACTATATCAACTTCTAAAAGTTAACGAGCAGCCTAGGGACTTAAGATTTACTGTCAGTCCACCAAGAAATGTCAGTGCCTTAGAATATGAGGAGGAAAGTGTCATCTAACTGGATTTGTGAACTTTTCACTTTGCCATTCAGGAGACAGCAAACAGAAAATTAGTCTATAAATAATTGAACTTGATTTTTTTTTTTAAATCTATCACAGCATGTTAAAAGCAATTTTGTTCTTGAATTAGCTCTCCACAAGTAGTAAATATGTCAGTCTTTAAATAATGCAACATATAGAGCAACAGATAAGAAGGTTTAATAAAAATAAAGGAAAGGAAGACATTAGAAAATATACAAGATGTATGATTTTGTTGCTTGTATTTTCCTTCTCAGAAAATTGGAATATAAATTCTGGTTCACAAAGGCCAATTAAATGTAAATAATTTGCATAATGATGTTTTAATATTCTCAGAAAATGACTCAAACTTGTAAATAAACATTTCTAATATGACTTTATTCTATACACAAAAGAACACGTTTTAACCTTATTAAGTAAGAAGATAGAGTTACAAGTTACTCAAATGGCTCATAAAGATATAGGAAAAGGTATAAGGAAAATATTATTTCAATGAAATATCTACTAATCAGACATACAAATGAAAAGACAAGAAGGTTTTAGGTGGTTTTAAAGAACTATATTCATAACACTAAAAGATTGCTTTTTGTTTATTTCTTCATATTTTGGTATATATAATAAAGTAAAAATATGTATAATTTAACCCTGATGTGAATAAAATAATAGAGTTGATTTAGGTATTTGGTATAAAATCTAAATTTATTGTCACTAATGATTATAAATACTTATGAAACTAAAAGTACTGTGAAATAAAGGGTTGCATGGCAATAAATATCTATCAAAGGAATCATTAGTTTACCTAATTAGATTTACTGTTAAATATTTTTTAATTTTAAATAATCTCAAACTTACAGAAAGCTGCAAAAATAGCACAAATAACATTCTTATTCATGAGCTAATTGAGTGTAAGTTGCTGACATGATGCCTCATTGTCTAAAAATACTTCGGTGTGTGTTAATTATAACTAAAAATATTATCCTACAAAACCTGATGAAATCATTATAATCAGGCAAATAATACCAGGGAAGTAGCTTAAGACTATGGAATTATCTCATTCTTCATCAAACTTTTAATATTTACTTATTTTTATAGTCTCTTTTCATACATGCCTATTTTATTTATTGGCAGAAATCCCTTATTATCATCATTTGTTTTGATAATGGATTTTTCCCATATTTGTACCGTGAAAGTCTCCTCAAGGTAGCTTGTGTGTGACTTTGACATGTTTGCATTACATGCTGCACGCACATGACACCAAGTAAGAATAGGCTCACATGTAACACAAACATGTCAAATTCAGGCACAAGCTACCTTGAAGGGACTTGCACAGTTTTACTTCCTGTCATGTGTGTGGAAGACACACATACACACACACAGACACACACACACACACAAACACACACACACACACACACACAGGTCATTTTCTAGTTCTCTACTCAGCCTTGGAAATAGTCATTTCTCCAAGAAAACTGGATTCCTTTTAAGGGAGGACATATGTATAAACATATCTGTGCTGTATATATTTTACACATATAGACACCTCCACACATGTATGTATATCTACATATATATGCATATACATGGAGGTATATGTATGTATGTGTATATATATATATATATATATCATATGAAACTATAAGTTCACATCTTCAATTTCTACTGTAATTTACAATGTTTATTTTAGTTTTCTCCCTTATTTGTGCCTTTCTTCTTTCTTAGTGAAAAAGCTGTATATAATCATCTGAAATTAATGTGCTTATTTGACCAGTCTGATTGTATATACCCAACTCTCATTACTGCTGCTGTTCATGGTTCTTGCAGAAATTCCTGCCTCAACCTACTCAGGTTTCAACCTCCTCCATTTTCATGATAATTTGAAGATACCTACCTGACGCATAGTAAATATGAAGATAGTTGACAAAAAAAATTGGGGTAGAAAATATGGCTTGTTAGCCACCATCCATTTCAATATTCTTCTGAAATGCTTTCTTTCTTGGCAAAATTAAAAATCTAGAAACCATATTTTCCAGAGTCCTTTGCATTGTTGTTCTTGGTTTGATTTAACTGACACCACATAGATATACTCCCGCAATTTTGACAAATGGAAGGGAAGAATATTTTGTAGGCCACTCTTGCTATTTCTTCAGGCACATATCATCATGGATATTTTCATTGTTTTTCTCTCAGCTTCCTGGTACTCATGTTTCCTGATCAAATGGTGGCTTCCAATCTTAATTGCCTTACTTAAATTGTGTTTGTCTCATCCTAGTTATGCAGTCAGAAGTTGTTATGGCAGCTTCCTAAATAGGGTTCCAGAGCTGCCTTAGCTACCTGGTTCTTTAGAATAATTCCAATGTCATTTCTAAAATCCAAATTAAGTTTATTTTTTTAGCTTTCCCAATGGTATTATAATGCATTTCATAGATAACAGTATTTTCTTTCTGATAGGAAGTAAATTCCATAAATGTAGAAATGTGGTCTATTTTTTTCCACTGATGCATGCAGATGCAAATGCCTAAAACAGTGCTTGGTCCCAAGACTCTGCTTAACATGGTAATAAACGCTGTAGACATAATCACTCAGTAACATTTTCTTTTTCTATAGACTCCGTGCAATTAGAAATTCAATCCATCTCACACACCATGCATTTCTCTTTTACATAAAGTCTCTCAGCTTTTGGTTTATTCAAAACACGTATTTCAAGAAACTAGATGTGAATCATGGACTATCGATACATGACCTTCTTATGCTAATGGAAACCTCTTTTGCAAAAAGATGATGTTATTCTTTTGAAAATGTATGGGTCTGACTTTTCTAAAACACTTCTGGAGATACAATAATTTGAATTTGTTGGACTACTGTATTCAAGTAAAGACAAAGGCAAGTTGCTTTTTTGAGGACTTGCTATACTCCATTGTTCTGCGTGCTGGGATATAAACATTGCAGAAAAACAGAAAGACCTGTCTTTATGAAGGCATGAAGTTTGGAAGAGAAGTAGTATACATGATTGTATGAAATGATATAATCCTATTAGATGATAATTATTGCAAAGAAGAAATATAAATGCAAATTCTGGTCCTTTTCCATTTGGGCCTTTTAACTTGGATTTTATAATACACTAGATCCAAAAATGTTTGAAATGCTTTTGGCAGATGAGTATTAAGCATCATAGAATAAATAGCAAAGACCTAGATTTTTTTTGAGGAAATTTATTTCTTCCTTGGAAAATACATATTTTCTTTCTGAAAAACTCCTGGATATTTTTAGGTCTTGAAAATCCTGAATTTCTAACAGTAAGCTACCATGTAAACATACAACATGAGCTAGCCATATTGAGCAGGGTGTTATACAGAATCCCATAAATACAGGTGGATGTAGTAGCAAGATTCTACTGTTAGTTGGAAGTTGCCTCTGCAAGGAAAGATTCAAGCAAATTTTGACTATACTAATACATTGAATGAACATGTGGCTTGTGCTTTCAGTGCACCTACTTCTAATTCAGTGACAGTTCTTCCTCAATACACACCTAGGATTTCAGGATAAATTTGTTAACATCTTTTGCCTGAAGAAGAAACAATTGGCTTTGATTTATGCATTTTGCATAATATGCTAGCACCAGCTGGGATTAGACTATTAGAGCATTAAAACTCCACTTGAGAGTATTCTTGAAATATGATAAATAATAGAATCTCTTTTAATGGGCTAAACTTCAAGCTGTATATCTTTACTGTCCACTGTAGAAGGGGAATTGTTTTGAAGTACCAGTCTATGATTCATAGACAGCTGCTAATTGTTTTGTAAACTATTAGGAATTTGAAATTATTGAGAATACAAATTGGTTACAAGGAAGCTTGGGTTATGTAGGTGGAACACTTAAAATGGCTTAATATAATAGAAATGTTTCCTTCCATTCTGAATGTTGACTAATTATTGTAATAAATGGATGATCAAAGAAGATCTATTCTGTGTACTGTTTCTGTAGTTGTATGGAGTACTTGCTATAGCCCAAGCATTTTTTATGGGAATCCAAACGTTACATAAAATAAACAAAAATGCCTATTTTCACATAAACTTTCTAAAATTTTGGAAAGAGATAAGGGACACCACCAATATGAAAATATATAATGCATTAGATAATTCCTGTAGTATGAAAGCTTGTGCCCCTCCAACTAAGTTTCAAGTTGAAACTTAGTACCCAATGAAGTATTATTAAGAGGTAGGCCCTTTAGGCAGTGATTAGGTCATTAGGGCTCTGCCCTTTTGAATGGGATTCATGCCTTTATAAAAGAACTTGAGGGAATTTGTTCGTCTCTTTTTGTGCTTTTGCTCTCCTATCATTTGAGGAAAGAGGAAGAAGCCACCATAAATGAAAAACAGGTCCTCACCACAAGGTGACGCTATATCTGCTGTCACCTTGATCTTGGACATCACAGTTTCCACAACCGTAAGAAATAAATTTTTATTGTTTATAATTTGCCCTTAGAAAAGTCTAAGGTACTTTGCTGTAGCAGCAGGAACTAAGACAGAAATTGGTACCAAAGAGTGGAGTGTGGAAGCAGCTTTAGAACTGGGTAATGGGTAGAGGCTGGAATAATTTGGAAGTGCAGGCCAGAAAAGGTCTATATTACTGTAAATAAAGCATTGGGGAAATGTTGGTGAGGGCTCAGAAAAGGAGAACTGCAGAGAGAGACTGTATCTTCTTAAAGATTATCTATGTGGTCATGAATAGAATGTTGATAGAAATATAGACGTGAAAGGCAATTCTTATGAAATCTCACATGGAAACAAAGATCATGATATTGGAACCTAGAGGGGAGGCCATCCTTGTTACAAAGTGGCAAATATCTTGGCTGACTTATATACCTTTCTAGTACTCTGTAGAAAGCAGAACTTAAGAGAGATGAACTAGAATATTTGATGGAAACAATTTACTAAGAAAGTGTTAAAGATGTGGCATGGCTTCTTTTGACTGGTTATAGTAAAATGCAAGACAGAAAATAATAAACATAGAATTTTTAATTAAAAGTGAAGTATAAATTAATGAATTGGAAAATTTTTAGACAGGCCTCGTTGTAAAAAAGGAGAAAGCATGTTTAGGACGGAATACCAAAGGTATAACCAAAGGAACACCTGAAGAAGAGATGAGTTTGAATAGAAAGATGCCAGATGCTATTCATTAAAACAATAACATAATAAACTCAAAGGTATTTCAGAGAGTGTCAGGACCTGATGGTAGAACAATTTCAAGGGAGGGACCCAGGGCACCTATGGGACCTCAGGATTCATTATCCAGGGCCTCTTCAATTTTATGCGCCATGCATTCGAGTGCAGTGCTCCTCGGCCAACCCAAATGTAGCTCAAGCATCTCCAGATGCAGCTTAGATTGTCCCTCCAGGAGGCACAGGCAATAAATCTTGATAGCATCCCTGTGGTGCTAACTTTGCCCAGGCAGACAACTACTACAGAAATGGAGCCACTCTAGAGGCCTTCTACTAGTGCAATGCCTAGTGGGATCATGGGGTTGGAGCTATCACAGAGAGTCTCAATTAGAGCATTGCCCAGTGAAACTGTAGGGTCAGGACCACTGCAAAGAGCATCCACTAGGGCAGTGTCTAGTAGAGCCATGAAAATAGGGCCACTTCTGGGATCCCAGCACTGAAGAGTGACCAGTGTACAACTCTAGCCTGGCAGAGTCACAGGCCCAAGACTCCAACCTGTGAGAGCTGGAATGTGTGCTGTGTCTAACAAAGCTGTGGTAGTAAGGTTTCCCGGAACATTTGGTGTCCAACCGTGGGTGCCCCAGTGATTCTGGAAGGCAGAACATGGAGTCAAAGAATATTATTCTCCAGCCTTAACATTTAAAGTTGTTTTCCATTAGATCTTGGACTTCTTGGGTACTATTACCCTTTCCTCTTTTGTAATGGGAATGTACATTTTAAAAATTTATCAACTATCTTTCCATCTGCCATTTACTTGCCTTTCCTCAAAAGACTAACCTCTTTTTCCTTTGTCTTGTCACTTCTCTAAATATGTGCTGCACTTTATTGAAGATGCAATGTATGCTGCAATTCAAAGTTATCTCTTTGAAAATGATTCATTCTCTGGTGTCTTCTGTGTATATATGAAATGTGCATGTTGATAAACTTTTCTATGTCTTTCCTTTGTTAGTCTGTCTTTTGAAACAGGGGTCTGTTCCAACTAAGAAATTATGGTGGTTAAGTTTCCACTGCACAAGATTGACATCTTTTTTTCCATAGGTTACCATTTTTTATCTACTTACTAAATCTGAGAATTGTTAATTAAACACAATTTAACACAAATTTCAAAAATATGAAAAAGTATTTTATGACAGTAGTATAGACAAAATATCTAAACTAAGAGGAAATGAATTAAAACTGATCATATAGGAAACCATAAAACATAACCAATGTAAAACATGTTATTTGCTTCAATATATTTTTGTAAATATTTAAAATACTTTAGTCCAAGGAAAATGTTGTGATCACTCTTTGAAAACAGAAAATACATAACACCTGAAATTACTGATCCTTTAACTTAATTCTTTTACTTAAAAAAAAAAAAAAAGAAAGAAATGTGTAATAAAATCAATTTCTCAGCACCTGGATGAGAAAAGGTTACTCTGAAGGGCAAGACTACAACTGAGAGGGACTGTTGATTTGCTTAGCAACCTGAAGAATAACTGTCACTTTTTGTAATTTTCTTGGGTAGAGACAGTAATACTTCCCTGCTTTCGCCAGCAAGTTTGCCTCCTGGCCAGTCAACAGGGGAATTAGTCTGGTCTATTTTAAAGAGGTAATTTACTCCAGGAATTAGTTAATACTAACAATGGCTTTGTAAAGTACAAGTCCGATCAAACTAATCTAAACTTGATCAATCAAGGGCAAGCAATAGATGCAATATTTCTTGACATGAGCAGTGATTTTGGCACTAACTCACATGGAATATTTCTTAGAAAACTGGGAAAATGTATTCTTCTTAGAGCCCGATTTTTAGTTCACTGTAAACTGTTTGGTCCTGCCCAAACAAATATTCACTGCCTTTTTGTCAAAGAATAATAACAGCAAGAACAACAAGAACAAACATAAGAAGCATGTAAGGGGAAAGAACAAATATCAGTTATATGGGAACCAAATTTAATTTTACTAACATAATAATGTCAGTTATATTTAGAGTAATGTTGGCACTTTACATACAGTATGCACTGGTGTACAGTGACCCAACCGTGTGTTAGGCATTATCATAAGGACGCTACATTTATTTCTGCTTATGAGCCAAAATTTGTAAACAATGGCTGTAGCTCCCAATGCATTATTTTTAATCCGATTTTTCTGTTTCCCCGAAACAAAATAATGTTGCACTTTCTCAATGTATTTTTTGGAAGGAGTAGATAATCCTTACTCCAGGCCACTCTTATTCACCTGTTAGATAACTGAAATGTATATACAAATACAGATAGCTTTAACTAGCATAGAAAAAGTTTATATCCTACATAAGCTTGCGCTTTTTGGACCGCTTGTTGTAAGTATTTGGCTTCTATTTTCTAAGTATACCAGAAATACTTCTTCACTAGAAATGAGTCCAAATCCATAATTTTGATATAAAAGAATCATTTTACTGCATTTTAGAGTTGGAAGGGATATTTAAGGTTATTTAATTTAATCACTCTTTTTGTGCTTGAATTCCCTTAAAAACATCAAATTAAACTTTTCAATTAAATTCAATTACAATTGCATTTATTGAGTACTTCCTCTTTAGCTAACATTATGCTACCCTTTAAATATACAAAGATAAGTATAAAGTTTCAGACCCCAAGAAACTCATCATTTAATGAAGAGGTAGAGACAAGCACAAATACAAATATAAATCTATAAAATTAATTTATTAGGCAGGGCATGAAAACTCATGCCTGTAATCCCACCACTTTGGGAGGTCAAAGAGGGAGGATCACTTGAGGCCAGGAGTTCAAGATCAGCCTGGGCAATATAGTGAGACCCCGTTTCTATAATTTTTTTTTAAAGTAGACAGGTTTGATGGTGCATGCATATAATTCCAGCTACTCAGGATGCTGAGGTCAGAGGATTGCTTGAACCCAGGAGTTTAAGGCTGCAGTGAATTATGATTGTACCACTGCACTCCAGCCTGGGTGATGAAGCCAGACCCTATCACTGAAAAACAATAAACATAATAGTTAAAAATTAATTTATTAAAATTTTCATGTCATAAGAGTACAGGGTCTAGATTCCCTAACATTGTCTGAGGAAGCCAGAGATTTTCAAATAGAAGATTAAATTTAGGGTAGGACATAGTGGAGAAGGGGGAGCCACAGAAGGAGTCTAGAAAATAGGCAATTTGATAGAGTGTCTTATTTACATATGCGTAATGAGAAACAACTCAATACACTGAGGACATAGAACTTGTCATGTCACATCAAATTTTGTTTTTTGCACAGTTGTCCCTGAATAGAATCGAAAAGTTTTGGGAAAAAAGTACGTATTTAATTTTCTATTTGTGTCTCCCAGCAAAATATCAACCAAGTTGAAAATTGTTTTAAAGAAAAATTTACCAGGCTTTTTAAAATCATGACTCATAATTATTAATGGTGCAGCTGAAGCCATAGGTTTGGATGAGATCACTCATAATGTTTATGTAGAGTGAGAAGAAAAGTCTGAAGATTTAACTTAATGAATATCAACATTGAACAGTGAGAATAAGCAAAAAGAAAAAACACACACACACTACACAAATAATTACAAAGCGTAGTAAGGCATGTTAGGAGATAAAGATGTTAATGCAAAGGCAACCAAGATAGACACATCTTTCAAAAATACGTGTGTTGGCAGAATGATAATAAAATATTAAGTAAGGTAAATGTATTCACTAATTATAACTGGTAGAGGGTAATTCAAGACCTCATGGCAATTGTTTCATGAAGGCGTTGGGATTTAACTCATTATATTGAGCTGAGGAGTAAACTGGTGGTAAGAAATTACATCAAGTAATTCTTAGAGTAGTCCTACAAGGCAGGTTCTGCACACATCTCACATTAGAGATAAGAGTGCACTATGATTAGAGAGATTACAGAATTAAGTAAATAATCATGAGTATTTCAGCAAATCATCTGCATAGCTGAGATATGAATCTAGGTAACTGACTCATAATGGGGTGTTAGATCTACCTCAAATTCTCAAGAGCCATTTATTAAATATCCTAAAAATGTGAAAGCCAATGATCAAACCATTGGTGGTTTGAAATATGTCATGATGCCACGTTGAGAATATTTGCACCATAAAAATTGAGGAGCACTTTTTTTTGTCAAAAACTTTTTTTATTTTTTATTTTTTAGTAAGATAGCCAGTTTACTGCCAAATCACAGCAGGGTCCACATTATTAACTACTCCTGTACTACATATTTAGGTCTAAGAGTAGTTTATAATTAAAAAAAAATTATGTAGACTCAAAATTAAGGTATTGTATTCAAACATATGTTATTATTACTACTACTATTTTGGAGACAGAATCTCACTCTGTCATCCAGCCTGGAGTGCAGTGGTGTAACCTTGACTTACTGCAACCTCCACCTCTTGGGTTCAAGTGATTCTCCTGCCTCAGCCTCCCAAGTATCTGGGATTACAGGTACCCACCACCACACCTTGCTAATTTTTGTATTTTTAGTAGAGAAGGGTTTTTGCCATGTTGGCCAAGCTGGTCTTGAACTCCTGACCTCAGGTGATCCCCTCACCTCAGCCTCCCAAAGTGCTGAGATTACAGGTGTGAACCAACATGCCTGGCCATATTATTATTTTTGATGTCAAAAATGGCCCATCTAGAACAGCTGCTGTAAAGATGGCAGGTGCAGCCAGGGAGGCAGGGGCATACTGCATGCTCTGCAAAGCCAGTGGGACCTGGAAATAGGCAAGATCCATCTCACCTACTGAGTCAACAAGGCAGGAGTTCACACTCCCGGATGCCACCACAGCTGCCCAGCCATGGCTCCATATCTCAGCATCTCTGTGCTTTTGGAGGCCCAGGAGGACCCCTGTCCCTGCAGGCTTGAAGTGCCTGCTCCCATTCCCTGAGCTTTCCCTGCTCCTGGTGCCCACTCCAGGGCCAAGCAAAGTTGTGGCCAATTTTGGGTGCTTACAACCTGGCTGGATGTGCGTGCATTCAAGGTGGTGCTAACACATCACCCCCCTGCTACTTTGGCCCTCTCTGGACTTTGGGCACCAATGAGAGTGGGAAGGGAGACAGGGACACTGAAGGCAGCTCAGCATAGGCCTGTAGGCACCTCTTGGCACAGATAGCCTGGGCTCCATGGACAGCATGTTAAAGGCAGACAGGTTCCTAGGCAGGTGGGTGTGAGTCCCTAGTGAAACCCCACTTTCAGGCCGGGGACAGCCTGAAGCCTCGGTCTGGACTGTCAGTTCTGAGCAGTCTGCTCCCAGAGTAAGAACTTCATTGATGACCTTCAGCCAATTGGATGGTTCTTTTTCTAGTCCCCTGGTGGTTGCCCATGGACCAATCAGCATGCACTTCCTCCATTCTGAGCACATAAAAACCCCAGACTCAGCTAGACATGCTCCTTCATTGGGATGACCTGCCTGCAGAAAGAAGCTACCCTCTACAGATCTCCTCTCTGCTGAGAGCTGGACACTTGTGGAGTTGACCTGCTTGAGGAAAGGAGCTACTCACTTCAGTTCTTCTTTAGAGCTGTTTTGTTGCTTATTGAAGCTCCTCTCTGCCTTGCTCACCCTCCAGTTGTCCACATATCTCATTCTTCCTGGACATGGGACAAAAATGTGGGACCTGTCAAATGACTGAAAAAGCTGGAACACAAACAGGGCTGAAATACACGCCCCTCCTTCACCTCCACTATATTGTGGGTGACAAGGAGAGAAGAGCTGCAGCCCTCCAGGGAGTACAGACTTAGGGGGTCCCCAAGCCAGGGCTGTGACACCCTCTTTGGGGCTCTGTGGCTCCTGGTGTTTCCAAGCTTCCAGGTGCCACCACTTTCTCCTGGTCCAGATGTGGGTGGCCACAGCAGAAGCCACTTGTGATACATGTGATCCACCTGAAGCCCTGTACTGAGCTGGTGCCTCTGCCAGTGCCTGGAGCTGCCCACCTCACCACAGCAGCCAGCATGCCTGGCTGTGTACAGTACAGTGTCTGGACACCATGTTTGCTTGCTCACACACTGCTTGCTCCTCTACACCTGACTTGCCCTTGGCAGGTGTAGGATCCAGTCTGGTAGTGTGAGCCAAGCACAGCCTGCCAGACCAAGTGGGCCAAACAAGCCCAGTGGACCTGAGCAAAACTTGGGCAAAGGTCCCCCTGGTCACAGCGGTTTCCTGCTGGAAAAGAAGGATCCCTAAGGATCCTGTGACATTTGGATTCTATGTTTCAGGATGCTAGATATGTTCCAGATCTATACATTTCTGAAGTACCATTTAAAATATATAGAGGTTATCTTACAAACAAATGCTGAGGCAGGGAGTATTCATACATAGTAGTATATACTTATTAGCATTGGTTGACATTGAAACACTGGATACCAACTAAAAACTTTTATACATAGAATATTGTATAGCTTTTTAAAAGAATAAAGCAGTTTTATACATTTGTGTAGGGAAAAATCTCTAATATATATTACCAAATGAACAAAACAAGATGCACATAAGTGCATTTAATGTGGTATTTGTGGTCAGTATTGAAGTACAGCTCTATATAGAGTATGTATGAAATGTTTTATAAGAAACTGGTAGAGGTAGCTTCATTTGGGAAGGAGCATTGGGAAGCTTAAAGAAAAAATTTGGAGTAAGACTTCTAATGTATTGCTTTATGCTTGGATTACTGATTAAAACTATTCAGTAAAAACATTAAGAAGATGAATACTTAATTAAGGCCTGTTAACAGATATGAATATCTTCCAATTTTAGATATTTTAATGTTTACATAGATATTAAATGTTATAGATGACTTCAGAACCAGCTTCCTTACTATACTCCCCCATCCCCTCCCCAAAATATACCCCTAAGGAACTCCCGAAAACCCATTTAACCCATTAAACTAGTAAATTTTTGACCCTTGATTGCTTAATGATAGATTAACCTAAGCACTTATATCTTTACTAGATAATCAGTGGTATGTTTGATCTCTCTGATAATACCCCAAATTTGCTATACACCAAATATTATTTGTTCTTCTCACAAAGAAAAGTACTTCCATTTTTTCTTTACAACTCTTATTGTTCCTATATTAGGTAATGATTTTAGCAATGAGAATATGACTATTTTCTCTTTCCTAACATTGTACCATCCCAATTTACTTTTATTGCTGTATTTATTTTTCTAAGTCACTGTTTTGTATTACCCAATTAATTAAAATTTTCAATCAATGGCTTCTTACTCTGTACAAAATAAAGGGCAAATACTTTAATCTCCTAGTCAAATCTCTTAACATTGTAGTTTGGAATTAATATAATATGATCAATTATTTAAATAAGGAGCCGGTCCATGAAAAGGACTCACCCAAGATATGGATGCAGTTATGGAGCATTAATGTGAGGCTTCAGTACACATTATGTAATATAAAAGAACAAAAGTTATGATAAAATGATCTAAGATCATTATAAAATATGAACTTGAGTAGATCAGAGAGATCTTACTAGTTGGTCAAATGATATCCTTTTTAACAGTAGAAATAGCATCTTTCTGTCTATAAGGCTGTGGAACATAAAGACACTACCAAAAGCCTGATAAAGTGAATATAGATATTGATTCCATGGAATGTTTTTCCCACAGACTACGTTAAATGTTCCATGTATCAGTTCATCATATTCTGTGGAATTGTATGCATGACTACGCCTGCAGTTTTGAAATTGACATTGATGAGTACTATCCGCCATAAACACAAAGGTCTACGTAGATATAATTTAAAATCAATATCACAGGCAAATTCCAAATTTAATGATCTCTATTTATTTGCCAATGCAGGTCATTAGTGGCCAGGCTCCTGAGAAATTAGGTTTTATATTCCCTTACTTCTCTCTGCTTTAATCTCTTTATCTCACACTTATCACATTGTTATTTCTGATAGTCTGCAGTCTTACAGTAGATTTATAGATTTCTTATTACTTTGCTATACAATATTTTAATATCTCTAGTTTACTTTTATATATGTTAACATATGGATATCTGTGAATCTATCTTACCTGTCTATTCTATCATTATCAGATACTGATGTTTTCAATTCTATTTGCTTAAAAAAATGCAGATTTTTTTCAGGAATTAAGGTAGATTCTATGTCATATTTTAAAATAACTTATTTAGGTATAATACACATTTAAAAGGGCACAAATCATATGTAGGTTCATAATTGTATAAGTTTTTACAAATTGAACATGCCTGTGTAACCAGCACCCACCCCAAGAAATAGAACATTAATATCATCCTTTAGGGCCCTGCTGCCCTTCTTTCTCATACCTAACCCCAAGGATAAAAGCATAGACAAGTTCACATGTTTCTGTGGTTTATAAAAATATAATTATACATCATAATTTTTTGTTGTTTTTAACTTTTTTTGATGAAGAGTATATTTGAAGGGTTCGTATGTTGTTTCATGTGCAGAGAGACCATTCATTCTCATTGCACTAGAGAGTTGGCGTGTTAGTATGTCACAATTTATTTATCCACCCAACTGCTGGCGGACATTTGAGTGATTATCGGGTTGTGGCTATTAGAAACAGTGTTAATATGAACAGACAGTACATATCTTCTTAGGTATGCATTTCTGATGGATATATGCCTAGGAGTAGAATTACTGAATCATAGGAACTGCTGGTGGACATTTGAGTGATTTTCAGGTTGTGGCTATTAGAAATAGTGTTAATGTGAACAGACAATACATATCTTCCTAGGTATGCACTCCTGATGGATATATGCCTAGGAGTAGAATTACTGGATCATAGGAAATGCATATGTTCAACTTTAGTAGGTGCTTCTAAGCAGTTTTCCAGAGTGGCAGTAACAATTTACAGTCCCACCATTTGTGTATGAAAGTTCTAGTTGTCCTAAATTCTTGCCATAAATTACTTAGAATTTTTTTTTGTCATTTTAGTGGGTGATAGTAAACATTTTTGCCAATCTATTTTAATGCAGTATTTATGATAAATTGCTTGCTATTGATCTGTGGATGCTAAGGGCCAGTGGCAATGCCTCTCTTAACATGTTTTCTCACATAAGTATTTCATCTGTGGCTCCTCACTCACTTCTTGTTTATGTTTAAATTTATTTAAGATTTTTTGGTGGTATTTGACTGATATAATTTGTCTTTTCCCCATTGTAATTTTTGTCCTTTGTTTTCTGAAATCAAATGTATTCCTTTTAATTTTTCAATAACTCTCATGCTAAGATTCTCAGGTATTTAATTTATTACTGCACTTAATAGTCTCTATTAAAAATAAGCAATTCGGCCGGGCGCGGTGGCTCACGCCTGTAATCCCAGCACTTTGGGAGGCCGAGGCGGGTGGATCACGAGGTCAAGAGATCGAGACCATCCTGGTCAACATGGTGAAACCCCGTCTCTACTAAAAATACAAAAAATCAGCTGGGCATGGTGGCACGTGCCTGTAATCCCAGCTACTCAGGAGGCTGAGGCAGAATTGCCTGAACCTAGGAGGCGGAGGTTGCGGTGAGCCGAGATCGCGCCATTGCACACCAGCCTGGGTAACAAGAGCTAAACTCCGTCTCAAAAAAAAAAAAAAAATAAGCAATTCATTTCTTCTGTAGGCTATGGGGTATTGTATGACTATTGTTAATATCTCTAAAGAGTGAAACTTACTGTACACATATTTAGAAGAAATAATAAACAGATTTCAAAGGTCTCCACATGGAATGCTAAATGTGACAAATGAATCTACCTTTATAACATAAATTGAGGAGGATGGAGGGATAAGCAGCCTTGAAAGATTGTTTGAATGGATAACTCTGAGGCTAAGAAAAAAAAAATCCATAAATAGCACACTCTTCTTGGGAAATTTGTTTCTCACAGGAATGCAGGAGTCTAGTTTACTAATTTTGAAATTACTTTCTATGTATACTAAGTTTGTATAAATATGTAAATAAATTATAGCTAATGGGAGCCAGGTTTCTCGCTGCCAGGATAAGAAGTTAATAAAGCAAGAAACGGAGGTTATAATAAACTCTCTGGTGCTAGATTAGAGTCAAATATATCATTAGAACTCATGTTTATTTTAATATGTGTGTGTGTGTGTGTGTGTGTGTGTGTGTGTGTACCTATGTATATATAAAAACTTGCAAAAACCTTTGAATATTTACATGGTTAGCTCAGACATCTATCAGTAGATAGCTGGCTTTCATCAAGTTGATGGATATAGAAAGAATTATAGATAAGTATGTATATATGAGTTAGTATAAATATATAACTACTAGCTCTATCCACTGAAAGGGCCTAGAATCAGTGACAACACTGAAATAATGTAATCTTGGTAGTTCTTCTTAATTTATATAACATATAATTATACCTAAATTAAGTTTTTTTAAATCATGCTTAATTTTTATTTCTAAGTGTGTTTTTGGATATTATCTATAACTCTATTTTTGATTCTCAAAACAACTGTTTCAGTTATTCTGATAAATAATATAGGCTTAAATTGATTATCTCCATAGTATATAATTGATTAATTTTATCTCCATAAACTGTGTTTATGGTTTAGATGAACTTCAGAAGAGAGTTGGGCATATAGACCTAATTCTGGGCCACCAGGTAAGCATTTTGGAGAGATTTTTCTTAGTATATTCATATATATACTTAAATTAGGTCTTATCTAAGATTCTCATTATTTCACTTGTAGTAGTATACAAATCATCTCTAAATTGATAAGAATTTGTCATCTACAATTAAATTAATAGTCCTGAATAAGATGCTATCTTAATCTGTTTACATACATGCATAAATTAAATATAGTAACTAAAAATTCTAGGTGTTAATAGAACCATCACTATTTTGGATGTTTGATTGGTGGTCCCCCCAAAAATATGTCTATACCGAATCTGTGCGTGTGTCCTGTTTTGGAAAAAGGATGATCACAGATAAAATTTAGTTAAAAGTCTTGAGATGAGATTATACTGAATAATGTAGACCACGAATCTAATGACGAATATTCTTATTAGATAAGAGAAGAAGAGAAACACAGAGGAGAAAGGAATGAGATGATAGAGGTCTATTATAGTTATACCCACAGGTCAAGGTATACCTGGAGCCACCACAAGCCAAAAAAGGCAAGGAAGGACTCTCCTCCAAAGCCTTTATGGGGAACACTTGATGTAAGCAAGTGGACAAGTTGATATGAGACCACTGGCTTACAGAACTGTGAGAGAATACATTTCTTTTTGCTTAAATTTGTTTAATTGAAATTTAATAATGGCATATATTTACAGGGTACAAGGCAATCTTTTTATATACATTTTGTATAGTAATCAGAGCAGTATAATTACATACTTATCATCTCAAACATTTTCATTTCTTTCCATTAGGAACATTCAATATGCTCCTACTAGCTCTTTGATACTGTATATTATTGTTAACCATTGCCATCTTGCAGTGGTATAGAACACTGGAACTGATTCCTCCTGTCTAGCTGTAATTTTGTATTTTGTTAAGCTGCCAATTTTGTGATGATTTATATGGCAGCCTAGGAAACTAATATACCTTTATTCATCTTCAATTGTCTTTCAGAGGAAACTTGATGAAAATCTTTAGTGGCATAGATCAATTCTTTCACCTTCCCTTGATCTTCCCTATCTCTTGATCTAGTTTTGTGGCCTACAACTGTTAGTACTAGACTAGCCATTGACCTGTATCAGAGATGTTAGTATGAACTAAACCAAACCAAAACAAAACAAAGTAAAAAAATCCTCACTTTGTCTAACATAAAAGTACCCATTTATTAATTAAATGGGTAATTTACTTTCTCCCATAAAGTCAGCAATGTATGTACTTCTGTCCCTTTTTATACCAGCTATAGTTTTTCTTTCTGTAAAATATTAGGAATCTGTCTTCTTATGTAGTGTCAGATTTCTCAATATTGTGTTTCACACTAAGACATAGAAACCCAATTTTCTATATATTCACCCCACCTCAAGAAAATCTTTTTCAAAATCTAGTTCACTACAAAAATAAAATATTTATTATTGTGATAAATTTTGACTCTAAGATATTTCTAACTAATTTTATAAATTATTGTGCTTAACCCACTGAATTTTTATCACCATATGATTTTGTCTATATCGTTATTATAAAATAATGAATAAACTAAACTTTAGCTGGTGAAGATACAATTATTACTGAACATTCAACACAAAGGCATAACATGTAACAAAGAGGAAGAAGCCAACATTTGTAAAAAAAAAAAATGAAGGTTTGGTCAGAGAAATTATCATTTTTTTGACCATTATGATGACTATCATGAACATGATGAACATATATAAGGTGATAAAAAGGTGAAAGCTGATCACCTAAGAACTAAGAATAGAGAATAAGTTTTTGAGTGTTTGAGGAGATAGTGAGTTTTAAAATAATCACATGGGAAGGTGAAGCAATGACTCAACCAGTGATGATTGCCTAGCAAGATGAAACATGCATTTAAGGTTCATTGTCATGAAATTGAATTTTTAAAGTATTTGTCTTTAGTCAAATTCTGTGCCAAATATAAGGAGAATAGTATTTCTATAATGAATTTGTCAGCAAGACAAATGGTGGATGTCAGTTGTGAGTTTGTTGGGGAAGTAGGAGGAAAGGAAGGAGAAGGTTATGGGATGAAGGAAAGTACATAGTATAAAGTAGATGGTAAAGTAGATAGGAAACAGACACTCTGAGTCAGTATCTATAGAAAAAACTTAAACCTATTATCCTTTAAAAATCCTTTCTTAGTATGTAGGTGTTTCTATGGTATTATTTTGCTTTTAATATTATTTTATTATTTTTAGATAGTTTCTCTCTCTTGTATTTCCTCACCTAATATATTTCATAAACTCTTCATGAGAAGAGAATTATCTTGCATTTTATTTTATGCATACTCTAAAGACTTCTAAATTTTTATACTCATGCAATTGTCATTCAATAGAGATGTGAAATGAATATCTCTTGACGTTTTTACCAATCTTCATTTTCTAATTTTTAGCTCATACACATAATGAATAAATATACAGTCTACATTTTGACTCAATTTTAAGTAGGGCTATTTTAGGATATAAGGCTTTATAAATGTAGATGATCCTCCTTAGCTTCAATAATATAGTGGCATTGATTCATCTAAATGGAACTTTTAATATCACTGTACATTTCCTGCTAAATGGCATGCATACATTTCTGCATAAATTAACTTTTTGGCATAAATTTAATATTTCTTTTTTACTTATTATATATATGAATATATATGTATCTGCATGAATATATACATTTTTCCTTGTTTGATTTTTTTATATTTTCATGCAAATGGAAAAATATGTTTAAAAAACGTAATAGGCATTAACTGAATAATAAATCCAAATAAATTTGGAAGGAAGGACTTTCTTTCCCATAAAAGATTTTAGCTTGCACTGTGGCCATGCTGACAGGTTAGGAAGCATAGCTCTTGGTCAGAAGCTGGAAACACACTTCAAGGAAGTGGCAAGGGAACAGGAATTTATGCTAAGCAGGATACTCAGATATACATATTTATTAAGCTATAGGAGGAGTCATGAATACTTATAAAAGGAGAAACGTGCACACACACAACTGAGAATCATGCCTGTCTGTGGGTCCCATGTCCAAAAAATTAACATAATCCAATGGTGGAGTTTCTGGCCCCCTGAAGTCAAAAGGTGAAGCAGAGGACATGAAAAATCCTCACTGCGCATTATTCATACATTGACCAGAACCACTTCCTGGTTGGTTGTCTTTTATCAGGAAGGAATACTGTTTCATTGAAGCTGCTAAAAGGGAGGAGCAGCATTAGTAGATGGTTGTTTAAAATCAGCTGTGCAAGAGCCTTTTGAAAGAGTTGGTTTCTGTTTAGTCCTTAGGGAAGAAAGCCTAATGGCAATTAGTAAAGGGTTGGATGTAAAAAGCTATGTCCAGCTTCCTTCTCTGTCATGGCTGGGAACTCAGTTTTCACAGTTTCTCTTAGGTTCCCTTGGCCAAGAGGGTGTTTATTCAGTGATGTAGAGGGCTTGGGATTTAGTTATTTTCTCACAAAGGAATTCGCGGGAAGTCAAGTACCTGCCCATTAAAGGTCAAATGCTTAGTCATTAACTTTTCCTATCACAGCCTCACATTTAAGCTCAATTTTCTTCAATTTCTCCATCTTAAAAAATTTAATTTACACTGAGTAATTCATAAATTTCTATTGCTTATGATTTAAGGCTAAGTATTTTTTAGGTAATGTTTAAAAAAAGTGTAAGAAAAAAATAATAATATAAAAAATGAGTGTTTGCTTATTGTGCTTATAACATAGAAATTTTATTAAATCATACAAATATTATTGAAGTTCCCTTATAATATATGTTGAAGATAAGAATGCTTGGTGCCAAAAAGTGGAACCAACACTCAGGCAAAAGTTTTATCAGCAAGGCAATTTACTTCTATAGAAGTGCATCTCCTGCATGCAAGGCAGAGGCAAGAGAAAACACCTAGAACAAAGGAGAGCAACAGTTTTTGATACCCTAACACAAACCCTGTTCTTGGTCCTCCCTGTTAGGCTGAGGTCTGACCACACAATCTAGGCTAATTCCTATTGCTGCTGTTGACATCATCAAGGGAGCAAAGGTGGGCTTTTGACAGGAAGAATGGTTACATAGGTGATGGGAAATGCTTGGGTGTGTTTGGTCACAGCAGAGATAGGGAGGGCTGATAGATGAATGGGTAAGATTACTTTCTAAAATAGAACAAAGAACCAGAAACCAAAACACTTCGAAGAGGAAATGTTTGCTCTTAACAACATGTACAAGGGCAATGTACCTTATTAAGAAAAGGTAGATATTTCATTTTTCTAAATCCTACTATTTTTCATAAATATTATTTAAGTTTTCAGAGATATGAGTTAAATAACTAAACACAAAATGCAAGGATTTTTGAGAGACTTTTCCACGGTTGTCTTGTATTTCTGAACATCTTGAGAATGAGGCGATTCTGCTTATTGATCTGAGTTATCTTTCTGAAGATGTCTGTATCCTAAGTGGGTTTGGAATACATAGATAATATATCTATTTCCTTGAGGAAAAGGGAAGATTTGCTTATAGGATTGGAATGTAGAGATAGTGTTTCCCTCTGTAGCAGACAGCAAATGTGTTTACTCTCCATTTCAATAAATGCAATGCCTCAATGCAAAGCAAAGACCAAGCATACTAAGTCATGATTGTTTTTAAGCTAAGGGTCCCTATCCCTTAATGTGAACCACTTTATAAATAGGTATCCATCTGAGGCTACATTGCCTTGAATCTGTGAGATTTGGCCGAATATCCTATGTTGATATTCAGGCTGACTGCTGTGCTGTGAGTAAAAAGGTCCTTTCTCTCTGACTCATGAGCATTGTATCTTTTGCCAGTACCTATGAAATTGTGTCAGACTAACTTGTTAATTGGCAGGTAGGATAAATCTTTAGATCCTTGTTATTTTTTGACTTTTTGGTGTGAAAAAGTGAATGCTCATAGTGAGATGGCTTTTTTGAAGATTTGTTGGACAATTTATAGGACTTGAGGGAGTCCATAGAAGTTAGTAGCAAACATGTACATCAATTTTAAGGAAAACTGGTGATATGCTCCAGGATTTTGTTGACTTTTCTTAAACAGGAATTGAGATATGATTGTTTAAAAATGGTTCAAAAATCAGTCTTCTGAGTGCTGTCTTTGGTGGAAACTCTGCTCCCAGAAGGGACACTTTCTTGCTTTCTGGCATTCAGATAGGTTTGCTGCATTGCAATAAGTAGTACTATTATTTATCCTGGGTGAGCAGGAGATTCTGACTTTTCTCTCTTCTGGTCATCTGACTATGGATACAGACATATGTTAACTCTGCTGTACAAAAAAAGAAGAAAATTCATGAATACTATGGACCAAAAGTCAGAGAATTTTTAAAACTTTGAGTCATTGGAAGAGAAAGAGGTGCTTGTTAGGAAAGAATGGCAAGAACTGGGCCATTGTACAGTTCAGAGTCCTCTATCATGACAATATTGTACTAATTAATACATAAATAATCTTTATTGAGTTATTGGCAGTGACTATGGGGTACTGTAAGGGATTTGGCAGTCTTGGGAAAATTTCTCTGAGACAGACAACTCTCATGTGAAAGCACAGATAAAGCATTGAATACTATTGTAGATTTCATTGCTCGAAATCAGGTTTAAAATAACAATGAAGTGAAGTGCAAGAGAATAAGCAACTGACCTAAATACATCTAGACAAATTCTTGCAGTCATCCCTTGTAGCATAAAAAACACCCCTCTATCTTGAGTTAAATCTGGCCAGAAATATGAGAGGTAGTATCAGGACAATTGTACAGAAAATGACCCAGATAAAAATAAACTTCTTTTTAAAAGGGACTATTTATGTTCCCTATAGATTCTGGATATTAGACCTTTGGTAGGATGCATAGATTGCAAAAATTTTCTCTAGTTCTGTAGGCTTTCTTTTTACCCTATTAATAGTTTCTTTTGCTATGCAGAAGTTCCTTAGTTTAATTAGGTTCCACTTGTCAATTTTTGTTTTTGATTGTAATTGCTTTTGAAGTCTTTGTTGCACAATTCACAATGGCAAAGATATGGAATCAATCAAGATGTCCACTTGCAATAGAGTGGACAAAGAAAATGTGGGCCATGTACACTGTGAAATACTATGCAGCCATAACAAAGAACAAAATCATGTCCTTTGCAGCTCATGGGTGCAGCTGGAGGCCAATATTCTAATCAAATTAATGCAGGAACAAAAAACCTAAATACTGCCTGTTCTCACTCCTAAGTGGGAGCTAAACAGTGAGTACACATGGACTCAAAGAAGGAAACAGTAGACACTGGGACCTACATGAGTATGGAGGATGGGAGTAGAGTGAAAGTCAAAAAATAATCTTTTGGATGCTCTGCTCACTACCCTGGGCAACAAAATAATTTGTACACCAAGCCCCTGTGACACACAATTTTCCCATATAACATAACTCCACATGTACCTCCTGAACCTAAAAGTTGCAAGGAAAAAACAAGGCTTGGTAAACCAAAGAGGTAAATTGTTTGGTTCCAGGGGAAAAGCAAAGTGATGTGGCTGTGATCGATGAATCAAGGGATCCTCAAAGTAGAAGTTGATGGTGCTGGTAATGCCTTCACAGTCAATATGGGGTACAAAACATTAGAACAAAGCACTATAAATTAGGTTGAGCATCAAGCAACCACAATGCCGCATGAAACTAAAAGTAAATATTTCTCAATCCCTGGTTTGGAGACACTCTTGTCCTCTGTTGATTCTCATCTGTCTTCAGCTGCTTTAACATGAAAGATGATTTTCTTCTGTCTTCAGCTGCTTTAATGTGAAAGGGGTGGAGATTAATTCTCCTTATTTCCAAAAGTGACTGATGGCTATACATTCTCAGAGAAATTTGAGGAGTGAAGAGAACCAAACTTGTTTGTTTCTTTTAGACATAGACGTAGAAGTTTCTGGAATTCTGGGAAGTTTTTCAGTGGAGAAAGCATACTAACATGAATTTGTGTGTGGTACCCTTTAGGACCATGTAATGTATGTTGTGGTTTCTATCTCTAAATATACAGTAAGAATTGATATATTGTGAATGGCTTCTCATATTGTATTGTATGCTCCCTCTTCCCCATCCCATAAGGCCCAGAGAGGATTCTCCTGGTTGAGGAGAATTAGATGTGCAGAACTGCTTGTATTTTTAATATTCCAATATACTAATGAAACGTATGAGTTCAAACGTTTGCTATGGATATTTTGATGATTAAAACCTCTGACAAATGGAGGCCACTTCCACCAAGAAGCACCCTTTGGAATTTTGAATGTGTTGCCTATCCATAATAGGTCCAGATGTGGAAAGATACCAGATATACCATTTTTTAAAAACACCTCTTGTCTTGCTACTGCAATTTTGTTGAAACTACATACCTGACCCAATGCGGCCATTTGACTCTCTGGTTTGAAATCCTCAGTTTGCCATGGATCATCTTGCATTTCATGACTAGCATGGTGGGTAGTATACACGAAATCTCACTAGTCAAATGGAGATGATATATTCTAGAATGCATCCAGACAGCCCCCATAGCAACTTGGTCATGCATGAAATAGTAGCACCTATCTCTCTGATGGAACTTTTATCTCCTATTTCGCCATATGAAGAAAAAGCAATAGCATGAAGGGGCCCTCCACTTACAGACTTTCACCTAAGTGCCTAGGCGATATTACACACACACACACACACACACACACACACACACACACACTGCATTATTAAAACATACCAAGAAGCTGATACATAAATTTGAAAATTGTAGTTAAATTTACTAATATCAAAATTTCTACTTCACTGGGACCAGAGACTCTTGGTTTGAGGTTAAGAATATATGGCATGCTGTTGTTTTTATTTTGGGATTGCATTTTCTATATGAAAATTTTATTCTGATATAATTCACACATATATTTCACCAATTTAAAGTGTAAGATTCAATAGTTTTTAGTATATTCAAAAACTGTGTGGTTATCAACATAAACAATATTAAAACATTTTCGTCATCATAAAAAGAAACCTGTGTGCTGGGCATGGTGGCTCACACCTGTAATCCCAGAATGTTGAGATGCCTAGGCAGGTGGAATACCTGAGGTCAGGAGTTCAAGACCTGTCTGATCAACATGGTGAAACTCCATATCTACTAAAAATGCAAAAATTAGCTGAGCATGTTGGCAGGTGCCTGTAATTCCAACTCCTCCCGAAACAAAACAAAACAATACAAAACAAAACAAAGAAAGCCTGCACCATTAGTAGTCTTTCCTCATTTTCTCTCACACATTAGCCCTGGGCAAACGCCAGTCTACTTTCTGTCACCACAGATTTGACTATTCTGGACATTTCACGTCAGTGTTATTATAAAATATATGATTTTTTACTAGTTTTTTTACTTAGCATAATGCATTCATTGATATTGTAGCACTGAACATGCTATCTCATGATGAGTGTTTAAACATTCAACATATTTGTTTCACATTGTAACATGTATTTGTTACCATTCGTTTTTATTGATGAATTAATACTCTATTATGGGGATATACATTTTTATCCACTCATCAGTTCATGAACATTTGTGCAATTTCCAATATTTGGTGACTGTGAATAATACTCTTATAAGCATCCACATACAAGTGTTTGTGTGAACAAACATTTTCATTTATCTCGAGTACATACCTAGGTGCAGAATTTCTGGGTTATATGGAAACTCTACATTTAAATGTTTTGAGAAATGGTTAATCTGCTGTGATAAATATCAGGGTGAAGAAGCTTTCTTTTATTCCTAGTTTGTTGAATGTTTTTATCATAAAGGTGTTGGACTTTATTATAAAGGTATTGCATTTCTGTGTCAGAATTTTTTTTTTTTTTTGAGTTCATGGAGATAATGTAATTTTGGTCTTTTCTTTTATCTATATAATATATTGCATTAATTTACTTTGGGATGTTGAGACAACCTTGCATTCTGAGGATATTTTACATTTGGTTACAGTGTACAATTTTTTTCAGTTAATACTGAATGTACTCCAGTTGTATTTTTTCTATATTGTTTTTTATTCTCCATTTTATTAATTTTCACTCAAATCTTTATTATTTTCTTCCTTCTCTTTATATTAGATTTAGTATGCCCTTCTTTTTAATGTTTTGTTTGTTTAAATGTAGGCATTTATAGGTATACATTTCTAAGCACTGATTAAGCTGTATTCCATGAATGTGGGTATGCTTTGTCTTCATTTTCATTAATATCAAAGGGCTTTCTAATTTCTCTTGTAATTTCTTCTGTGATTTACTGATTGGTAATTTAGGTGTATGTTGTTTAATTGAATAGTATTTGTGTATTTCCCAGATTTTTTTCTGTTACGGATTCTAACTTTATTATATTTCAGTTTCAATATATGCCTTGTGTGCTTCCAATTCTTTGAAATTCATTGTCTTATTTTATGACTTATAGTATATTTTAAAGAATATTCTGGGTGCACTGGAGAAGTAAATTCAAGTTTGATTGAACTGTTGGAAACAAATGCTTATCCCTCAGTGCTGAAAAGAACAACGTGCAAAGAACTTTTCTCAGCAAAACAATTTTACTTTTTGCAGAAAGGGTGCTTCTCAGAAGTCTGATTGACATGAAAGCACATCAGATAAAAAAAAAAAAAAAAAAAAAGCAGAAGTTTTATCCCTGACACATTCAGCCCTTACTGCTGTGTCCTATCTCCACTGGAATGAGCTGGACCACACAATCTAGACTGATCCCAATTGGCTAAAAACTTCAAACTTTCTTAAACAGGTAAATGCATGATGGAGAACAAAGAAAGGAAGGAGGTTGTTTATGGGAAACTAGGAGATTAATAACATTTTCAAATAAGAAAGAGGCATAAGCTGTAATCGGGAAATGCCTGGGCATGTTTGGACATGTCTGAGCAGGCTCTATAGGCCAGAACAAATAACTTGGTTAAAATACAAGGATATAGAATGTACTTATTCCTTTACTATATTTAGCAGCTATATATGGCTTAACAAAGAGTTATTAGCAAAAAGCAAGGACGCTTGAAGGAAGCTGGTTTTTAAAAGAAACTATTATTTATAACACTTGTTATTTATTCTTTAACAAAAAGGAAAACTTTGAAGAGGAACTTTTAACTTTTCACAGAATGGAATGTTTCATAGATGTCTGTTTGTTAGGTATAACTGACTTGTAAAGCTTAAATCTTCTATTTCGTTGTTGATTTTTTTACTGTTCGTCCTATTCATCATTGAAAGTGGGCTATTAAGTTTTCTATCTATTTCTATTGATTTGTCTGTTTCTCTTCAGTTCTGTAAGTTTTTGTTAAAGCAAATTTGACACTGTATTTCTGATTGCATATTTGTTTATATTGTTATATATTTCTAATGATGGATTCTTTGTTACTATAATTCTTTTTTTCTTCTATACACCTGAAAACATTTGTCTGTTAATAAACTCACTCCATTTTGTCTGTTAATACCCTTATTAAGTTCACTGTTTGCATAAAGCACAGTTTCTGCCCTTTAACTTTGAATATATTTGTGTCTTTTAACCTAAAGTATTCCTCTTATAGACTGCATAGACTTGAGTCTTGTTTTTTATTTGTTTGTTGATTGGTTGGTTAATTTCTTTCCAGTCTCACATTCTCTGACTTTTGATCAGTTTGTCTAATCCACATATATGTAACGTAATTGTGATTTCATTGTTAAGCGTGCTATAGTTATATATAGTCTATGCCCAATGATGCAATGGTATACCTATTGATTTATAGAATACAATTTAAGTTAGTTAAGGTATAAGAAGAAGAAATATGCATTTTTACTATTATTCATACTTACATATATTTTTACCTGTGATCTGTTTTTTCATGTGGATTCTAATTACATTTTGAGGTCACTTGCTTTCACCGTAAAGTACTTCCATTATTATTTCTTGTAAAACAGTTTTGCTCGCAAATAATCTCTAAGGTTTGTTTATTTGGGCATTTCTTTATTTCACCTTTACATTTGAAAGCATTTGTTCTCAGTATAAGATTCTTGTTTGATATTTTTTTCTCTCAGAGTTTTGAGTATGTCTTCTCATTTCCTCTGGTTTCAATTGTTTCTGCTCTGAAATTGGCTGTTTCTCATATTAGGGCTCTTTTGAATGTGATGAAATGTTTTTCTCTTGCTGTTTTAAAGAATTTTTTCTCTGTCATTGTCTTGAAGTGTTTTTACTATAATATACGTGAGTATGAATCTCTCTGCACTTATTCTACTTGGAGTTCATAGAGCTTGTTGGTGTAAGGATTAATGCCTTTTATAAAATTGTTAATTAAGTAATTTCTTCAAATATTTATCTGCCACTTTCTTTCTCTCTTGTTCTCTTTCTCTTGGTATTCCCTTTACCCATATATTGTTGTGCTTAATGGTGTCCCACATATTTCTGAGGTTCTATTTATGTGTCTTTTATCCTTTCTGTTTTGTAGGGCACATAATTTCTATAGATTTGTCTTCAAGCTTGCTGATGTTTTCTTCTGCCAATTCATATCTACTTGTGAGCCCCTTTGGTAAATTTTTAATTTCAATTATTGTACTTTTCAACTCCAGAATTTTAACTTGATTCTTTATATTTTGTATATTTCTGGTGATATTCTGTATTTGATGAAACAACGATATTTTATCTTTCCTTACATCTTTAAGCATGGTTTTCCTTGGGCTTTCAAATGTAATTATAATAGTTATTTTGAATACTTTGTCTACTAAGTCTGACGTCTGGGCCATCTCATATGTAGTTTTTTTCACTGCTGCTTTCCATCTCCCATTTCTGGGGTCACAGTTTTCTGTTTAGTTACCTCACAGTTTTTTGCTTATAGTTGGACATTTTGGATAATTTCTTGTATCAAGTGTAGACATTGATTTCCCTTTCCTTTTTCTCCAGGGATTGCATTTGTTTTTGTTTCATTGTGTGTTCATTTGTTTAGAAACTTGGGCAAGATTATTTTAGTAAAGTGTATTTTCTATACATTATAAAACCTCTGCTGTCACTCCTCCAAGGTATAAGGAGATTGTCTGTTTATGAGGACTATCACCCTGGCATAATAGTGATTCTACAGGGCTTTCATAGATAGTCTTTCCCTAATATTTCTGTTAACCTACTTCTGTTGGTATCTCTCCTAGCTGGCAGACATCAAAAATTGCCTGCTGATTCTCTATTGATTTCAACAATTCTTGTGGCATAAATTACTTCAAAGTCTCTTTGAAACAGTATTTTGAGGCTAGTTTTTGAGGTTTGTTTTTACCACATGAATGGTCTTTTTACCTTCCTTTTCTTGTTCTGTATGTGTGTTTTGTATCCTGGTAGCCTATAGTTTGTTCAATTTTTCTGATGAGAGATCTAAACTCCCTTCAATTGTTTACTACCAAAATCTCTGTTTTGTAAATACCTTTAAGGTCCCTGCATTGTGTTCTAAAGGAAGTCAATTCTAGAGAATGCTTTGGAACTACCATGTCTTATGACCTGTTTCACCCCCTGAGAAAAGTCTCTGCATGACTTCTCCATTGCTTGGAATAGGGAGAGTGGTCCAATTCTTTTAGTGACACACTTGCATCATGAACAGAGAACTTTTTTGAGATCTCAACGTCTTCTCTTCTCAGCTTGACTGTTTTAGTATGGAACCCCTCTGCCTTTTGAGTGATTTGGGTGAGGGCCTTTATTATTCTCAGCTTTCCATACCTGGTTTGAAATCCTACCCTCTAAATGGGGTGGAGAAAGTAAGCCCCTTATCTCTAATATATACTCATTTGAAATATAACCCCCGAAACATGTTACTTGGCAGAATGGAAAGTGCCACTGGCATGATGCTCCTCACGTAATACTGTTGCCCTTGGCTGGGAGCTGGGCAATAATAATCTCTATCTTTTTGGCTCACCCCTTCAGAGTGGGAAAAGATTCGTTCATGGTTCAAGTCTACACATTCTTGTTTTTCTTACAAAGCTTTAGTACATTTTTGTGAACAAGTGTTTATCTTTTTTATGCACTAAGACTAATTTCTGGAAATTGTATTTTTATTTTTAAAAATTTATTATGGTTATTTACTGGGGAAAGAGCTTATCACACCACCATTCTGGAATTATTTTTCCTCCCTTGCTATATTTTACAAATTACTAGACTACTCTTAATGACAGTTATTTAGTTTGCAATTTGGAAAATACCATACTAGCAGATTGAAGATAACCGTTTCAATGTCTATGAATTGTGGAAATAAACTTCTGCTGTTGGTCAAAGTACCTAGGTCATTTATGAAGAACTTCAGAATCAGGCCTGCTGATACACTTGTAATTAAATTGCTGATCAAGCTCAGATAACCATCAATGATGCCTAGATCAACCATCCTATAATATTCATTCATTGCAACACATCCACTCTCATAGGCTAATCACAAATCATAAGACGATATGTTTGTAATATAAAGGCTATTGCTGTATGTCCAACTTTAACCCACTGCCAGAATTTATTTTTTCTTGTAAAGAGAAAAGCACATTGTACAGGACTTTGCAACTATGTGCTCTTTTATATATATGTTATTTTTACAGTCTGATATATATATATATATATATATATATATATGTCTAATATATATAGGTTATATACAGGTTATATACATATATATGTGCATATAATATATATATATGTTGTCTGTGTATATAGCATATATAGGTATATACTCTCTATATCACCTATATATAAATATAAAACCTATATATGTTATATAAACATATATATTATATATTATACGTAGGTTTTATATATACAGGTTTTATTTATATATAGGTTATATACATCAGACATACATAACATATATACATATATATAACATAATATAACCTAGATATCAGACATATATATTATATATATCATATATATGCTATAAGGACACATTTATATATATATGTTTCACTCAAAAATGGGCTGGTAGTCCAGGTATGTTGATGGTTATCCACAATGCCTACCATCATTCTGGTTTTCTGGACCTACACAAATGTCAAATAAAAAAAAAATTTCTGACACTGTCTCTCTTACTTCCTCCAGGGCCAAACACCTTAATAAGCTGATTTGCTGTATGTATATTGTTGACACAAGCAAGGGATCTTCTTCTCTTGACCACTTCCTGAAAAACAATTTTTTAAAGAACTAGGAAGTTTTATTAAAATATTTTTGAATATTCAGGACTTAGTCTTTATGATTCCTAGACATAATTTTTTTTCCTCACTTAGCGCCACCCCCAGGCCATCTGGTTGATGTATTTCCAAAGTGACAGCCTAGCAAAAACAGGGTCTAAGAGATTTAATTTTAATTCTTATTGAAGCATCTGCATTCACTAGTTTGACCGACTTGATCTCAGTTATGAAAAATAATGATTGAGTACTTGGTTGTGTACTGTGTTTTCCAAGTCCACCAAAACTGGCTCAAGAGGGAAACAGTTGTGGAAATAACAGAATTCTTTAAGCTTTATAAAACTGTGCTTGTACTTCTTGCACCCAGTCCCTCCAAATGACAAATCCTGGTGTGTTTATGTGATATTTGAGAAAAAAATTAAGTTGTAGTTACTTGAATAGAACACATCATTTCTGTCATAGTGAAAAGAGAGCAACAACCTTAGGAACCTGTGTAGGAAGCACGTTAGACCTTGAGAAATACAGGAGAGAAAGAGGCATATTAATGATCTTGTGTTGCAGACCTGCCCCTTAATCTTTTCTGTCAAAGAGAAATAATCTGATGTGGCTTCTTTAAACTATCATAAACACCTTAATTTTACCTGACTTTTGGGTCTGCATCCCCCTGCTAAATGATTCTAATCGTAATTTGATCAACATATCCATCAGTATTACCAAGAAGTCTTCTGGAAACATCAGGAGGAAGATCCAGATATTGTCCCTCCCACACAAAACACCTGGCAGTAATTATGTATGACATTTGCACATGCAATTCCATAGCCATTTCTCAATTATTCTGTGTAGTAGATGAATGCAACCTGGATGATGGAGTAGACAGAAAGGATAGGCTTGTATAGATATCTTCTAATTGAACTATGATGATATTTAATACTTTAAACTAGGAATTTAAAGATCTGCTAGCTGTCTGGAAAACCACATTGGAATAATTAACTGATAGAGGTCTCACCTGGGAAGCCTCAACCGTTTTTCTCAATACAGTGTTTCCAAGGTCATCATATGTGCCCTAGGACTGAACTTCTTATGTGAAAATAAAGCATTTACTTCCTTCTTTCCTGGAAACACATTCTTAAACCAAAGAGGTTGTTATAGGAGTTTAAAGAAACACAAGCAGTAGATCATGTAGCCTCAGATGAATACAGATTCCTCTCCTAAATGAGGCTCTAATGGTCTTTGTGGGAGCTTTCTTGTGGGATAGGTGACTGATTACTTATGCTTACCATTTGGGAAATTAACTCTACAATGGGAGTCATCAAATTAGAAAAGACAGTAGAAAGATTCGTCCTGACTTCAGCTGAAGTGATTAGTACCACCTCTTCAGTCCCCAAAGTGATTTAGATCAGTCTCAACTCTTACCAGTGTTGTTATGAATGATATAATTTCTCTACTTTTTGTTCTCACAAACCAAGTTGAAGTCAGTGAAGTAGTTTATGGGATTTTTTTTTTTTTCTTAGATCTGGTTAGGTGTGGAACTCAGGGGTGGGGCATTGTTGAGGTCAATGTTGCAGGATGGTTTCATCTTCCTATATGGAATCTTATTGAAAGTGTTATTAATTGAATGCTGTATGGCATGAATTAAATGGATATGGTCCCAGCCTTTCTAAGTTAGACTAATTGGAGTAGGTGGTAGAGTGGTATACTCATGAAAAAGATGCATAAGCCAAAAAGTTATTAAATCACGGTAAAATCTCCTTGGATTTCTTGTGTTTATATATCTTTCAGACAAGTAACTTGATGCCCTTAGCAGTGCACAATCTTTCTATGAATGTTTTTATAGCACACATTCTTAGAAGATTAATAGTGTCTCTCTCTAGAACCAAGCCCCATCATGCTGACTATGTAGTATTGTAAAGATAATATATTCTTCCTGAAAAAAGGGGCAGTCATGCTTATTGCTCAATATAGGAGATTCACAGTTCCTCTCTTATAAGCTAATCTACTGCAAGGGTCCATCTGGGCCCATAATGCGTTGTTTCCTTGGGGCTTGGGATCTAGGGAAAGCAACACAGATGCTGATGCTCATGAAGCTGACTGATCTGTGACTTACAACATTTTTAATCTTTGATTCCTAAGTCTCATGTCTTACAAAGAGTATGCAAAAGATTGTGGTAGGCAAAATTTTTAGGAAGCAAGTAGCGTAAAATCACAGATCCTAAACATTTTTTACTATGGATGTAACATGTTGTAATTGTATCTTCTGTGTTATATTAAGGGAAGAGTAGGTATAGATACATTTCTAAAAGGAAACATTTTAATGAAAATAATAGTATAACTAAGTTCATATGTTTTCCTATTTTAAGACAATTTTAATTTTATTAACGGAAGACAATAAATTTATTTTTTATTTAAAGACAGTTAAACTCCTTTAAATTATTGATAGAATACAAAAAGTTTGCTTTGGGACTTTAATATGCTATATAAGGCATTATATATTCTGTAAACAGTATAAGTAAGAAATACAGACCTTAGAATGATTATAGTGTCCATCCTTGAGTGCTTTAATCAGAATATATTTACATATTTATTTGAACTATTTCTATAATTTATAAAATATAATTTTTCCCTGTGCATAGTTTTTATAACATATTTTGTAACAATATTTTATTTAATATGGTTTAGCATAATACAACATCCACATAGGAATATAAAATTAATAAAAACCTAAGTTGTAAATATGGTGGCATTCAATCCTTCTTCTGAGGGACTATGTTAATTTCTCTTCCCGGGCCCACAAGGGGTGTGGTTTCAAAGGCAAGAACTTCCCAGCGCCATACCTCTGTCCACCCCCCACCCCCACCCTGCAGTGGGAAGCTTATAGTTCTTTGTCTAACTTTCCCACTCACCAGATGGTTGACTGCCAAGGTGAGCTTCTTTTATGTAGAAAGCTATCGAAAAGCTATGGGAGGACTGTTAGGCCAAACAACCAATCCGATGTCAAAGTCCAGAATCAATCAATCCAGCTGAAGTTTGAGGGAACTCCTCTCATGGGACAAGAACTTGAATGGGGTGGGAGTAACTCCCAGATTAAAAGTCACCCTGCTACTCACCTGTGTGGACTCTAATTCTGGATCCCCTCCCATGACAGTGTGGGAGTTCCCTCTCTCTCTCCTACTTCTCTCTCTCTCTCTCTCTGCCTAATAAATCACTTTTCTGCAAAAACTCTTTGGGTCCAACATTTACTTGAACTAGCCCACCACACCTTCAGGGCCTCTTTCCTCATTCCTGGGGCAGGGGGACCAAAAACCTGGAATACCTGGTTATACTTTGTTTCATGAAATAAATGCCAAAATTTCATTTTTATAGTTGCCAGATAAGCATTTGCCCCCCCCCCCATTTTGCGTTCTTAGAGGTCACTTGACTGAAGGCCACCAAAACAGTTGTCTCATCAAGCATGAAAGGAGGTACCTACAAAGAATTAAAGGATTCTTTTATATTCCCAATGGCAATATTTCAGGCAAGTAGTCAATAATGCTATAATATTATAAAGCTAGGATAAGTACATCTTAAAATAAATGATGATGTTTATGCAGTTCCAGAGCTGAGCAAACAATTTTTCTTTGTTTCTAAATATTTGAGTATTGTGGTAAAATAACTGTTATGCCCTCTCCTATGGCTAGTCTTTTAACCCTAGACAAAATTTATTTTTAAAATTGAATGAGCAACACTTAATTATAATTCACATCTGATTATTGTCTAAAAAAATAACAAATTATATAATAATTTCAGTTTGAGCATTTAATTTATCAGTACCTACAAACAGATTAACTGCAACTTAGAAGGCATGAACCTGTAAAAGCAACCATATTTTGGAAGATTCTTAGAAACATATTTGACGATGCACAAAGTTCTTACAATATAGACAAGTCAATAAAACTATTATTTTAATATCAAATGAGTGTGGGAAATTTTACTTAAATTTTTGTTAGAGAGCTTTGAAGAAACAAATGGCTTATTTTAGAGATAATTAGTAACAGTTTTTCATAATATTTAAAAAATACTGTTAGAGATTACTTTTTTTTCATTATTTCATTTAGATCACTGTATTTTGTACAAATGAAGAAACTGAGTTAAATAAATATTAAATGTCCTGAATAGTACTAAGAACTAATGACTGTTGGGATGGTAAACTTAGAATTGTATCTTAATTGGTGACACTCAAGACCCTCATGTTAAAACACTTTTTATATGCCTCTCATGGACTCAAATATAAGGGAAGATGTTACTATACTAAAAATCCATATACCCAATCACCATACTGAAAATACATATACCAAATACACTGTCCTAGTAGGAATCTCTAATATATTTTTTCTTTTGGCATTGAAGAAATATCATGTGCATTGCTTTCAAAAGAGATTTCTTTTTGAAGTTAAAATAAAAAGTTATAGAGCACTAAGAAATAAGTCACATATTTGTAGTTGATATAATTTAGGAAATATTTCATCAAGTTGTTAAAGAATTTTACCTTGTTTACTTAAAGAAATTCAAATTCCACATCTTGAAATCTTTAAATATAAATTAATGATTTTAAATATAAGGAAAATATTATAGATATCAATAGCCTATATATAAGCACATAACACTGTCATCTGTCAGGATGTATGAACAACCTACACATAGTACTATAGCACTGAAGCACATAAAATGTAAACATATAATACTGCTAAAAGAGAGACAGTCACTTTGATCATTTTAATGAAAATTTAAAATAATTTTTATTCAATTATAATTGGCATTTGTCATCCAGAGTAACTTCATTTAAAAATATAGTTTCTTAAGTTATTGCCCTACATAAAGTTCTAGGATATTGAAGATGGTGTTAAAAGATATTTAGTATGGTACTCTCATTTTTATGAACATGATTTTGGTAGATTTTCCTGGAAAATTCTGTAATATTTCTTTATTAATTAAAGCTGTAGTAACATGGGTATAAATTATGCTATCTAGTTACTGCTAGACTCTCTAGGGCAATTCAATTGATTTCACAGAAAAAGATTTGTACTATTCAAATGGAATAGACTGATTTTTTTAAAGAGTTTCAATACCAAATAATATGCCATGTCTTTAAAGTCACACAAGTGTGTATACCTAAGGATGTAAGAGGAGATAGTGTTTTGCATTCTATTTAATTTTTCAAGCAAAAATGTTATTAATAATAGTCTATATGTTAATTTGATGTTTTAAAGGCTTTGAAAATATTAAAATATAAACTAGACATACTCTATATTTTCTAAAACATACACAAATTTTAAGATGTATCATAGAATTCATTAATGTAATGTATACAATTCAATATTTACCATAAAAATGTTTTAAAACATTTGTAAACTCAATAATCATGTTCATTAACTGTTAATTCGCATTCTCTCACCTTTTCCCCATTTCTTGTACCAGGCAACCACTATCTGCACTTCCTTGTCTAACTTGTTGCTTTAAGATTTAAGGCTTACATAAAAGTTACCAAAATTAAGAGATGAACATTGGTATAGTATACTAGTCTGCTCTCATGCTGCTATAAGGACATAACTGGGTAATTTATAAAGGAAAGAGGTTTAATTAACTTACAGTTCAGCATGGCTAGGGAGGCCTCAGACAACTTACAATCATGGTGGAAGGGGAAGCAAACACATCCTTCTTCCCAGAGCAGCAGGAAGGAGAAGAATGTGGGCAAAGGAGGCAGTGGCGGGTATGGGGGTAGCCCCTTATAAAACCATCAGATCTCATGAGAACTCACTCACTATCATGAAAGCAGTATGAGGGTAACCACCTCTGTGATTCAATTACATCCCACCATGTCCCTCCCACAACACATGGGGATTATGGGAACTGCAATTCAAGATGAGATTTGAGAGGGGACACAGCCAAACCTTATCATGTGGTATTATTAAGTGAACAGCAGAATTTATTTGGATTTCACCATTAACATTCATTTTCTGATTTGAGATCCAATCTAGGATTGGTTTATTTCTCATCTTCCTGTGATAGGTAGAATTAAGCTCACCCTTTCTTCTTCCCCACGATGCCATGCTTTAAACCTCAATACCCATGAACATTTCATTTTACATAGTAAATAGAATTTGCAGATGTGATTAAAGGGATAGGTGCTGAGTTAGGCAAATTAGTTTTGATTTTACAGGTGGGTTCTTTCTTATTGCAGGGATTCTTAAAAGCAGAAAATTATTGCTGGGTGTAGTCATAGACAGATGTGAAGATAGAAGATAGGTGAAAGAGATGTGAAGTTGTTCTCATGAAGGATAAAGAAAATGGGCTAAACCAAAAAAAAATGTATCCTCTGGAAGCTAGAACAGCCAAGGAAGTGTATTTTATTCCAGAACCTTTATTAAAAAAACACAGCCTTGCCAATGCCTTCTTTTAGCCCATGAGAACCATGTCAAACTTCTGACCTACAGAAGAGTAAGACATTAAGTTTACTCTTAATCAGGAATCTAATACATTTTTCTCAAATCTGTAACAAAAGTCAATGTTTCATTAAATTTTATGATCTTGACATTTCTTAGCAGTCAGGTCATTTATGTATAGAATGTTTCTTAAGTTTTGTTTCTCTGACTTTTTTATGATGATCAGATTGGAAAGGACACTACCAAACTGGTTTGCCCTTCTCCATGCATAAATCAGGGCATTGCATGGTGTTAACTCAGGCATTACTGGTAATATTGACTTTGAGTAATTAGATTTCACATTTAGAATTCACATTTTGGCATTCTACCAGTGATTTTCTATCCCTCATACTTTCTGCAATTTTAATTGAGTCTCTTCTCTAAAGAGTTGTGCCTTTTTCTTTCTTCCTCTCTTTCTTTGATCAGCAGGGACTCATGAGTGCTTATTTTATTGTTTAGGTTATAATTCAGTGATATCATTACTGATTTTGGTCCTCAAGGCATTGTAATGTTTGCTGTGGGGAAAATTTTTAGGTTAGTTCCTTATGCACTTGTGACATTCCCCTGTAGTCTTCTCTTTCTCCAGCACTGGAATCAATGAACTCTGCAAAGATCCTGGACTCCTTCTCCTGCTGCATAATAAAGGTCTGGGCACTGGGTGTGTTTCTTGCTTCTGGAGTATCACTGATGGATTTTGAGCTATAGAAGGGAAAAATGTTCTTCGGTGATTTTTAATATTATTAATTCCCAGAATGAGTTTTGGGTTAGAGAAGCAATTTACATGTTGATTTCTGTTGTCTTGAGTCATTATTTTTTATTTTTATTACTCTGAAATTTTAATCAGAAACCACAGTTTTTATTGTGCTTATTATCGTGTAAAATGAGCACAATGCTATAATAGGGATATTCAAGAAAACAATCATTGTTGCAGATCATTATTGATGATTATGTTTTGAAGCAAGATAAAATTAAGCATGAACAATATCATTGTAAAAGAAAGGTGAAAGAAATACAGTTAAATATTAAAGATGATTTCATATGACTATTATAACAGTGTTCTTAAATAACTTAAATCCTGGGAAAATTATTTCCGCTGTCAGTCCTCTGAGCTGTCATAAACAGCCCTATATGTGCTTTTAGTATTGATTTATACTAGGGTCTTTGGAAATTTTACTTCTTGAGTCAAAACTGCTGATAGTAGAAGTTTAGAACTTCATATCCTGAAATAGATCTTGACTTCAGGAAAGTGACTTGACAAACAAGTAAACAGTTTTACAGTATTTTACTTAAATTTATTAGAATGTAGGTATTTTATTTAAAATTAATAATATAAAAGTTGATTTTGAAAGGGTTAGTTTAAATGCTGTGGGTTCATACATATATACACATATATATAATGTTGGAATATTCTTTAAATAGGTATTTGTACCTCTATGTATTTTTAATGATACTACAGTTAACTTGGTACTGTTTTAAATAAATTGCTCAAATCTGCTGTGGAATCAGAATAAACTAGACAGACAAACTTTTTGGCATTATTTTCCTAGGAAGATCAGAAATATCTGAATGAGAGCCTAAGGAGCTCTTCTATGAGTAAAATACATGGACTTCAATGCTTAATCCTTATAATATCTAATTTGGCAGCTCTGAGAAATTATTTGTTCCATGCTTCTTATTTGCCCCAAATTGAACTCTTTCATGCTTCAATGGGTGCTTCTAATTTTAATGTACTTTTGGTTGAATGACTATGCCTTGCTAATCCTATCCACATCTCCCATTAGTTTATTAAAGCCTCGGCAGTCATAATTTCAAAAGGCTTAGCTTTATTAGACAAACAGTTTTAATACTTTTAGTCTCTCCTCAAAAAGCAGTCACAGTGTCTTTCTGCCTCCTGTATACCCAAGGTGAAATATTACTTATTGTTTACACTTGGACAATATTGAAAGTTAAAGGGGGTACTAATGGCTACAGGACAAGTGAAATATGCATCGGAGTACATAAAGTCTATTGATCATGTTACATATACACCTTTCATAATTTTAAATAACTTTAGTTTTTTTTTATCAGATTAGTATTCCAATAAGGATGTGTTATGATTTATAAAAGGGATCAAATTATTTGCATTTAACCTCAGGGCTTTACTTTTGTCAAGATTTTTTTTTATAAGAGAAAACTTTACCAGAGTTTTTCTTCGTTTTATTCTCTTTTCTATCAATTACCAGGAACCATGAGTTGTTCAAGCCACTTAGCTATTTTTCATATAATTGTCAAATACATGCATGATATTTCTATGATTACATTTTTTTATATGAGAAATCCAAAGCTAGGGTAATTTAAGTGTAATTTCTAAAACTTCTGATAGAAAAGAGGTTCAGATTTGCAATCAGATGCCATATAACTTCAAATTCTCATTCACAAATCTCATGGGAACATAGTATTATTCCATTTATGTTATAGATTTCATCAACTTTAAGTTTCACAATTTATTAATTGTTCAAAGACAAAAAGTGTGGAGCATATGAGATTATACCCTCAAGCTAGATTCCAGAGATGAAATAATGCTCTGCTACCTACAAGTTATGTGATCTTGGAAAAGTCACAAGCTTTCTGCTCTGAGTTCTCTCATTCTGTGAACCCTCCCAGTGGAATCCATAGTTGTTTTGAAGAATAAATCAGTTTATGTAGTTAAAGCATTAATCTATTTTGCAATAAGTTTGTTACCCTATATAAAGTGTTTATATTTATTTCATTCTAATTATTTTGAATGTAATTGGATTTAATATATGTAAATAATTTAATGAATACATTTAGTTTTAGCTAATTAAAATATAAAAATTTCTATAAAGAAATATAAATATTTTCATACATGTTTTATTTTATGAGCATTTTATATATGTGTATGCATGTTTTTAAGTAATATATCCTATCTGCTTATATATTTTAAATGTGCATATATAACTGTAATTGATATATATTTGTAAATCAGTAAATATGTAAAGTAAGTGAAAAATAATACTTTACAACAATTTGGATAATATATGTAAAGTACTAATGCTTATTACATCTTAGTTACTATTTTGATATTTCATTACTAGGAAGAATTCTATGTTATCTACGAACTTAAAAGTTTTCACTGTAGTATAATTTCTACAGTGCTGAGAAAAATATTCATAATAGACTGGTCACAGAATGGGGGAAGGGGAAATATTGCTATTTGTTTGAGTTAGATGTTGTAATGAGAATATACCTATAATCTTTGTTTACATCTTTGTATCCTAAATCAATTCCTCATTCATCTATGTATAGCTTCATTAATCTCATTAACCCTATTTAAAATATGGTGTACTTTAGAACACTGCTGTTATTGAAATTTTGAATAAATAAAACATATCCATTGGTTATACTTTTTCTCCATGCTTCTTATCCCCTCAAAAAAAAATTTATAAAATTTTCATCATCAAAGTTACTTTTTCTTGAGCTGCTGTCATACACTCCTCAGAAAATGTTGCCAAGTTGGATAAAGTTCAGGCAAAACCACAACAAGAACAACAAAACAGCGATGTGAGAGGTGTCAGGGCACCCGCCCAAGCTTGGAGAAGTGCTGATGATATAGCTGTGGTATAAAACCATATATGCTTGGCTTCAAAGCTGCTGTTTTTTCACTGTGCTGATTTTCCTAAGAAAGTGAAATTCTGCTTCATAGATGAATAATAAGATCTTACATAAAATGTTAAATGACATAGGAAAGATAATTTGCATAAAACAAGTCCTCAGATTGGCCACAATGTATTTATAATGTAACAGCTAGGTTATAAATTTTGTCATCTTTCCATGAAAAATACAATTAACGCAAATTTATTTTTCTTACTAAAACCATGGATCAAATAAAGTGTGTGTGTGTGTGTGTGTGTGTGTGTGTAGGACTTGCGTGTGAAAATAGAACTTTAAAATTGTTAGATGAAAAAATCATTAAGAATGTACTAAAATATGTCAAAATCATTTATATTTTGATTTGTAAACTGAATCTTAGTACAATTTAGGCTAAACTCTTTATTTTCCCTGTGGATTAAGTAAAAGTATAATATGTACTAAATAAATTGTCCAAGATCTCCTGGTAAATTTTGTGAAATCCTGGATGAGAATTTACTTCCCCTGATTTTAAAGAATCCTTCTTTATTTATTCCAAATGCATTCTCTATACTTTTTTTTAATTTAGAGAAGTATGTTATATAAATACTAGTATATGCAAAAACCAAATAGCTATGAAATATACATGATAACAATGCTATCACTTTGATCTATGTAAATTAATGTGCCAGCTCTAATTAGGTAAAAAATAATTACTACGTAATAACTTTTCTTGTCTTCTCAGAAATAAAACTTTCATTAATGTGGTCCTAGATATTAGTATGTCACATGTGTATTTCATAAGTGCAAATTATTTAACAAGTAAAAGCTCATAGACATTTAAGAAGATTCTTTCTTAGCTGCAAGGTGAAATCCCTGCAATAAATGCATATACTAAATAATTTCTATTAATTATAATTTGACCTTATTCGTGAGGATTTAGTAAGATATAATGTCTGGAATTTTATTAAATGCAGAGGCTCTGAATTTAAAAATATTTTTTACAACTTGCTAGCTGTGTTATCTTAGAAAATTTATTGTTCTTTCTGTTCCTCAGTCATTTTCCTATTACATGGGGATGATAATAAAATGGGAGAAGCCGATTATGAGGAATAAAAAGTTCATGTACAGCATTTACAAAACACTGCTTTTTTTTTTGGTCTTATTTCTTTTCTTTTAAGTTTGATGTAGCATACACCTTTGTAAATTTTTATAAGACTTAATTAAATACATTTTTAATTAGGCCAGACCATACCAAAAACCTGTTGGCATTTTGAGTTTTGTTTTATACTTACCTTTCTTGCTGAAATACTGCCACTTTCTAGAATTGTGACTTTCTTAGCAGTGAGAAAAAATAGTGTGTTCTCCATAGTATTGTGACACTCATACAAGTCAATTTTTGGAGGAAGTGGTCTACATGTCACAGTGAGGTGCTTAAGTCAGTTCTGCCTACAGCAATATCTACCACACAGTATTTCTGCTGCTGACATAGGTTTCTCTAGTGGAAAGCAGTTCTGTGATATCAGATAATAATGCAAACTCTTGGTAATGTTAATTTTCATATGTACAGTAGGAAGACGATAAGTTTTTATAAGCAATTAACACTAAATTTTTAATATAGTAGAAAAAGCTGTAACATTTATATTGTATTTTATAATTACCATTTCTCCACTTTTCTTTCTTGTCAAATGTGGTTTAGTTTAGCAATCAACTTGTATCTTATAGCTCAACTAGAAAGCAGTAAGAAGCAGTATCTCTGAAGCTACTTTAAATTGTTTTCTCCTAAAGTTACTACTATTTCTCTTTAAATGACTACTCCAACATAGTTATATATTTTTTTAAACCTTAGCCTATGTAGCTTAGCTTTGGTCTAAGTCACCAAATTTCTTCATTAGCAAATTAATTCAACTGAGTATTTATAAAGCATATTTATTGCCATATGAGAGAACCTCAAAGACTTGGAAGAATTTATGCAATCTATAAATGAAGAATAATTATATATTTCCTCTGTGTAAGAAAGTTAGAATATAGAAAAAAATCTTTGCAAGCAGTATAGTAAAATATATATTAAAATGAATATGAAACATTATTGAAACAAAAGGCTGTATTAAGTGTAAAGGAGGGCAAAAATAAATATCGTTTGTTTTTAAAAGAATAACAGATAAGTTTAAAGACATAGAACTTAAAGTCGTGTGAACATAAATATATATCAAGATGCCTTCAAATCTATATCAATATAACTTTGCTTTTAATATATTTAATGTTATAATTTCAATGTATGCTCACATCAAGAAAGTATTAGTCCTATTCTATTATTTCAGAAAAATAATCAATTATTTCTTCTGGACTAAGGACTGATGATGCTTTTTATTTTAAATGTTATGGTTAATAATAAATAGACAAAATTAGAAGAAAACCATCATGAATGTTATTCAGAAGAATAATTAATGATAAATGACACTCAATAGATTTAAACACAGTTTATAAATTTCATTTTTAAATTATACTGCAATTCTGAGTGTTCTTAAGTAACACTGTGCTTTAACTTAATGTATGTATCTTACTACTGTTATTTCCTCCTTTGCCAGTTCTGGCTTATGTGTTTATTTTTAGAGATTTAGTTCACCTCACCTTTTAAGAAGTTGTGATCTATAAATATCACAGTCCAGAACACTGTTTCTGTAAACTCCAAGAAAAATTGATTACTAGAGGAGTCTAACTTCTTTTAAAATCATTGCCATAATTAATGTATTATCAACCTTGTAAAGTCTTGCATATATGTATACACATTTAAGAGGAAGCTGCATTTGTATAATTTCATAGATGTATAGCATCAAAACATGTATATTAAAATTGTTATTATATGTATTCCAGTATAATTGTATAAACATGTATTTTTATATGATGGCAAAAGTTGGTTCATAAGCTTGGAGAAATAATTTTCCCTATAATGTTCATATGTTTATATGTTCATGGCATAAACAAATAACATTCTAATTCCTTTTGTAAATACATTGTATTCAAGCTTACATCTAACAATTTTTTTAATCTAATTTAGGAAGTGTTCATAATTCACTATTTGAAAACACATCAGTCATTTTTTTTCTTCCTTGCAAAAACTTCTGTACTTTTTCTCTCAAGGTCATACAGCCCTGAATCTGATAGCAACAGAGCTTCAGCAATAACAGCAGATGCCATCTTAGATTAATGTAAGTGAATTTTTTTTCACAGTTTTTATAGTTTCTCTTCTTTGCACCCATTTTGACAGGGAACAATGTTGGGTTCAATGCTGGATGCCCTAGAGGTGCCCTAGAGTTATTTTAACGGATTCAATTTGCTTTGCTTTTCATGTAAGCACGGTTTTTCTTCTTAGATATTTTTCAAGGTATAGGAGAAACTGTTTCTTACATAAAACAGTTTTAAAAGTTTACTTTTTATATAAACGTTCATTATAGAATCATAGAATTAAAAAACAAAGACTATAGAGATTATTCTACAGTTTCTCAAGGATAATAAGGCAAAAACCTCTGTCTACCACTCATTTCTATTTTTGTTTCTCTTCATGAATATTATAATACTCACCTGCTTTGCCCACTTTTCCTATTTCTTCTTTAGGTCAGCAGTGGAGAATTTAAAACTAGTTTACTTTTTTGTAGTATATTTGAATTATGAAACACTAAAGTGGTTTTAAGTCCTCATTTCACTTAAACTAGGTTACAGAACAGTTTAGCTAATTACCAAAGAGCACACAAATATCTAGTAGGAGAAGCAGGTCCTTAATGGCTCAGAAATGCAGGGCTGATTCCCCCTGTAAATTCTAACTCAGAAAGTCTACACATGAAAGCAGCGACTTTGACTCCTTTCCCACTGCACATAACTTTCTGGCAGATACTGGCCAGTGACTTCTGCCACTACCATCATATTTTCCTGATTGAAAAACCTTAGCTTATCTCTTCACATTCTTTTTTCTTGATACTTGCTATTTAATTTTTATTTCATCTTCATTTGCTTTCTTCTTAATTTCAATAAATTTCCCATACAAATGTACATAATGCCAGAGCCCATGGAAAAGTGAAATCAGATTATGTAATATCCTGGCTTGAAATAATTCAGTGATTCACATTTCATTTAGTGTTCTAATTCCAGTGTTTATTCCCAAAGTTCTCAGTGATTTGGCCACAGTCTAACAGGCAGTTATATGCAGCAGGAAAGAGTCAAAGCTCTGGTTTCATGTATAAACACCTTGTATTAAAATCTTGTGTCTACCAACTATTTACAGTTTAGTCTTGGGCATATTATTTTACTGCTTTATTGCACAGTTCTTTCATCTGTAAAGTATGCATCATAATTGTACCTGACTCACAGCATATTTCATAAGATTAAATGAGTTCATCTGGGTAAAATGCTTGTAATAATGACTGGCACAGAGCGTAAGTATGTGCCCCCTACATATTACCATCCCACCAACACTGACCTTCTTTTATATTTGAACATTACTTCTCAGGCCTTTAACCCTTAGGATTTCACTTACCCAAGTGCTTTCTATGTTTGTCACGTTCCTAACTTACAAATTTTCAGTTTATATGTCATATCCCTTATAGAGGTTACATCTGACTTAAAAACACCCATCATCACATCCATTTATTTTCTGTCACATCAACGTTTTTCATCTTCTTCATGTCAACTTTTAGACATGATATTTCTTATTTATTAATTTATTCATTCGTAATATCTTCTACAAAGATGTTTATATTCTTGTAAATGATGAAATTGTCTATGATAGTTGTGACTCTAAATTAGAGTAGCTTGAGAGTTATTACTAGGGCTTAAACAGTCATAGAGTAGTAGACTCTCAAAATTATTGCTGAATGAATGGCTATACTTTTTTTTTTTCTTTTTCTTTTGAGACAGAGCAGATTCTGGCGTTATTTCTCAGGCTGGAGTCAGTGGCACTATCTCGGCTCACTGCAACCCCTGCCTCCCGGATTCAAGCCTCAGTCTCCCAAGTAGCTGGGATTACAGGCATTTGCCATCATGCCCAGATAATTTTTGTATTTTTAGTAGAGACAGCATTCGCCATATTTGCTAGGTTGGTCTTGAACTCCTGACCTCAGGTGATCCACCCACCATGACCTCCCAAAGTTCTGAGATTACAGGCCTGAGCTACTGAATCCGGTTGAGCTTACTATTTTTTAATCTTCCTTTATCTTTCATTGAGCATTTTGTCTTAAAAATCCTCAATTCTTCAGATATCATTCCACACATTTCTGAAAAATGTAAGTGAAAAAGTGAATAATTTTTTGACAATTTAAGAATTAAGGAAACAAGCAATTTAATTTTATTTCCAAAGAAGATATTTTGGTCCTTGTTACCTGTTCTGACTCCATCAGTAGTTCTTTCTTTATGTCAGGTTCCAAGTATCTAACTTGTTTGCTTGCCTTAAAATAAAGAAGTGTAATGAGATGAACCTCCTTTGAACCCTGAAGTTGGGTGTGATTTTTCTGGGTGTATTAGAATAGCACACCTAATGAAGATTTCACAGTTGTACGTATAGGTAGACAATAATGATTAACTAACACTGTTACCTAAAAACATACATTTGTACATTTTATGAGTTCAATAAACATTTTGATGAAATAATACAAATAAATAGGATAGGTTAAAAAGCAAAATAGATTCATTTCAGTTGATTTGCTAATATTTTAAACAAAAGCAACACTTGAAAATTAAAAAAAAAATTAAACCTATTGACTAAAATTTGGAAATATATATGTTTCTAACTCATTACATTGTGATTCTGCGAATTTTAATTTTGTAATACTGAATACTTCTTGATATGAACTATCCATCTTATATTTACAAAATAATTTTATATTTATATACAATTATGAGAGTTTATGTGTAAATTCTTAGATATGAAAGCAAAGTCACAACAATATTTGTATTAATCTGCTTTCTTAAGGAGTTGGAATATTAAAAATCACACAGCAGAAGGGAGGACCTGAGGTTCCCTTATTTGATCGATTAGCTCTTTGGTTTGTTTGTTTTATTCATGTACTATACAAAGATAGATAGTCACATAGAAGTTAGCTATTATTCTACCTTTCTACATTCTTAAAATGGCAAAATTATCTTTAAGTTTTGCTTCTTGTTTCCTGAGTTTGTTTTTTCCAAATTTTCTTCCTTTTCTTATTTTTCCCCTATTTTGTTTGTTACATATATGGTGCTTTGTAATTTCCCATTACACAAGTATATTTTTTCTCTTCTATGTATATTTGTGTATATTTGATTTAATTTCTCAATATAAACCACAATTGAAGATTTTACAAATTTGTCAATCATAGTTTTAAAAAGTATGAGTTGGTTCTTTAGAATAAAATTATAGAATAGGCAGACATTGATTTAATAACAATTATAGGAATAATTAAAGAATTCTAATTACATGTATGGATGAAGCATTGTACTCCAGTATATTAGTTCGCATATTTATTATGATTATGATTATTGATATTGTTATAAGTATTTAAATAGCCTCATCCATTTCAGAGTGTCTTTTTCTACAAGTTGGTAAATGAAAATAAATTATGATATATTGGAATAACCATGACTTTTCTTTTGAATTTCATCGTTTCTTGAAAAATGTACTTCACTACTTGATATTAAAATTGTTCCAGTTTTTATCATAGGAACTGCTACATTATATTTTAACTGGTTATTTACCTACTTTATTCTGAGCCTATCTCTCATTATCAGTTTTACTTGAAAAAAAGAGTGAAAATAATACCTAAGTCCAGAAGAATTAAATAGATTGATTAGATAAATATAAGTAATTATGCTTAGTAAAATGCTCTATACTAAGTCCAAGTTTAAAAAAGTTCCTTTTCACTTCATAAAAATTGTAAATTCTTACTTTTATTTATTCATTCATCCAATCATTTGCCTATTTTTCATTTGTTAGTTTGTTTCTAAATCATAGAATGCTATTTACTTGAACATGCTTCTTAAGATGCTAAGTATAAAGAGGTGCTATTAAAACAAAAGAATCCTGGAGAAGTGACAGTATATTAACCCCTTACAGTCACAGACCTGTGCACAGACTGAAATAATAACAGAATTGCACTTTGAAGAGATCCCTGGCTCTGATTTTAGAGTTCAAAATTTAGCTTCTATATCTGTGCTGTGTAGTTGACTTTTTGCTCCCAGCCCTTCAATTATTCACCAAATAAAGGGAAAGTATTTTCCTTATTTTATGCTTCTTCCACTATAAAAATACAGATGGCATACATAATAATATCAACTTAATTGTGACATTGGGAAAGCTAAATATCACTGATGTAAAATCCCTGTTGTAGAACTTTCACATAGCAGTAAAGAAGTAGATTTGTATTTAAGACTTATATTACTTCTGTAACTGAAGTATATAGTAAGAATTAATTCACACATTTCTAATGATGATATTGGTGATGACAAGCTCGAAGAAAAATACAGTGATGGTTTTTATAACTTTCTTAATCATTTTTGTGTACATAGTTTAGTTGCATCCTTATATACATTAGTAGATTTGTATGTGACTATGTCAAGTATTCCTAAATATTGCATACTCTCTGAGAGGAGACATTATGTCATTTTGCTTGCATTCTCGACAGAAAATGTTAAAGTAGCTTGTACAAATAACTGAAAAACATTTTTAAATCTAGATACAAAGCAAAGCAAAGTGCCCAAAATTATTTTCTTTACTCCTTGAGAAAAAGGTAGTAAGATATATTTCTACGTGTTGTTTTTCCCCTAGTCAAATGCTTTAAAATAATACCCTTCACACTTTTCTCTGATGGTATAAAAGCATAAACTTTTACCTATATGGATATTGAAATTGGAATAGTTTGGGAAAACACGCACTTTTAGGAAGTTTTTTTTTTAACAAATTTTTATTCTTGTCATTCTTGTAATATAATCTATTTTAAGTTAATGATCTAATTTTTATGAACTGTGCATGTTAATGTGTGCATAAAGTCAGTTCTTCCAGTGTTATTTGATGCTGTTACAGGCAGACATTATTGAATTAGTTGTTATTGTATCTGACAAAGAATTACTTTCTCAGCATTTCTTATTGTGTAAACAAGGACATCTAGAAGATATACCTTGCAGTTGTTGTTTTTTATTATTATTTGTATAGATTCAGAGGGTTACAGCTGCTGGCTTTTTACATGAATGAATTGGTAGTGGTATAATTTAGGCTTTTAGTGTAGCCATCACCCAAACAGTGTACATTGTACCCATGAAGCAATTTCTCATTTCACAACTCCCTTCCACTCTCCCATCTTTCCAAGTCTTTAATATCTGCTATTACACACATGTAATAAGTCCATATGTACACATTATTCAGCTCACACTTATGAGAACGTGATTTTTTTGACATTCTGTTGAGTTGTATCCCTTAAGATAATGGCCTCCATTTCTCTCCATGTTGCTGAAAAACACGTGATTTTTTTCTTTTTATGGCTAAGTTGTATTCCATGATGTATGTGTATATATGCCTGTGTATAGATGTGTATGTGTCTACATAATTATACGTGTCTATATGCATACATCATATATATATATATATATATATATATATTTAGGTGTACATCTATCTATTAATCTATCCATTTATCTAGATATATCTCCAATCATCTGTTGATAAACCCTTAGACTGATTCTGTTATTTTCTTATTGTGAATAGTTCTACAATGAACATGATTGCAGGTTTGTTTGTTTGTTTTTTTGATAAATAGTTTATTTCCTTTGGGTAGATACCTAGTAGTGGGATTGCTGGATCCAATGGTAGTTATATTTTTAATTCTTTGAGAAATTTTTATACTGTTTTTTATAGAGTTTCTAACAAGTTTAAATTCTCACCAACAGTATATGAGCATTTGTCTTTCTTTGCAGCTTTGACTTCTGTTTTTATTACCTTTTTTGTAATTTCCATTCTGACTGGTGTAAGGTGGTATGTAATTATGGTTTTCATTTGCATTCCTCTGATGATTAGTGATGTTGAGCATTTTTCATATACTTATTGGCCATGTGTATGTCTTCTTGTAAAAAATGTTTGTTCAGATTGTTTGTCCACTTTTTGATGGGGATACATTTTGTTGCTATTGTGTTGTTTGTAGATTCTGGATATTAGTTATTTGTAAGATGCATTGTGTACAAATATTTTCTCTCATTCCCTAGGTTTTCTGTTCACTCTGTTGATTATTTCTTTTGCCGTACAGAAGCTTTTAAGTTTAGTAAAGTCCCATTTGTCTATTTTTATTTTTCTCACATTTGTTTTGAAGTATCAGTCTTGAATTTTTTTGCTTAGACCAATATCTAGAAGAGCTTTTTCTCTTCACCACCACACCTTGCTGATTTTTGTATTTGTAGCAGAGACAGGGTTTCACTATGTTGGCCAGGCTGGTTTCCAACTCCTGACCTCAAGTGATCCACCCACTTCTGCTTCCTAAAGTGCTGCGATTAGATGTGTGTGCCACCATGCCCCATCTGAAATGTTAAAATGTAGCCCCATTAGCTCTATATTTGAGAGTTAAACAATTTCTAGTATTAATTGTTCATAGTTTTCTTTTTCTTCCTTCCTTCTTTCCTTCCTACCCTCCTTCCCTCCTTTCTTCCCTCCCTCCCTTCTCTCTCTCTCTTTCTTTCTAACTCTTTCTTTCTTTCCCTCCCTCCCTCCCTCCCTCCCTCCCTCCCTCCCTCCCTCCCTTCCTTCCTTCCTTCCTTCCTTCCTTCCTTCCTAACAAATTCTTCCTTTTTGCCCATGCTGAACTGCAGTGGCTGGATCATAGCTCATTACAACCTTGAACTCCTGAACTCAAGCAATCCTCCCACCTGAGTCCCCTGAGCAGCTGGGACTACAGGCATACACCACCACACCAGCAATTTCTTTTATTTTCCATAGAGATGGAATCTCATTATGTTGCCTAGGCTAGTCTCAAACTTTGGGCTCAAGCAATCCTGCTGCCTTGGCCTCCATAGTGCTCAGATTACAGTCATGAGTCATCGCTCCTGGCTCATATTTTAAAAATGGAAGAACCAAAAGGATCATTAGAAATTTCTTTTCAGAACATGTAAAAATACTGTTTAACTATTGACTCTTACAAATGGTAACCAGAATAAGTTAGCTATCAAAGGAAGTTACTGTAGTGAGTAAATTACCTCTTTGCCAGAGTTCTACACGAATCTCAGAAGGCGGAAGTCCATGGGAAGATATTTGCAGAATCTTTTTGTCTAGATTCAAGGAGTTTAAAATAGATTATTTAAAGCTGAGGTGATCTTTGTTCTCTGTGTCCATTCTTTTCATACTCATAAGTCTGTTCCCAGTCTTTTGTAATTTAAGGGCTCTAATAGAAAAAAAGAACTTTAAATAATTCAAATGTGAAGCAATAAGAAGAGTAAGCTTATTGTTAGTATGAAGTAAGAAGACCATTAATTTGTGATAAGCACTTGGATAAATTCAGCAGTTTTATTAATAGCAGACTAATAGAAAATCTTTTCTCACACACACACACACACACACACACACACACACACACACACAATGTAGTAGCACTTGTGAAAGTTCCCCTCACCACAGCTGTTAATTATATTCTGCAACAAGACATAGTAGTTCTTTTAGAGAAAATGATAAAATAATTTGATTATTACCAATGATTATTTGGTAATAATCTTCTGTTGTTAAAATAGAAACTACTTCCAATTTGGAAACAAATCCAGGAATTTAATTAGAATTTGGAACCCTTTGAGGGAGATAAAAAGCTTACTGTTGCTAGAATATTTAAATAAAATGCAGAAATATCTGAAACTTTATGATTTCAGGAACAGGTTGGTGGTAAAAATAGTTGCACTCAAAGCTGATTTTACTTTTCAACTTATTTCCTCTTCCTGTATTGCTACTATTTGTACACATGCAAACACCCTATAATCAAAAAGAATTCCCATCCATGTACTTCATGTTATAGCTCACAGAAAAATGACACACAGCCCTTGGCTATCATTCGCATACTTCAAGGTCCAAAGCTATTTCTGCATTTCTTCTATCATAAGTGATGCAATTGGACCCTGTTGTCCACAAAATTACATGATGAAAGTTTTACATTTCTGTCGTAATGCAAAGTTTATGATCTTAATAGACTCTGCTTACGCAATTTTATTAAACAACAAGAATTGGCTGTACTCAAAAAAGCTTTCCAATAGTCTTAATGACAAAAGTTTACCACTTCTCTTCATATCCCAAACTTACAACGCCTCCCCATCGTTCCACACATGAAACTATTTTCACATCTAGAAAGTTAATGTGTACACGAAGCTATGTATGTGTGATCTGATATGTTAAAATTTGTGTCTTCACTCTTACCATACTTTATTTTTTAATCTTTTATTTTGCTACCACTAGTGTAACACAGCCCTCCCTGTGCTTTGAAGTTAAGTTCTTCAAAATATGACACTACCTTTTAAAATACAATTTGCAAATTATATACTTGTATACATATACTCACGGTGAAATAAATTACCAGTTGTGGCTTTAAACGTCTCAGACTAGGTAGGAAGTGCATCAGATCATGACTCTCATTCTGTTATTTATACAGAGGCAATAGCAGATTTCTCACCAGGAGGAGAAGAGTAGTTTCTACAGACACCTGAGTGCTCAGATGGCAGCAACATTCTTCTGAGTTTAAATGTATTTTTCATCTCTGATATCCAGCAGTCTGGAAATCCAGTGACACCTTAATTATAATAATTATTATTATAGGAAAATAGGGTTAGAGAAGAATTGTGTGTTTGGCTAAGATGCTGGAATACAGGAGTGGACTTTTTGATTTAAAAAACTACCCTTTAGCTGCTTGTTCAAGGTAACTTTTATTTACATTTTGGTAGTTCTCTTCATTTCTGTTGAATGTGGTTAAAAGTATACGAGTCTCTAAAAACAAGAATAGATCGCTTAGTTTCCCAAAACGCTAAAAACAAGTTGGGGAAAGAGATGCTTGCTGAGATAGTGTAAAGGCTAATCCAGTTTTTCTTTTTGTTCTCTTGAACTTTGAGTAAAACTACAGGACCAATGTCAGCTTTTTCTCTCCCTGAGTGAAGTTTACAATGTAAAGACAAATTTGAATTACTCTAATCAACTCATATGATTATTGTGAACAAGATAAACAGTCAATACTGGACAAGATGAGACCATAGTCATTGTAGGACTTTTAACCTCAACTATTTAAGATCTCTGTGTCAAGCATGACTCTTGAGAGACTGAAATGAAAAATGAAAGAGAGAGTGAAAGAGAAGGAGAAGGTCACTGGCCTCAATTTCTTTCATTAATTTGCTTGCTGTGAAAAAGAATTAAGTGGAAATGACTGACAAATGTTATTTGTGAAGGCTGTAGATCTTGTTCTTACATTGTTGTTTTGTTCTAGTTTGTTTGCCTGTAATGTCATAATTTTATGTGATTACTTATTGAATATATACACACTAAAAGCCTTAGATCATAGAGTCTTAAGATACCAGGTTGCTGCTGCTGTTTGCTATTGTATATTTGCTGAGGATAATTAAAAAATAAAATAAAATAAACGCATTGGTCTATTAACACCTACTAATAGTTAGACTAAATATACATATTTGCATTTATTAAAGACATTTTAAATTTCTTCCTCTTTTGTAAATATCCAGATTTATGGAAAGCATTCATTTGGGAGATGGATTGCATAATAATATATTACAAACTGAATATCTTGATAGAAATCAATTCATAGTGCTCAAATTCATTTGATAAGCCTAGCTACCTTAAAATACATTGAGTATCTGTGAGTAAAGTAATGCATCTAAATATTTACACAAAAAAATATTATCTGACAGCTTAATAGCAATTATTTGGCACTACTAAAATATTAAGTCTTGGTGAAAACTCTACATAAGCTGAATGATCAGTTGAATTATGTAAAAATGCAAAATGATAAGAAAGAGATATAATTAAATTTTAATGTCACATAAATTTCTACATTTTTTCCTTACGTGTTATCAAAGCCTCTCTCATTATTATCTGAGAAAAAGAATATTGTGCCTCTATCACATTAATTTATTGTCATCAGTCATCCATTTGAAATTGTGAAAGAAGTCAGCATAAAGGAAAGCAAATTCTGGCTTTTTTTCCTCTCATGCATGGACCCTTAAACTGTCCCATCATTGATCATTCATTTCCCATGCCTCAGATCCTGCTTTTCAAGAGATGAATGAAGTTATATTGACATAATTCATTTTCCCTGAGTCCCTATTTAAAACCATATACGCTCAAGTCAAAAAAGTGCAGAATAACATACAGAATAACATTTTGCACTGATAATCAAAACAGTAATATTATTTTTATTTTTAAGGGCTTTATTCAAGGAAAAATGCCTATGTTAAAACATATATTCTTAGAAATTCTAGAATATCCAAATCTTTAAATTAGCTCTGAATCATACATTCTAACATAACTGTTTTACAAAGATGGCAAATTTGAACTCAAAAAATGTATTGTTATTAATAATACCTATAATTTTATGTTGCAGGCTCGGGGTTTGATATGCAAATGCACAACTTTAGGGCTCCAAAGATTATGCAACTTCTGCTACTCTGACCCGAAGGTAGCCTAGACTTAAATTTGAGGTTGCTAATAAGTAGGAGGTGACAAGGGATAAGATTTATTGAATCCTTCAGTTTCAGTTTCTCCATTATAAAATTATTTGATATGATGATTTTTTAGCATTGTACAATGTACATTTAGGAAAGAAATTCTATTCCTTCATGTATTCATCATTTCCATCACTACTCAAATGGAAGGTTGCATTAAGCTTCGTTAGGTCATCAGTGGATTAGGCAAAGAGAACCCAAACTGAAATTGTCATTCTTATAAGCATGTCTTTATAACTTATCTCCATTCATTTGAATTTCTAGGTAAAGCAAATTTTATCTCTTACCTTTATTTTTACAGACATATGTGTATGTAGTAGGGAAAGTTGTTTCTTCCAAAAAATAGTTTGAAAATATATTGTCTTCCCAATTGAATGTATTTTTTTTCTAGTCGTACTTTGCAAAATAATTTGTGTCTAAAACCTTTTTCTTCCATGATATGCATTGTTTATTTTCTGACAATACTTTATCGAAATCGTCAATATCTTACACAAATGGATTAACATAGATAGTAGGATAAGGTAAACTAACATATCATAAAATGTTTATATTAGGTACTTGCTAAAGCATACATACACACATATAAACATGTACATACACAGATGCATACAAGTTTACATGAGAATATACCACTTACCAAATTGGGTATGATTCTTTTCCAGTAATACCTCACAGACCTAGAGATATCTGTACCATGATGTCATAATCTGTAAATAAATTTGACTTTTTATGTCAGTGTCCATCACTTATTTTATAACCATTTTAAATATTTTTAGTTTATCTTAAATATTTAAATATTTTAACTGTTTAAAAAGTTACAACATAAAACATTTCTATGCTTTCTTAAAAATACTAATTTCACAATCAGTATTCCAAATGATAATGCATAGAAAATAACTGTTAGAGTATTAAATTTAATGCACAAGAGGAATATTTTTGATTTTAGCTTCTCAGAAATATGGCCAAGGCAAGGGATATGGTGTCTGTGTAATATACCTTTGCAAAATATTTTTTTGTTTACTAATTTTCAAAACATTTTTAAAGATTTTATCATATGCATTAGGGACTTTGTATACATACCCCATTTTCTACCTCTATCCCTTCAAGGACACAACATTAATATCATGGGCATTTTAACTTTCTATATTCAGGTTCCCTTTTCTATGAATCCTGTCATGAGCTGAACTACACAATCTTTTCTTACTTTCTAACTATAATTCATTACACTCTTGTGATTTCTTTATACACCTTTTTTCTTGATTTGCAGGAAAGTCTTCAAATGTATACCATCTATCACTGAACATGTGCATGAAGTGACCTTCATGTCCATTTTTTGTTCTACATAATTTTCCTCTCCTTGGACAAATTTTTCAAGGTAGTAGTATTTTTTTTCAGCTTCTTGTTCCACATTTTTGCTATGAAATTATAATTGGGGATAGCAGGATATTATATATGTATTTATACTTCTTCATATGTATATGTAATGTGTGTACATTACACAGATACATGTATATATTTATATAAGCCTGATCTATTTACTAATTAATCATTTAGCTTCTTATTGTTTTCTTATTTGTACTTTTTAGGTGCAAATAAGCAAACAAAACAATAATGACTATATTATGTAATAATAATATAATATTATATTAATATAATATAATATAATATTATAATAATAATATATTTCTTATAATGAGTGAGAAAGTATTCATATGTCTATATTTCCTTTTGTATAGTTTTGCTATTTTGAATACTTAATTATATGATCTCATTTGAAACAATTACTTTAAATGTTAATTTTTCGAAATATTCTTATGAAGTGCAAAGAGTTATCATCAAACAAAGCTGAAGATTTTATTATATTTATTTTTAAAATTTTCAACATGTGAGGATTAAGCCTCTGAATGAAGCTAGACTAGACCCATTCCAATTATGTAGCACCTGTGGATTGATTACATTAGGCTAGATTATTCTATGGTAACCAACAATTCCAATCTTAGTGGCTAAATACAATAAAATTTTAGTACTTATGCTATAAATCTATCATGGTTTGGTAGATAATTCTACTTTACATCATCACTTTAAAATACTCTGAGGGAGACCTATCATCAGGTAATGGAAGCATCTAGATAACTAGATCTCTTCATCCCCACATATGGTGAGGAGAGCACTTGGGTCTTCAACTATCAGTTAAATGCTTTGACACAGAAGGTCATGTCTATCATCACTCTACCGTGATGATATTTTTTATAGCTACTGACCAGGATTAGTAACATAGCTCCACCTACTTGCAAGAAGGTACAATTCTGCTATGTGTTCGAAGGACTGTAAATCAAGATAAGGAGTAGCACCAGAAGACTCCTGTTCAAAGTGTAAACTTATTCTGTCACATTTATTTACAGATTATTTCTCAAAAGACATTAAGTAACAATTCCAAGAATCTGATAAATTATTTTGTTATTTTAATTTTAAATATCAAGTCAGCGTCTTTTTCTTCTTTAATTATACTTCAAATGTGCAGAACATGCAGGTTTGTTACATAGGTAACATCTTCAGAACTCTCCACTCCAAATTAACAGAATGTACATTCTTATCAGCACCACATAGCACTTACTCTAAAATTGACTACACAATTGGAAGTAAAACACTTCTCAGCAAATACAAAAGAATGGAAATCATAACAAACAGCCTCTCAGACCACAGTAAAATCAAATTAGAATTTAGGATAAGAAATTTACTTCAAACTGCACAACTACATCGAAACTGAACAACTTGCTCTTGAATGACTATTGGGTAAATAACACAATTATGGCAGAAATAAAATAGCTTCTTTTAAACCAGTGAGAACAAAGACACAACTTTCCAGAATCTCTGAGACATAGCTAAAGTAGTGTTTATAGGGAAATTTATAGCACTAAATTCCCACATCAGAAAGCAGTAAAGTTCTAATATCACAGTTTAAAAAACTAGAGAAGTAAGAGCAAACAAATTCAAAAGCTAGCAGAAGACAAGAAATAACTTCAGAGCATAACTGAAGGGGATAGAGACATGAAAAACCCTCCCCCTCCCCCAAAAAAATCAATTAATCCAGGAGCTGGGTTTTTGAAAAGCTTAGCAAAATAGATAGACCACTAGCCAGACTAATAAAGAAGAAAAGAGAGAAGAATCAAATAGACACAATAAAAAATGATAAAAGAGATATTACCACTTCTCCCACAGAAATATGAACTACCATCAGAGAATAGTATAAACAAGAATATATGCAATAAACCAGAAAATCTAGAAGAAATGGTTAAATTCCTGGACACATATACCCTACCAAGACTAAATAACAAGTTCTGAAATTGAGGCAGTAATTAATAGCCTATCAACCAAAAAAAAAAAAAAAAAAAAAAAAAAAAAAAAAAAAAGCAAACAAAAAAAAAAAAAAAAAAAAAAAAAACAGCCCAGGACCAGATGGATTCACAACTGAATTCTATCAGCAATACAAAAAGGAAGCTGTACCTTTTCTTCTGAAACTATTCCAAACAGTAGAAAAAGTGGACCTCCTCCTTAACTCATTTTATGAAGCCAGCATTATTTTGATACCAGAGACACACAAAGAAAGAAAATTTCAAGTCAACATCCTTGATAAACATGGAAGCAAAAATCCTCAATAAAATATTGGTAAACAGAATCCAGCAGCACAGGAAAAAACTTATCCACCTCCATCAAGTAAGCTTCATCCCTGGGATGCAAGGCTGATTCCACATATGGAAATCAATAAACGTAATTCATCACATAAACAGAACCAATGGCGAGAATCACATGATTATCTCAATAGATGCAGAAAATGTGTTCAATAAAATTCAACAGCTTTTCATGCTAAAAACACTCAATAAATTACTTATTATTATCTCTACAGATGCAGAAAAGATGTTCAATAAAATTCAACTTTCATTCATGCTAAAAACACTCAATAAATTAGGTATTAATGGAACATATCTCAAAATAATAAGAGCTCTCTATGATAAACCCAAAGCAAATATAATGTTGAATGGGCAAAAGCTGGAAGCATTCCCTTTGAAAATCGGCACAAGACAAGGATGCCCTCTGTTGCCACCCCTATTCAACATAGTATTGGAAGTACTGGCCAGGGCAATCAGGCAAGAGAAAGAAATAAAGTGTATTCAAATAGGCAGAGAGGAAGTCAAGTTGTCTGTGTTTGGAGATGACATGATTGTATATGTAGAGAAAACCCCATCTTCTCAGCCCCAAAACTCCTTAAGCTAATAAGCAACTTCAGCAAAGTCTCAGGATATAAAAATCAGTGAGCAAATATGACAAGCATTCTCATACACCAATAATAGAGAGCCAACTCATGAGTGAACTCCCATTCACAATTCCTGCAAAAATAATAAAATACCTAGGAATACAGCATACGAGGGATGTGAAGGACCTCTTCAAGGAGAACTAGTCAGCTTTTTAATGTCTAAATTATTTAATCTTCTTACCTCTGTTTATCTGCATTTATCATTAAATTTATATTTATAATTTTAATATTTAATAATCAATTGACTTTTGTCTTTGCTTATTTTATGTATGTCTTGCTAAATTATCTCTGATAACTCAGAATTACAGAGTTTATCTTGTTTTCAAATATTTCAGTTAAGAAAATAAAAATTTTAAGTGTTTTTTGTTATTGTTGAGAAAAAATAATATTTGTATGTTTCCAAGAGTTTAAAGAATCCTCTATGTTTTTCTCATGTACAGCATATGTTCATGGCCATTGTTTTTGTTTTTTTAAAAAGAAAGTGTATTTTGCTTTGTTTCTTTGTGACAGTTTATAAGAATTTGTAAAGAATCCCTTGGCGCTTACACAGTTTGGTCTTATTATTATCTGCTTATTAATGATTCTTTACAGCACAGCACAGCACAGCTACATCACATTATGTTTATTTATATAAAGTATAGATTCTGTTCTCAAATTTTGTCTAAAGCATTTCTCTATGGTTAAATGGAATTGTCGAGTCAACACTTTTGGAGTGTCTATTATGCTCAAAGCACTACAATACCTGCTGCAAGTACTAAGCCTAACTTGATTAATATAATATTGTTGAAGAGATAAAGCATTTATACATGCATTTGTTTGGTTGTTTTATAGCTGGAGAGTTCATTTTCAGAATTGCATAGTAAAATAGAATTATGTTCACAGAAATGGGTAAATCTCTCTTATCTGTGTGTGGATTATGGGGCATGCATAATTCTAAAAACAAATCATTTCAAACCATTTACATTTTGGTTTGGAATATTTAGTACTATTTGAGGCAATAGAATAAATAATCATCTGATATATATTATGTTTGAATTAAAGCTAGAATTGCCTGCCTTGTCTGGGAAAACTTCTGTACAGACAAGGGCAAGGATGTTCTTTGTGTACTGGGGGCTGAAGGAAGTCAACCTAGAGAATTAAAACTTCAGCATGAAAATAAGTAGGTATGTTCCCGCACTATGGTTTAATTGAAGAAATAGCAGATTCTTAATATGACTGACTTGGATGCATTGATAATAATCAATGTTGCAATTACACCAGCTAGATGGCAATTCATAGATTGCATCTCCTGATTTGCCATTTGCCATTATGTTTGTGCTATTTATGGAAAGTCTTATTTTCAGTCACAAAGCTCTCGTATATATAAAAAAACTATAGCCTGCCCTGTTTCTAAATCGAATCCCACAAAGTAATATACTTTCCAAAAACTTAACTGGTTTACATATTTATGAATTTCTCACAGGCCCCCTAAGGGATTCATTTCTCAATTGTGTCACAAGACACCACAGTATAATGCTTGGCTTATTTTCCCATCAAGTATTGTTCTACAGCTACGTGGTGTTTTCTATTTGTCGTTGTCTAGAGCAAACTGGGGATGTAGCATTGACCCAGCCTGCTCAATGTGCAGAACTCATGCCTGCAAGCACTGGGATTCGTAAAAATTATCACTGTGCGTTTCTGTGTCATATCAGCAAGCTCATCTGCAGAAATACATTCTGACTGAGTAACCCTGAGGTAGACAATGCTTAATTCTCCATTTCAAAATCTTCCAGGAATGGAAAAATGATTCAGCTGGAAGGCATCTGCACTGTCAGAACCCTATTATCCTAACACAGTGTTTACTCTGTTAGTGGTTTCAGTTATCCTTACACAGTTTGATAATCATTTTTGAAGCCAGCCTGGTATATAACTTAGCACTGATTCATAGTATGTTTATGATTGGTTTTAACATGATACCTATAGATTCGCACCTATCTTTTTGCCTATTTTGTCTATTCGCTACTTTTGAGAAACTATACTTAAAAGAATGTAATTGAAGAAAAATATTGAAAATTAGAAATATATTTCTTATAAATATTTTAAAGCTTATTTTAGTAATTACCAAATGGGAATTTACTGAAATTAACGTATAGACACACAGAGACACATAAAGAGAAGAAGAGGTGCTATCAACAGTGTGTGTTTGAAAATGATCATGTATAAGTGTCTGTAAGATATGATGTAATTATATTAAGAAATTCAATCTTTCTTGAAAGCGAAATAACTAAATTTACTATTTAGCATTCTATACTTCCATATATATTTATAAGATATTCTATGCTAACAAGTTATAAATATTTAATATAAAATATAATCTTTATTGAAAATGTTTTTTAATATTAGCTTAAAATGACACATATTTTAAAAAAGAAAACAAGCCTAAAATTTCAGAAGGCTTAATATTAAGTTGATTTTAAAATTATGTTTTCTATATAAATCTAGGGAATATATTTTATATAATATAATATCATTACAAAAATATCAACATTAAGATTATGTTTTCTTCTTTGTGTTCATAACAATAACTTTAATACAAATATATTGAGTTTAATAATTTTTAATTTGATAATTTAATCATTCTAGAAATATTTCTTAATTTTTGCTATGTACCAAATACTTTCTTTAACATAATGTACCTTAAAATTTTATAAAAATAGTATCAAAGTCATAAATACATTAGTGTTAGCACTACTATATTTGCTATTATATTTATTATTTTCTAGTTGCATCTTTCTTTAGTATCTTTCAGGGATGAAACTGCTGAAAACCTGTTATACACCACGTCAAAATTCTTTCAGTGTTCATATGTAATAATAAGCTTTAAAAATTGTCTTTGTGAAAGTTTATTTTTGGTCTAGATTACATACAGTTTTTATCTATTTCATATATGTAGGACATTATAATGTAAACATAGTTAGAAAATTATCTTTTCAGTTGATTTTATATTTGATTTGAGAATTATGCCATGATGTGTACATTTGAAGAATAATATATTTGATTTGATTATGTACATGTGTTTCTATTTACGTATAAATTTTCTTTCTGTCATGATTTGCAAGTCAATGAATTAAATTTTCATGATCACATATATGTGTATGTATATGCATCTATATATACCCATACATGCATAATCATTTATATTGTTTATAATCCTGATGATGTCTATGTATATAGATGCATATGCACATGTATATATGCATGCACGTGTGTGTGTGTATAGTGTCTTAGGACTGCCATAAACAAATTACCACATACTTGGTAGTGTTAAATTAAGTTTAGCCTAAAGCTGCCTCCTTACATATTTTAACTTTGGCCTAAAGGTTTCTTTGTACATTGTGAACTATAAAAAGTGAAAATGTAAACAGACAATAGCCTATACTTTTTGCCAATGACTGAGTTTTGACCAATCAAATGTAGCCAACTGTTCAAATAAAGCACACAGTGAGCTGTAGCCAATCTGGTGTTTCTGTACCTCACTTCCATTTTCTGTACTTTCCTTTCCTTTTTATGTTCATAAATCTTCTTCCACCATTTGGCTGTACTGGAGTCTGAACATACTATGGCTCAGGAGGCTGCCCTATTCGTGAATGGTTCATTGCTCAACTAAATGCTTTTAAATTTAATTCGGATGAAGTTTTTCTTTTATCATAACATAGAAGGACAGTTCTGAAAGCCAGATGTCCAAAATCAAGGTGTCATCAAGATTTGGTTTCTTCTTGAATTTCTGAGGAAGAATCTGTCCCTGGCCTCTCTTCCAGCTTCTGGTGGCTGCTGAAAATCTTAGGTGTTCCTTGGCTTGTCAACACACTTTCCAGTCTCTCTTTCTGTCTTCACATAGCATTCTCCCCTGTGTTTCTGTGTCTCCTCTCAAAATGATACAAGTAATACCCACTATACAGCCCGCACTGGTCTAATACAAGATCCCCATCTTAAATGAACTCATTACTACAAAGGACCTGTTTCCAAATAACATCATATTCACAATTACTGTGGTCAGGATTTCAACAAATCTTTCCAGGAGACTCAATTTAACCACACTATGTGTGTATACATATGCATATACACATTTATATGTACAAAAATTTACTTTAATAATAAATACTATGTTTTCCTTTGTTGCAACAAAAGTATGTGTCATTACCACATACTCTTTTTTTTTTTTTTCAATTTTAATGGCTGTTTATTAATGGAACTAAAAGAGACTCTCAATAATCATTAAATCAAGGTAGTCTCAATTAAACTATAAGGCTGTAAAACTAAAAAAGGTAATATGATTTGCTGCAAGGTGATATGATTTGCTACAAGGTTACTTAATTTTCTTTATTAATTTTGAGATCTGGTCTCTATAACCATATTATATAAATTACATAAATAAATGATGTTAGTGATGACATACTTAAAAATAATCAATCCCTAGAAAATATATTGTATAGATGGTTACACAACTTATTCATATGTAGGAAGTTTATTGTATCACTGCAAACTTTTGGGCCATTTAGAATTGAATTGCCCCTCAAGTCACATATTTGAAAACTGATCTGACAAAAGAATTCTCAAAAA